>NC_057353.1:26877812-27185625 GCF_016509475.1 Prionailurus bengalensis | reverse complement strand
TACTGTATTGATAAATGAATGTTTATTATTATTTAAAAATAATATTAGAACATAGCTCTGAATTCACTGTTACAAAGAGAAGTATATAGTATTGTATTAAAATGGCATTAAAAATGAAACATCTATTTAATTCTATTTTAATATTTGTTTTCTAATTTTAAATAACCTGAGTCCATCAATGAATGAAATATTTTTAGGGACAAAATTGACATCATAACACAGTCATGGGAATCTTCCTTTCAGAACTGCATTATCTAGGACATTTTGGTCAAAAGAAGTACAATGTGTTTTTTTGCCCATTTGGTCATGCTGAGTCTTCACCATCTGATTGTGCCCATCTGACTTCACTGTGCCATTATTTATGATGTGCTATGAGCTCTGGAGAAGCACTTTATTTACCATGTTGCGCCTATGGAAACATGGTAAAGATGATGCTGCTTTTTATAAACGGTTAAAGTTTTTAATGACATTTTTTTTTTATGATATCTATTGCAATTATTTCCTGAGGCTCCTTCATTTATATAAATTGAGTCAAACTTTTAACATTTTGAAGATTGTCTGGAGCATTGTGATTCATAATGTGGACTGGAAATGAAAGGACTTGTTTATTTTTATCCTGGATGCATCATGTCCTTACTGTTGACTCTCACTTAGAGAGTTGCTAAATAGCTGTTCCTTTTTCATCTATAAAAAGGAGGCAACACTTGTAGTGTACAGATGATGAGATTATGAAAACATTTTTTATAAGAGTACCATGTAGTAGTGCTTTGAAATCTTCTAAGCGGTCTTAATACCAGTAAATTTTAAACAACAACAAAAACAACAAAAGCCAACAAAAACAACTCTTGCACTTGGAGTTCACAAATATATTTCAAGTTGTGTAATAACAATTTACTGGCAGTAAATTCTTGATTCCCCCTTCCTGATTTTCACGTAATTTTACAATGATTTCGGGGATTCCTGTTAGAAAAAGCACTTCATTTCTAGATGGGAAGAGTGCTAACAAAACAACTGATCAACTCAATAAAAACTTGAACAGAGAACTGGCTTTTTAAGCCACTTACTTCATACCCTCCCATGCCATTTTCTTGTTTTAAATATGAGTTTTGTGGACATCTGATGACAACTATCTCAACTTGGAAATGCAATGCCAATATTTCTTGAAATGAAAACAGACTCTTCAAGTCATATTTTGGCATTACAAAGTTAAAATTAGATCCCACTTCAAACAGGCTTCTTTAATTAGGAAATATCCCAAACAAAAGACCTCACTTCCCAAGGAACATTGGACTATTATGCTAATTGGAGTGGCCACTGTATAAGTCTTGGGTGGATCTGAAGAAAGTAGTTGTTATTCTGGCCTGAGTTTCCAACCACACTCATTTTGCTAAATTGCATTTCTTGAGGAGAGCAGCCTGATAGGCTACAAGTGTTACTAATTCTATTAAATACCCCCTTTTCATTATTCTTTCATACTTAATGATCAAAAACCTTAACCACTGTCTATTTTTAAATGCTGTAGTTCCATAAACAGATTGAAATACTTCAATAATCACTTCATGATAATTAGGTTTTCCTGAGTGACCACCCTGTTCTTTTTAATTTTCCCAAGCTGCAGTTCTAAATTATGCAAATCATAAAATTATGTTTTGAAAAATATGTAATTTTATAGTTGGTTTGGATAATTTAATTTGCAAATTGACAGAAATGACATATATGCTTATAGGACAATGGGTTCAAATCTAAACAGCTCTTCACAACAGGTTAAGCAGTATTTCTCTCTCCTTACTTCTCCTCCCTTGTCTCTTTCAGCTTTTCAAGTGTTTATGATCCAGAAAGATCCGCCCCTGTCTCTACTCTCCTGAGGGAGTATTTCAAGGAAAGTAAAGCCATGGCATATAATCAGAAATTAATTTAAAAGTCATAATTTATTTTTAAATGCTTATTTATTTATTTTGAGAGGGTGGAGGGAGAGGGAGGGGCAGAGAAAGAGAGACAGAGAATCCCAAACAGGCTCCGTGTTGTCCACCCAGAGCCTGACTCTGAGCTTGATCTCATGAACCGTGAGATCATAACCTGAGCTGAAAACAAGAGTTGGACACTTAACGGACTGAGCCACCCAGGTGCCCTGTAAAATATTTTTAAAAGCTTAATGAACCTAATTTTCATCTACTTACTGGTGGACTCATTTCCAATATGTGTATGTTTGTTTATGTGTCAATGTGAAACATTTGCCAATATTATAAACAATCTAGAAGGGAAATTTTTAACTGGGTTTATTTTGCATTACTAACCCGAAATTTTCAGTGTTTTCTTTCCCTTCCATAATTATGCTTCCTTTGCACTGTTTCCCCATCTTTCCCCAAATTCCTTTTCTTTCTTTCACTTGATTTAATTTCTGACTCACATTTAGCACTTTTTTGTTATTGTTGTTTAAAGGTTTTCCTCAAAATTTCTCCATTTCTTCAACAGGACACATCAATTAGAGAGTTTATAAATTCTGTAAATGTGATTTTAACAGAACAATATAGCATAGCAAGTATAAATATGTCTTAATTTCACATTTTTAAAAATGCCTTTTTCTCCCTATTCTTCCATGTCTTTCTTCCCCATGGCACATCATTTCATGCTCTTGCCAGTCTTGCCAGTCTATTATCTTTTCTCAGTTGCAATGATTCCATATCTGGGCACAAGTAACTAGAAGCCTTGAAGCAATTTCTTCTTTCAATGAGTGTTTGTTTTGTTTTGAGTTTTTCTTCAGTTGTTTCTTTATTCATGTCCTCATTATAAAGTAAAAATTAATTGAGACAAGGACCATGGATGAAAGGTGTTCTTTCATCCTTTTAAAATTCTTTTTATATTCTCCAGAGAATCAAAATACAAAATGCTGTATATATAAAGTTCTTAATCAGATGTTTCTTTATACTGCCCATTGAATCAAAAAAGGCAATAGTTGAAGACTTATGAACATACATATATATAATTCTAAATATATATATATAATTCTATATAACATATATATATATAATCTTCAGAAATGACACCAATAAGAACTTTGTTTATATCATATGAATATTTTTATGATCGTATAACTCTTCAATTGTATTTGCATATATTTTAATGTGTGCATTCAGCATTAAAATAGAAAAGTGGCTTGTACCCAACAAAATGTTTTGCATATTATTTTCACTTAAGTTACTTTTATGCTTATACTTGTTTTTTTGAATTATTTACTTATTTATCCATTAATTAATTAATTTATTTTGAGAGAGAGAGAGAGAGTGCTGAGGTGGGGGGGGGCAGAGAGAGAGGGAGAGAGAATCCCAAGTGGGCTCCACACTGTCAGCACAGAGCCCGAGAACCATGAGATCATGACCTGAGCTGAAATCCAGAGTTGGATGCTTAACTGATCAAATCACCTGGGCACTCCTTTTTATGCCTATATTTATAAAAAAAATGTACAAACTTCAATTTTCTAATCCTGACCTATGTGGATGTGCCATAAGTTATCTAATCAATCCTGTGCTGATGGGCTTTTAGAATGTTACTACTTTTTTTTTCTCTCATAAATAATCTTGCAGCAGCAAGACATCTCTTTTTCCACGATGGGAGTACTCATTCATGATAAATTCCTAAATTAAAATTGTTGTGTCAAATAGTCATACTAATTTCCCTTCCAAAATATTGTGCTCCTTTATATCTAGGTTAATATAATGGGTGAGATGACCATCATTCTAATTTTGCCAACCTAAATCAAGTAAAGTAATATTTAAGCTTTAGTTTCTGATCTTTTGGTTTTGATCCATAGCAAAACTGAACCCATTTTCACACATTTATTATTATTATTTTTTGTATTTTCTCTAAATACTATATGCTTTTTCCAATTGTATTTTTTTCTATTGCTTTATATTACATGAATATTTAAGACTTATTTTTGGTATATATTGCAGAGATTCTCTTTCATGTTCTTGTTGTCTTCATAGCTGGTTTGGGATTCCTTTTGGGGAACATTTCCATTTTAAAATGAAGGGATTGGGGTATCTGAGTGCTCAGTCAGTTGAGTGTCCAACTCTTTATTTTGGCTGGGGTCATGATCCCAGGGTCGTGGGATCAAGTCCCCCGTTGGGCTCCGTGATGGATGTGGAGCCTGCTTGAGATTCTCTCTCTGTCTCCCCCCATTCAAGCTCTCTCTCTCAAATTAAAAATAAAAAGATCAAAAAAGTAAAAATTAAATGGTTGAACAGTCCCTTCCAAACTGATATTTCTGATCTAATAGTTGAGTTAGTCCCGAAATTTTTCCCTAACACTTATATTCCTGACTTTAGCACCACCTCATGAGAAAGAAAGAGACAAAAAAGATGGAAACAAAGACAGAAATATCAAAAGAGAAAAATAAAACATGATAAGATTTCAAAGCAAGATCACTCGCATAACACTGACCAAAATTTTTCTTACTCTGATGCATCTATTTTAGAATGGTCATTGAACATTGTAGAGATTGAAAATAGCCTTAAGTTCTCTGCACAGCACAGCCCAGATAAGTAACATCAGCATACTGATAAACATACATCAAAGGTCTATTAAAAGTAAAGTAAGTCAGTAATCACTATGTATTATGCAAAAGAAAACAACTTATCATAAACTCTCAGGTCCAACAATGAATTTTTTTTATTTTAGAGAGACAGTGAGTGGGGGAGAGGGGCAGAGGACAGGGGGGAGAGAGAGAGAGAGAGGAAGAAAGAAAGAAAGAAAGAAAGAAAGAAAGAAAGAAAGAAAGAAAGAGAGAAAGAGAGAAAGAGAGAAAGAGAGAAAGAAAGAAAGAGTCTTAAGCAGGCTCCACACTCAGCATGGAACCTATCACAGGGCTTGATCCCACAACTCTGGGATCATGATCTGAGCTGAAATCAAGAGTTGGACGGTCAACCATCTGAGCCACTCAGGCGCCCTGCAACAATGAATATTTTTAAATGACATTTTCACATCTTGGGAATTTTTCATTTAATTCTCATGACTCCCTCAAACCCAAGTGGACTGCCTTCTGCAAGTACAGAATGTGCTCTTTCTGGAAAGGGTGTTTGTAATTTGTGTGCTTTGTTCTTCAATTTATCAAGTAGGCTCTTAAAATTATAGTGCTTCACTCCTGGTGTGTCCTTGTCAGTTTTCCTATCTCATGCAGTTTGGGACATCTTGACCTTCCACAGCTGCTGCTGCTCCTTCTTCTTTTCAACTCCCTCTTCTTCCTCCTCTTCTGTCATTGGTGTTGTCATCCTCCTGATCCTTTAACTATTTCATTATTGACAGCTGTGCCAGAGTAATATACAGGCTAGGAAGGCGTTGCTGTAGTGAAATGTTAGCGTGCTTACTGTTCCTTGTCACACCTCTTTATTTTGTCCATGTTGAAAACTTTTAGAGAAAATGAGAAGAAGTTGGTCATGTGTACTTATGTATAATAAAATACTCTGGGAGTCCTTGCTCTTTTCTGGTCTTTTTACTGCTTATTCTAACAACAAGCATCTTATTAGAGGGCTGTGAGTCCTGGGCTCATCTAACAAAATCTTTTCTTTTCTTTGTCTTTTCTTTTCTTTTCTTTTCTTTTCTTTTCTTTTCTTTTCTTTTCTTTTCTTTTCTTTTCTTTTCTTTTCTTTTCTTTTCTTTTCTTTGTCTTTCTAAAACACTCAGAAAATGGGAAGGTTGAGGCTTCATTGCATGGCACATGCCTTTTCTATAATTCAGAGTATTCAGTAATAAAATGAGTGTATGCTCCTGACAATAAATGCTTTTCTCCTGGACAGTAAGTTTTGCATGTGTGCATGAATTAGTTGTTACAAGGAGTCGTCATGATGGGCACTTGAGACATGGGCATACAGGAAGCTACCCGGAATTTTCTGGCTTCTCAGTTTAGAGTTGAGAGTTCCTTTTCTGCTTTTACTTCCTTATCTCTTTCCATCATGCTATATAGACATGCCCAAGAAAAACATGCACTTTTCTCCAAATCTACTACCACTAAATATTCTGGGAGTTTATAAAACTACTACTGGCTGAAAACTAATTTGTTAGAACTCTCATTACTTAATGTCTAGCATATATGGGTCTGTCCGGGTAAGGGACTTCTTCAAGAGTTTCTGAAAATTTCACTAGGTACGGTCATTAAGAAAAGTGAGAAATCTTGATACTTAGATTATTTTATTAAGCACCTTAATATTAACTAAAATACAGCAATATATTAACAATAAATATGCATCATGTAGAATGTGCCATGCCCTATAATGTGAAGATACTATAAGAGGCTTGTGGTTCATTACCCTGGAGATACAATCTATAGAAAACATTTCCCCACAAACTATAGCAACCATAGTTGAGCATACTTTTAAATGGACACATTTGAGTAAAAAAAAATATAATACTAATCATCTTGACATCTTTAAGATCAGTGTGGTGTAAGAAAGGTGTGTGTGTGTGTGTGTGTGTGTGTATGTGTGTGTGTGTGTGTTGCATGTCTCTCTTAACTTGAACTATAGTACTTGCTCATTTAACTTTTAATTCCAACAGAAGAGTAGAATATATTGAATGAGAGGCTTTATTCATCTCACTGTCAGTGTGCTTGTCAGTAGTATTTTTTGTTTTCTATTTTGTTGTCCCTAAATTTCAGATAACTCTTGGGTAAATCTCTCAGTCTTTCTCTTTCAAGAAATATATCTATTTGATATGACATGCTTAGGAAGCCAGGGTGGAAATGCAACAGTAACTAGGTGAATATAAGAGAAGTTCTCAATTCTGTGAAGACAATGTATGAGTACCAAAGGAAACCAGGCCATCTGTTTCATATTAAAATAAAATTCCATATATAGTAAGGATTGAAAAACTGAGGGTAGGACTCAGAATTTAACCTCATGCTATTTTTCAAAATGTTAACACTACATGAATATAGCATATTTACTAAATTACACTAATCTGAACACTCCCATGGATTTCTGTCTTGTAATATTTTGTTGTCTTTAAAAGAAAATAACATTGCTTTAAATCTAAATATCATTTTTTCATAGCTTCTTTATCCGCATTTCTTCAGCTGTTTTGAATGGCTGTCTAAAATTTTTGTATGATTTCCTGAGAATTTGTGTTTGATCCCCCTAAGACTCAGCATTATTCTAAAAGATTGATAATGTCATTGCTTAGAGTCCCCTGCATTTATTGTCGCATCAGGTTCCGGAGCTCATATTTTCAAATCTATCTTCAATACCTAATTGTGATCAATTGCTTGGCAGTATCTTTCACATTTATTTTATAATATTCCTTCTCTTATTTTGTTAAAATTCACAATTTCTCAGTATTATATTTTAAAATTAAATAAGATGTTTTCATGCCCCTACCCTATGGGAATGCATTATTGTGCCAGTAAGATGTTGACTGTGATGGGCATTCATGCATTTGAGAGTTCTAAATATCTTTTAGAATATCTCTGTGCAGTCAGCTCTTACCACCACCAAATGGTTTCTTCTTGTTCTGTAATATGTGGCAAATTTCACATGAGGCTTCTGCGGACTGTCTGTGGCTCCTACATCTGTGGCTAAAATGTTTGTTGCTTTTGCAATTTGCACTGATTGCTTAAGAAAAGAATGGTTTGTTTTGCAAAGGCTGCTTTTAGTTTAGTGGGTTCTGTGCATAGTTAGCTACAATGATTTTAGTTTGTGGTGATGGTTGAGATTGTATTTTTTGGAGGCATTTATTGCATTCTTACAAATTACACATGTTGCAGAAAGGTTGTTTTTATCCATACATGGAGAAGAGACACACACAGTACTTGATTGAGTAAAAAACCCAGTGAAATAGGATCATGTTTCACTGTCAAATAAAGAAAAATGATGGAGTCAAGAAGGAACAAAGAAATACTTTTCTGGAGTGCTTATTCCAAATATTAGAATATTTTCATATTTTAAATGAGTTTAAGTATATTTAATGTTGTTTTGATATCCTTGGCAGCTTCAGGGAGAATATTGGCTCGGATGCTCTGTTCTGTGATAAATAAGAATAATGTCAATGTTATATTGTTGTTATGTGCTATATGGTATATGCTCTGTAGTGTGTTCTGGTGGTATTTATAAACATGGTCTTATTCAGATCTCAATAAAACATGTTGAAAATTGTTATTTTTATTGAAAAGGAAACCAAGCCTCTAGAACTTCACTAATTTGACAAAGTTTGTGTGCCTAGTAGCAGGGCCAGAATTTGAATTTAGTTCTTATTGACTTCACGTCATTTTCTCATTTTATTCTGTTCTATCATCTCCCTAACAGCAATTATTCCAATATATCTTATGTTGTCTGTTTGGGAACTCCTTGTTACTCTTTATTTTTAGAAGTAACTTTATGAATTTTTTTAGTTAGATATTTAAAAATATGAAATAGTAAATCCAGCCAACAAAAAATAAAATAAAATTAGCTATTTTATCACCATCCCAAATGTCAAATGTAAACACAAAATTGACTAGCTGATACCTGATGAATGGATGATTGTCTCTTTCAAGGAGAAAGAGAAGGAAAGATAGAAAGAAGGAAAGAAAGAGAGGAAGGAAAGAAGGAAAGAAAGAAAGAAAGAAGGAAGAAGGAAGGAAGGAAGGAAGGAAGGAAGGAAGGAAGGAAGGAAGGAAAGAAGGAAAGGGGAGAAGGGAGGGAGAGAGAAGAGCCGGCATCTCCATACTTGGACAATATTTGCCTATTAAATACATCAGCCGCTACCTCTTATCTCTTGTGAAAGAAGACATTATTCCTCGGATAAATATTGATAAAGGCTAACAAGCTAGAATAACATTTATTCATCTCTGACAGTAATGATCCTATTTCCCTAGTACCTTTTTTTATATTTGTATGCATTTGTTTAATTGCCTGTTAATTACTTTTATACCTCTTTCCCTAGCTAGACTGTGAATATCTTGAGGCCTTTCAGATTCACATTTCTGTCCTCTCTGCTAGGCACATAAAACTATTCCTAGCACACAGACTTTGTAGCACTTAGAATTTATACAAAAATTGTTGCTTGAATGAATGTCTTCAATTTCAACAATGTAATGAAAATATTAGAAGCTACATTAGTGCCTCATTGTCTACCTAGACTTAGTATTTCTGTTATTGAGAATATCAATAGCTATTTTAACAGGGATATTAGGACCTCAAAATGGCTGCTTATTTAAAATAGGCTTTTTTTTGGATAATTTTGATGATGATGATGTTGATGAAATTGATAACCATTGTCAATAATTTCATCATCACCACCACTACTTAATAAGATAACTACCATTGATTCACACTGAGGAGTAAAAATATAGCAACATGAAAAATAGTGGATCATAATTGCAAGGGCAAGCACAAGATAGTCATACATACGTTGAGGTGAAAGAACATGAAATTTACCTTCTGAAGATCAGGATACCTATTTTTGATACTTAATAGATGAGTGATCTTGGCTCTGTCATATGGCCTTTCTAAGTTTCAGTTTTATTATCTTTAAAATGGGGAAAATAATCATTCCTACCTTTTTGAAAGACCTTTTAAACTGTAAAGTATTCAGTATACAAATACTATCTAACATTATTCCTGTGATTCCTGGTCCAAATGCATCAGTAAATGTAATTTAATTACTGGTTCTAGGGACGCTTCATCTCCTTTGCTAACCTGAAGTCAATTTTCCTTTAATATCTCACTAAGCAGATTGAGATGAATTCCTAGTATGTTGTGGATTAAGTACCACATATTCTCCAAGAGATTATATTTATCCTTAGCATTTCTCACTCCGATGTCCTGCCTCTGATGAATTCATTATCTTTGATGTTTCCTTGCTTCTTGTACCTGTAGGCATCCTTGTAAATATCTTCACCCTCAAGGTACCCCCTCCCCCCCACACATTGCTTCATCTCATAAAGCAACAGTAGTAGCTCAAGGATTTTCCATTAAACAGATTTCTGATGATGATCTGGAGTAAAATTTTAGGGCACATATCAGATAGAAAGTTAAAATTCAGTATCAATCATTATTATTCATAAAAAAAAAGAACAGTCACTGATCCGCTTTGCCCCACTCAAGTTTGTGCTATTTGTGTCTTCTTTAAGTGCAGGCTGCTGCCTTCTCCAGTCCTCTCCGCACAGATTCTTTTCCTCAGCCTGTGACTCTTCACCCTCCTCTTCTCTTGGCCCTTCCGAGGGGAAGAAGCCCAATACCTGTTAAACTGCTCTGCAAAAGAAGCAGTCTAAAGTCTTGTCTAAACCTATTCAATTAAACGCTACACAGAAAATATTTGCTTTTCACTATGGTGCAGTCCAATGAGTGGTTTTGCTTTTATTTTTTGCTGGAAAGGTACGAAAGTTCTGTCTTGAAATGGAATGTGCCTTTTCTCTTATGTGAACTGAAGACAGCTTTTAAACTAACACTTCCTTATTTTTTTTTGCCTGATTATGTCTTAAGTATTTAAGACAAAAAGCACAAATGACCCCTACTTTTCCTTCTCCACACAGCTTAATTTTGTCTGACTTTTGGAAAACATAATACAAGTCAAAATTTACAGTAATAGCTTATGTTTTAATTTATTTATGATTTATTAAGCACTTTCTAATTCCCTGCTGGCACTTGTCAAATAGAATTCTAATGAGAAACAGCTATGAGATTTTTAGGTGTGTAGTATCCGTGTTAAAAAAGGAAAAACATAAAATTAATTTTAATAACATTTTAATTCAATATATCCAAAATTTTTATCATTCTCATAAAATAGTAATGGGATACGTGATGTCCATTTTTCATATTACATCTTTGAGATCTGTTGTGTATTTAACACTGCCAATCTCCATTCACACTGGCCACATTTATAGTGAACATCAGCTACGTGTGTCTAGTGTCTCTAGCCCAGCACAATTCCAAGCACATGTTGAGTGCTACATATTTTATCTCATATAATTCTCATGATGGTCTGATTATTAATTCCACTGACAGATAAGGAAAAGGAAACACAAAGAAGTTAATTAAGTTGTTTAAAGTCACACATCCATACGAAGGCCAGGAATTGAATTTAGCTCATTGTGACTAGAGTTTTTTATCTCAATGTTAATGTTTCTACTTCTATGCTTTACTGAACTATTATTTATATTTGGCTAAGTCTTTGGTGAACTCAGAGTTAGGTATCTTTTTTTCTCTTTTTATTGCTTGTGTGAATTTGGTAAAGAATTTGAATTGACATATCTGTGGACTAAAATGTTTTTGTGGTCAGAATGTTATTATAAAAATGGATTTAGGTTGCATAAGTACATGATGTTCTTTTGAAATGATGTACCTTAGCACTGCCTAAAGGGATCTAATCTATGCAATTCTTGGACCTGCTACTGAATCAATAAAAAAGGGAACTAATTTGTGGATGGGAAATGGGGTGGAATTCAGTAGAGAGCTGTTAGCAATTACTGGTTTCCTGTTAATTTGAAGAGTCAAAGTTTTATCTAGTATCATTACTCCTTCCAAATTACTTATATATCTTTCCTTAAAAAGAACATGAAAGGTAGTTTGTGAGGTAGTTAACTCTGATGGCAACAACATTCTTTTGAACATTTATCTTAATTCTGCATATATTAGGATTTCTCAGGAGTATTTGTTTATTATTTCACCAGGGATTCTAAATAGAATTATTTAACCAGATATTTAGCTTTATAAACATTTAATAAACATTACTTTTTACACCTAAGGTGCCCAAAATATGTCAAATAGAAACCTAAAATATTTTAACTGACATTCTCACGAATTGACTATAATGGGAGGCGCTCTCTGCAGGCTGCATGGCAGCTGTGAGGTTCTCTGTCGCAGGAGCTCATGGTGACGGGACTGATGGAGGACTTCAGATGGGTTCCATCAGCAGTCATTGCACCTGACTCCCTTCCAAGCAAACTGTTCTTTCTAGATTTTCTGGAATTCCTGGAGGTTTTTTAGTTGCATCATGCCCATTGACATGTTGTTGGCTTTTGTCAGTTTCACAGTAAAACCGGGAGATATGCTGAAAGACAGAGTGACAGCCACACATCTCTTTTGCTGACTGGCTGCATGAGGGATGTAGCAGAAAGAAAGTCATGTGTAGTTTACAGAAGATAGAATAAGTTCCATATGTTCACCATGCAGCAGTCTTTGTGTCACAGTTAGGGCTTTCCCAGTGCCTATATTTAATTTCCACATAAAGTATGGGCTTTTCTAAAATGCTCACCACATTTTACTGTGTGCACAATTCAGAATATTTTCCTTTATGAATCACACATTGAGAAAAATAGTGCTCTACCCACATGAACTGTTAATTTATTTATGGGGGACAGTTGTCTTTGTTTTTTTCTCCACCTCTTCCTCTTCCTTCTTTTCCTTCTTCTTCATGCTTCTTCTCCTCTTCCTCCTCCTCCTCCTCCTCCTTCCTCTTCCTCTTCTTTAACAAATTCACATTCAAGTTTTGGCTTAAATCAAAGGAAAAAAAAAGTAGATGGACTTTACCACTGCCTTCCCTCAGTCACTAGCCTCCCAGCTCTAACTTTCCTCTTTAGTCTGGGACTGCCACTCCAGTAGTTGGGGAAGTTCTGAATTGTCTAATCTCTTGGTGGCCTAATTCCAAAGACTGGAGAAAGTAAGACTGTCCAGATCTTCTTCTTCGGCCAGGTTTATCAGTCTGGAAATTGGCTGCATATAAATCAAGTGACCAGTCCACACCCTGATCCAATGAACTCCTGGCTAAACGGGCAGTTTTGTACAAGAAGTGGGATTGAAGATACAGACAATTACCTCAGACAGGGGCAGATGGTAGACAGATAGAGTTCCTGACCTCTGTCTTTTAAGCTTATAACTTGGTTTCCTTCTCTTTCTCTCCCCGATTCTCTCTATTGCTATCCTGGTGGCTTTCATGTCTTAGAGGTGTGAAAGGTAGGGTAATTAAATAGTAATGAATTAGTTTCTTTATAGAGAAAGGAACCATATTTACTGAGAATATAATATATTCCAAGTATTTGCATGTAATCTTCCTTAATCCTCACCTGAAGCCGCCAAAGAAGATATTATTCATCTTCATTTTACATTTGATTAAACAGACACAGAAACAGCAAGTTACTTTGATTACGATCAAGCAGCTAGTAATGGGCAGCAGTGTAATGTGAGTGCAGATCTCTCTATTGCTGCAACTCCTGCTTTTTCTACTACATTCTTCTCTGTTGTAAGCAGAAACTCAATCTACTTGAGAAACTAAGCAGACTTTCCTTTTTTGTTCTATTTAATTTTCTTTGCAAACATTATTTACAACCAGAGAGTTACTGGAGAGAATATATCTCTTCTTCCATTCTAATTCCCTAAAGAGAGAGACAAAGCTGGATTAAAGGGGGGAAAATAGTGTGACAAAATCACTGCAAAATCTTCATATGTTAACAGTTTCCTAATGGTTTCATCAACATACTGGTGAGAAATGAAGGTGGCTTTTTTTTAAAAATTGTCTTCTATAATAAGAATGATAAAACTCCTAGTGGAGAATTTTCCTGTCCACATAATAGATGTGTTGATGTTATTTTCCTCATGTATAATGTGTAAAAATATGAATCGGTTATCAACATTAACATAACTTTTTTCCTGAAATCCAAATGACTTAAAGTTATATCAACTTGTCCATTTTTATCCCAGTGTGATTTCTTCTATTTTTAAAATCACTATTGAAAAGAAAAAAAAAGTGGACTCAAAATCCTTTTATCAGCTTCATTGATATTACTGTTTATATATATGATCCTATGATTTAAAGTTTACAAAGAATTGTTAACCGTTTTTTTGTTTGCATTTAACATTATATTATTCGAAGCCCATTCTGCGTTCACTTTCCATATCTTACCCTACAAACATCTCTTTTGTTTCTATAACTACCTTAAGGGAATTTGGCAAGAAAAAGTAGAGAAAGAATAAGAGATATATGAATCACTTCCTACCCTACAATTAACACATGAAGAGAGAACTTAGTGAAAACAATAATTCCTCAGGCATTTGTGGTTTTGTTTTTAAGCCAACATAGTTTCCCTCTGAGTTCATCAGCTGCCACTTTGTAAATGAACCTTTTGTTTTCAAGAATCAACTTTAAGTGTTTTAGCAAATTAGAATTCTTACTGCTCTTATCATTTAATTTAAGGGTATACCTGCACTTGATCTACAGGACTTTTAAAGAACCTCCTCCATTGGCAAAAGCCCCAGGAAATCACTATAAAAAAAGCACATCTCTGGGAAAAGCAACCTTTTAATGTTTGGTCTATGCATAAAGTATATATTTATATATGTATTTTGTTACCAATATTTTATGGCCATGCCAAAAGCAAGTTTTAAATTCTACTATGTCAGTGATTTTCAAATTGTAGGTGGACTACTACTTAATTGGTTAGGATATCAATTTAGTTGGTAAGGGTAAGCATGGAGAAGGCAATATCAGAGTGCATTGTGCATAATATAAGTGAGCATTATAGTTTGGTAGCAATAAGTATCAAATTGACAAATATTAATATGCATTGCTCAAAGTAAAAATAAACTCTCTATCATGAGGTTTTTTTTCAATTATATATACATGTGTCTGTTTATATGTGGATGTGTGTGTATGTGTGTGTGTGTTAGATTACTGTTGAAAGTATATTTCACAGTAGATCACTATAGAAATGTTTGAAGGTCACAGAAATAAATCAACATGCATTTCAAATATAAGCAGTTTTTTCCCCTTGTTGTTTCAGACTGGGGTACTAATGAAGAATCTACTTTCTGTATGGCTAAATATAATCAACAGGTTAGAGACTGGCAATCTTAGATTTCTTGTAAATGCTCGGATTTTTGGCAACTGTGTTTTTAAATGGTTGGTGAAAAAGAGTTTGTTATTTTTGTGTTACTGAAAAATTTTCTCTGCAACATGTTTAATATTCTCCATGGAAATGAAGTACAACAATTTATAGAAAACCAAGGATACAAATGAATCATAATTGAACTATAGTGGCCCTATCGTATGTATGGTAGATATGCATGCATGTGTGTGTGTGTGCATGAGCATGTGTGTGTAGTGTGTACATACATATATATGTATATATTGTATGCATACACAGATTTATAGAAATGTATATATGGATATACCCACATGCACACATACTGTCAGAGAAAAATTGTATTGGACAGAGTTAAAAGAAGTCTATATTTAAGGCTATTGCAATAGACTTTAAGATGGTTGCAGTAAGGAAGAGAGTTTAAACCCAACTTCTCTGAAGTAAAAGGTGGGAGAATTTTTAAGCACTGGGATAACCTAGTGGACAAATAGTAAGCAGTAGTAAGAGGGAAGCTGGTCAGCATGATTAGGTTATTTGTGTATGCTAATTGTCATCTATATAAATTAGGCTCCTGCCATCCCACAGAAAATAGTACACAGGAGGAGACCAGGGCTTTATGTTTCCTGGTAACTCTCTGATGCCCAGGTTCTTGCAAAAGATCTTGGATTATAAAACTGGCAAGAGGCTAAGAGAAGATTTACATCTGGAACATAGAGAAGGAATTCACAATTGCAAGTTTTTAAAAGTAAATGCTCTAAAAAGAGGGAAGTTAGGGGTCTATAGTCAGATGAAAACCTGTCTAAACTTTAGTTAAGCTGAGAGGAACATCAGGACTTCTTGGTCAACACACACACACACACACACACACACACACACACACACACACACCAAGATAAAATCTTTCAACAGGCAAGAATTTCTGTTCCCACGTGGAAAACAGAAATGTTGAAGTTACATCAAGATAAGAAGTAATTTATTAACAGTAATGCATTTTTCAAGAATCTTGGGCAACATTTGAAGAAAGAATAACCTTACACTGTTATAGTATCCATAAATATTGCATACAATGGTCTAAATGTTAAAACTCTTGCATAGGAAGAATGGTATTCATATTTTCATTACAGCTTACAAAAAACTTAAACATTGCTTTTTCAAACAAGTGTAAGGGCCATCAAAATTCAATTTTCCCAAAAGAGCTCAGGAATTATCATGGTGAATATATAAACAGCCAGGAAGAACATTGATAAATGGTGGATAGGAAGATTTCAATGAGAGAAAAACATTAAACTAAGAAAAAAACAATCAAGGCTAAAGAGGAAATGTTATAGACATTGTAGAGTTATTGTGGAAAATAACAACTTTCTAGTTAATGGGAACTCTGTCATTTGTGATCTTAACTTTGAATATTTTTTTAATGTGAGGCATAAAGATATCTCTTTTTGTGCAATAAACACAAAAAGAACATGGGCAGAAGATACAGAAGAGAACAATCAAGCTGTGACTAATAGAGAGATAACACGTATAGCAAAGATGCCCCTCTAGTTCTTATAAGGGAAGTATTAGTAATTATTATCAAATGCCATGGTATATAATTTATAGCCTTTCCAATGCAATAAAACTTATAATATAGAATAGAGTGCTATTTTTATGATATTCATTAAATTATTCTCAATGGATATTATTATATTTTCCATCAAGCCCTGTGGTTAAAAGTTATTTTCAAATATAAAAATTCCCAACTGACAACTCCAGTCAACATTCTGGTTTTTGGCATGAGCAATACTAAGACGCATTTAAAAATATTTTTTTTTGGTCTTTGTTTAAGGGTGCTATTCAATATGCGACTATACAAAGATGTATGTCACTCTACTATGAAAATCACCATAATTATTCTGATTTCTAAAACTTATTAGTGAAATATTTTACATCTCCTTTTCATTCCAAATAATTGAAATAAAGAGAAAAAGCCTAAAAATAATAAACTGAGATTCACTTACTTATGGGATAATATCAAGAAATGAATCATGAATGTATTTGTAGTCTCAGATAGAAAGGAGAAATGGAAGGAAAGAAAAGGAATTTGAAAATATAGTGGGTGAAAGAAATGTCAAAAAACAATGGAAATAATGAACTTTAATTCTTAGAGAAGTTTTATGTTTACAGCAAAATTGAGTAAAAAGAAAAGAGGGCTCCCATATAATCCCTGTCTACACAACCTCCCTCAATACGACTATCCCACACAAGAATGGTACATTTGTTACAAATGTTGAACTCACACAGACTCATCATTATCGCCTAAAGTCATAGTTCATATTAGGGTTCACTCTTGGTGTTACACATTTTACGGCAGATACATAGAGACATGTATCCACCATTGTAACATCACACAGAATAGTTTTGCTCCCTAGAATCCTCTGTGCACTGCCTATTGATCCATTCCTCCAACAACCACTAATATTTTTACTGTCTCCATAGTTTTGCTTTTTCCAGAGTGTCATCTAGTGTATAGCATTTTTTCTTACTTTTTCTTAGTAATACATGGTTAAAAACCATCATGTCTTTTCATGGCTTGTAGCTTATTTCTTGTTAGTGCTGAAAAATATTCCACAGTCTGGATATACCACAGTTTATTTATCAACACACCTATTGGAGGGCATCTTGATTGTTTTCAGATTTTGGCAGTTATCATAAAGCTGCTAAAAACATCACTGTGTAGGTTTTTGTGTGAACATGCCTTTTCAGTTCATTAGGGTAAATATCAAGGAGAATGACTGGTGGATTATTAGGCGAAACCACGTTTAGTTTTGTAATAAACTGTCAAACTGTCTTCCAAAGTGGCTGCGCCATCTTGTGTAACTACCAGAAATGAATGAGAATTCCTGTTGCTTCACATCCTCATCAGCATTTAGTGTTGTCAATGCTCTGGATTTTGGACATTCTAACAGGTGTATGGTAATATCTTATTGTTATTTTAATTTGCAATTCCCTAATGACATAATGTTGAGCATCTTTTCATAAGCTAACTTGCCATCTCTATATCTTCTTTGGTGAAGAAAAATGTCAAATTTGATAAAAGCTATTAAACCAATAGATAAACCACAATGAACTTCAAGAAACACATACCACCAGCAGCATGTCATAGTCAAATTATTGAAAACAACGACAAAGAAAATCTTTAAGAGTAGCCAGAGAAAAATGTCCCATTATGTACACAAAACAAAGATATGAATTATGGCAGACTTGTCAGAAGCAATGTAAGCTAAAAGAATACAAAATGGCACCTTTAGAGCACTGAGAAGAAATTCTTAACCTTGAATTAATTGCACACCCTGATTCTGTCTATGAAGTAATGATTGCTACAAAACTTCTGTCCTTCTTTATAAACTAAAAAACCGAGCAAGACATCATCAGTTTTCAGAAATTTAACAACAGCCATCTAAGGACAGTGATCCCTAGGGAAAGTGAAGCAGAATTTGCACACATCTCTAAAATGTACCAAGCCCAGCAACAAGTTCAGAATTCTGGGTGTTGTTTAATCCTGTGTAGACCTCTATTCTTTGGGTTGATATGCTTCTATTCATAAAACTCATGACTGTACTTTATACTATTTTCCTTTGTTAAAACAAGTATTACTCTTTAGTGGTTTGTTTTTAAATTATTTTATTTTATTATTTTTTAATTTAAATCCAAATTAGTTAACATATAGTGTAATAATGATTTCAGGAAGAGAATTAGTGATTCATCCAGTGTTCATTCCAACAAGTGTCCTTCTTACCCCTTGCTCATTTTGCCCATCCTCCCACCCAATACCCCTCCAGTCTCTTATGGTTTGTCTCCCTCTGTTTTTATATTATTTTTGCTTCTCTTCCCTTATATTAATCTGTTTTGTGTCTTAAATTCCACATATGAATGAAATTGTATGATATTTGTCTTTTCTCTGACTGACTTATTTTGCTTAGCATAATACTCTCTAGTTCCATTCCCATTGTTGTAAATGGCAAGATTTCATTATTTTTGATCACCAAGTAATATTCCATTGTATATATATACCACATCTTCTTTATCCATTCATCTGTTGATAGACATTTGGGCTCTTTCCATATTTTGGCTATTGTTGGTAGCACTGCTATAAACATTGAAGTGCATCTGTCCCTTTGATACAGCACTCCTGTATTCTTTGGATAAATACCTAATAGTGCAATTAGTGGGTTCTAGGGTAATTCTATTTTTAATTTTTGAGGACTCTCCATACAGTTTTCCAGAGTAGCTGCACCAGTTTGCATTCCCACCAGCAGTGCAAAAGGGTGCCCGTTTCTCCTCATTCTTGCCAACATCTGTTGTTGCCTGAGTTGTTCATTTAGTGATTCCAATTGGTGTAAGGGTGGTATGTCATTGTGGTTTTGATTTGTACCTCCCTGATGATGAGTGATGTTGAGAATTTTTTCGTGTGTCTGTTAACCATCTGAATGTCTTCTTTAGAAAAGTGTCTATGCATGTCTTTTGCCCATTTCCTCACTGAATTATTTGTTTTTAGGATGTTGAATTTGATAAACTTTTTATAGATTTTGGATACTAACCCTTTATCTGATATGTCATTTGCAAATATTTTCTCCCATTCCGCCAGTTGCCTTTTAGTTTTGCTGATTGTTTCCTTCACCGTGCAGAAGATTTTTATCTTGATAAGATCCCAATAGTTAAGTTTTGCTTTTTTTCCCCCCTTGCCTCCAGAGACTTATCATTAATAAGTTGCTGTGCTGAGGTCAAAGAGGTTGGTGCCTGTTTTATTCTTTAGGATTTTGATGGCCCCTGTCTTACGTTTAGGTCTTTCGCCTATTTTGAGTTTATTTTTGTGTATGGTGTAAGAAACTGGTCCAGATTCATTCTTCTGCATGTTGCTGTACAGTTTTACCAACACTATTTGCTGAAGAAACTGTCTTTTTTTCCATTGGATATTGTTTCCTGCTTTATCAAAAATTTGGGCATACATTTGTGGGTCCATTTCTGGGTTCTCTATTCTGTTCCATTGATCTGAGTGTCTGTTCTTGTACCAGTACCATACTGTCTTGATGATTACAGCTTTGTAATACAGCCTGAAGTCCAGGATTGTGATGCCTCCTGCTTTGGTTTTTGTTTTCAGGATTGCTTTGGCTATTTGGGGTCTTTTCTGGTTCCATACAAATTTGAGGATTGTTTGTTTTAGCTCTGTGAAGAATGCTGGTGTTATTTTGTTAAGGATTGCATTGAATATGCAGATTGCTTTGGGTAGAATTGACATTTTAGCAATATTTGTTCTTCCTATCCAGGAGCATGGAATATTTTTTCCTTTGTTTTGTGTGTCTTCTTCAATTTCTTTCATAAGCTTTCTATAGTGTTCAGTGTGTAGATTTTTCACCTCTTTAGTTAGGTTTATTCCTAGGTATTTTATGGTTTTGGTAAATGGGATTGATTCCTTGATTTCTCTTTCTGCTGCTTCATTATTGGAAATGCAACCAATTTCTGTACATTGTTTTTATATCCTGTGACATTGCTGAATTCAAGTATCAGTTCTACAAGTTTTGGGGGGGAGTTTTTTGGGTTTTCCACATAGAGTATCATGTCATCTGTGAAGAGTGAAAGTTTTTGATTTACTTCTTGCTGATTTGGATACATTTTATTTCTTTGTGTTGTCTAATTGCTGAGGCTAGGACTTTCAGAAATATGGGAAATAAGTGATGAGAGTGGACATCCTTGTCATGTTCTTGACCTTGGGAAAGTTCTCAGTTTTTCCCCATTGAGAATGAAATTACCATTGGGTCTTTCATATATGGCCTTTATAACCTTGAGGTATGATCCTTCTATCCCTACTTTCTGGAAGGTTTTCATCAGGAAAGATGCTGTATTTTGTCGAATGCTTTTTCAGCATCTATTGAGAGGATCATTTGATTCTTACCGTTTCTTTTATTAATGCAATGTATCACATTTACCTAATTTACAGATATTGAACCAACCCTGCATCCCAGGAATAAATCCTACTTGATCGTGGTGAATAATTCTTTTAATGTATTGTTGGATCTGATTTGCTATTATCTTAAGAATCTTTGCATCCATGTTCATCAGGGAAATTGGTCTGTAAAAAGACTCCTCTTTAGTGGGGTCTTTGTCTGGTTTTGGAATCAGGGTAATGCTGGCCTCGTAGAATGAGTTTGGAATTTTTCCTTCCATTTCTATTTTTTGGAACAGCTTCAAGAGAATAGGTGTTAACTTCTCTTTAAATGTTTGGTAGAATTTCCCTGTAAAGCCACCTGGCCCTGGACTCTTGTTTTTTGGGAGATTTTTGATTCAATTTCTTTAATGATTATGGTTCTATTCAAATTTTCTATTTCTTCCTGTTTCAGTTTTGGTAGTTTAAATGTTTCAAGGAATTTGTCTATTTCTTCTAGATTGCCCAATTTGTTGGCATATAATTGCTCATAATATTCTCTTATTATTGTTTGTATTTCTGTGATGTTAGTTGTGATCTCTCCTCTTTCATTCATGGTTCTATTTGGGTGCTTTCCTTTTTCTTTTTGATCAGTCTGGCTAGAGGTTTATCAATTTTATTAATTCTTTCAGAGAACCAGATCCTGGTTTCATTGATCTATTCTACTGTATTTTTTAAAATTATTTTGATATCATTGATTTCTCCTCTAATCCTTATTATTTTCTTTCTTCTGCTTGTTTTGGGTTTTATTTGCTGTTCTTTTTCCAGCTCTTTTAGGTGTAAGGTTAGGCTGTGTATTTGAGACCTTTCTTCCTTCTTTAGGAAGGCCTGGATTGTTATATACTCCCCTCTGATGACCTCCTTTGCTGCATAAGGGGCTTTTGTGTTTTCATTTTCATTGGCTTCCATGTACTTTTTAATTTCCTCTTAATTCTTGATTAACCCATTCATTCCTTAATAGGATGTTCTTTAATCTCCAAGTTTTCATGGTATTTCCAAATATTTTCTAGTGATTGATTTTGAGTTTCATAGTATTGTAGTCTGAGAATATGCAAGGTATGATCTTGATCTTTTTGTACTTCTTGTTGAGGCCTGATTTGTATCCATGTGCACTTGAGAAGAATGTGTAATCTGTTGCTTTTATGATAAATTGTTCTGAATATATGTTAAGTCCATCTGGTCCAGTATGTCATTCAAAGCCATTGTTTCCTTGTTGATATTCTGCTTAGATGATCTGTCCATTGCTGTAAGTGGGGTGTTGAAGTCCCCTAGTATTATGGTATTATTATCAATGAGTGTCTTTATGTTTATGATTAATTGATTCATATATTTGTGTGCTCTCATATTGGGGGCATAAACATTTACAATTGTTAGGTCTTGGTGAATAGACCCCTTAATTATGATATAATGTCCTTCTTCATCTCCTGTTACAATGTTTACTTTAAAACCTAATTTGTCTGATATAAGTACTCTGGCTTTTTGATGACCATTAGTGTGACAGATGTTTCTCCATCCTTTTACTTGAAATCTGCAGGTGTCTTTAGATCTAAAATGGGTGTCTTGTAAGCAGCATATTGACAGATCTTGTTTTCTTATCCATTTTGATACTTTATATCTTTTGTTTTTTTATTTATTTATTTTTTATATATTTTTAAGTTTATTCATTTTTGAGAGAAAGACAGAGCATGAGCAGGGAAGGGGTAGAGAGAGAGGGAGACACAGAATCCAAAGTAGGCTCCAGGCTCTAGAGCCCGACGCAGGGCTCGAATCCACAAACCGTGAGATCATGACCTGAGCTGAAGTCAGATGCTCAACCAACTGCACCACCCAGGCGCCCCAATACTTTATATCTTTTGATCAGAATGTTTAGTCCCTTGACATTTAAAATGAGTACTGAAAAATATGAGTTTATTGCCATTGTGTTGCCTGTGGAGTTGGTGTTTCTGGTGATGCTCTCTGTTTCTTTCTAGTTTTTGCTGCTTTTGGTCTTTTTTTGTTTTGTTTTGTCTTTTCTCCACTCAAAGAGTCCCCTTAGAACTTCTTGTAAGGCTGGTTTAGTAGTCATGAACTCCTTTAACTTTTGATTGTCTGGGAAACTCTTTATCTCTCCTTTTATTTTGAATAATAGCCTTGCTGGATAAAGAATTCTTGGCTGCATATTTCAATTCAACATGTCGAATATATCCTACCATTCCTTTCTGGCCTGCCATGTTTCTGTAGATAGGTTCTCTGTGAACACGATCTGTCTTCCCTTATATGTTAGGGACATTTTTTTCCCTTGCTGCTTTCATAATTCTTTCTTTGTCTGTGTATTTTGTGAATTTGACTATGATATGCCTTGGTGATTGGTCAGCTTTTGTTAAATCTAATGGGAGCTCTGTGTGCTTCTTGGATTTTGATGTATATGTCCTTCTCCAGATTAGGAAAGTTTTCTGGTATAATTTGCTCACATAAACCTTCTATCCCTTTTTCTCTCTCTTCATCTTTTGGGACTCCTATGATTCATATATTATTCCCTTTTTAATAAGTTACTGAGTTCTCTCAGTCTTGTATCATGCTCCTTTGCCTTTGTTTCCCTTTTTTTCTGCTTTATTATTCTCCATAATTTTGTCTTGTCTGTTACTGATTTGCTACTCTGCTTTGTCCATCCTTGCCATCATGCCATACATTCAAATTTGCTTCTCAGTTATAGCATTTTTAATTTTGTCCTGGCTGGATTTTAGTTCTTTTATCTCCACAGAAATGGATTGTATGCTTTTTTCAACCCCAGCTAATATTCTTATTATCATTGTTCTAAATTCTAGTTCAGACATCTTGCTTATATCTGTGTTGATTGAGTCCTTGGCTGTCATTTCTTCCTCTTCTTTCTTTTAAAAGAAGGAGTGAATTCCTTCATTTTGTCATTTCAGAGAAAGAATACATTTTAAAAATTTAAAAATATTAAAAACAAAACAAAAAATCAAATAATGGAAGCTAGATCCTAGATGTCCTTTGGTCTGCTTGTGAAAGAAGCTTGTAAGAAAAGCGAAAAAGAGAAAGA
This sequence comes from Prionailurus bengalensis, assembly GCF_016509475.1. Lineage (NCBI taxonomy): Eukaryota > Metazoa > Chordata > Mammalia > Carnivora > Felidae > Prionailurus > Prionailurus bengalensis. Next base: position 27,161,802 of record NC_057353.1, on the reverse strand, counting down.
AAGAAAAAAAAGTAAGAAAAATTAAAAAATTAAAAAATACATATAATACATATAATACATATAATACATATAATACATATAATAAAATAGACTAAAATGAAATCAAGGGAATTCAATATAATAAAAAATTTAAAAAATAAAAAGAAAAGAAATAAATTTTAAAAATATTAAAAAATTACACAAAAAAGAAAAGAAAAATATATTTTCTCTTTTTTTGTCCAAGATAAATAAAAGAAAGGAGAAATTGAAAAAAAAAAAACCAGAAGAAAAAAAAAACCCCAACAAACTAATGAGTGAACCAGCAAACAGAATGAAACCTAAATGAAGTTACATCCAGTTTCCCCTAGAACTGAAATTATGAAGCCCTCAACAGTCTGTACACTAAGCAGGTAGAGTGACTTGTGCTTGTCTTCTAGGGGATGTGCTTCTAGGCAGGGCTTGGTGTTATGGCTCCATTATCCACTAGGTGGCACTGCCTAGATTACTGGGATTGATCACTGTTATGGGCATGTGTGTGTGTAGGCAATCCCGTGTGAGGAAGAGGTGGAAATGGCTTCACCCAGTTCCCTAGTTTCTGGAACAGGAACTTCCTGCTCTCACTGACCCATGATCAAGCACCCTTCTTTTGTCTCAGACCTCCTTCCACTCCTCATCTCTACCCTGTCTGTGTCCAAGTCCTCTGCCTGCCAGGTGGCACCTCCCTCCAGAATTTTATTTCAGGTGGGGTTGTGTTTCAAAACTCCACACTCCAGAGACCCCTGCAGCTTGGACCCATGCTGACTCTCTGGTGGAGGGTCTTGTTGATCAATGGGGAGTGCTGGCTTGCTCCAGAGAATGTTTGTGCAATTGTGCAGTGGCAGAGTTTCAGAGATTATCACAACACACAGCCTGTGTCAGGTGTTACCAAAACCTGGTGTCTTTGTCCCAATACCAGCAAACATGACTACTTTCTGGGGTCTGCTGGGACCTTTGTCTTTGGGGAGGCCATATGGCCTCTAGCAAATGCACTTCAAGCAGGGCAACCACTTCTCCCTGTGTGGCACATGGACCCCTCAGACCCTGCTTCCTGCTCCTGGGGGTTCACTCTACTTTCTCACCAGAGCACTGCCAGGCACTGAGTTCCAGAACTTCAGACTGTTTATAGAATCCTCGTGGTATTGAAACCCTCTCCTTTCTTCCCATCAATGGTTTTGGAGAACAAGTTTCTTCTTCAGTCCCATGCAAGTGTTTTTACTGTTTGTCTCTCTTCTCTTTGGCTACTTTCAGGGTGAGTGTTTTTCCTGGACTCTCCCAATGTGCCACATTCTTCCCCTTTCTCTTCCCTCTCTCCACAAAACCAGTTCCCTACCCTCTAAGGCTTTTCTCTCCCCTAGCTCACCTCTCTGTGCTGCATACCTGCTGAGTTCTGTGGCTCAAGTTATGCATATTATTGTGTTAATCCTCAGATCAATGTCCTGGGTGGGCAAAATGGTTTGGTGTTGATATAGCTGCATTTCAGGGATGAGACAAACTCAGGGTCTCCATGCTGCTCTTCCATCTTGTGAGATGATTCTCTCTAGTGGTTTAGATCCTACATCTCATAGGTGGCTTTGCCTTTTTGCTTCTCTCTTAGCTGCTATCTCTCATAATTAACAAACAATTTACACCCTTACTATATGGGATACCATTTATAGGCACTGCAATTTGTTTTATTGATTTTTTCTTAATTAATATTTTATATTAATTACTTGTTAAAATGGTACTATTTTGAATATATGTTGTTACATAAACTATATGGTAAAATTACTTTTACCTCTTTATTCTTACAGTTCAATGTGGCTACTATCAATAAAAACTTATCAATAGTGTTTCATGTTCTATTTCTATTGGAAAGTACTGTTTTAGATACAACAGAACAAGTGAATATCTGTATAGAAAAATCTGTATATAGGTCATCTGTATACCATGACCTGTATCTGAAATCATAAAAATTTCTCTAATAGGCCATATATTTAAGTATAAAAACCCAACCTATAACACATCTAGAAGAAAACAAAGGGAAATATGTACTCTTAAGACAGAAAAATAATTTTTAGATAATACAAAAAGTTTGAGACATAAAAGAAAATATTGATAATTTGGAATTTATCCAACTTAAAGACTTCCATTCTGTTGAAATCAAAATTAAGAAAATCGACAGGCAGAGTGCCTTGGTGACTCAGTCCCTTAAGCCTCCAGCTCTTGATTTCGACTCAGGTCATGATCTCACAGTTCCTGAGTTCGAGCCCCATAATGGGCTCTGCACTGACATGCAGAACTTGCTTGGAATTCTGTCTCTCTTTCTCTCTGCACCTCCCCTGTTCATCCATGCACACGTGTGCTCTTTCTTTCTCTGTATCAAATAAATAAATAAACTTTAAGAAAAATCGACAGGCAAGATAACACTTACAAAAGTGTTTGCAATGTCGATATCTGGCAAATAATTTGTATACAGAATAAAGAATTATTACAGTTTAAAAATACAAAGACAGCCCAATGGGAGCAAATAGCAAAAAAAAATTATGAATAGGCACTTAAAAATAGAGAAGATATACAAATAACTAAGCATATGTGATATGAAATTAGTCTAAATAAGCAGTCATCAAAGATGTACAAATTACAATTATAATGAGATACCACTATGCAGTACTATAATGTCTAAAATTTAAAAGACTGATAATATCAAGTCTTGACATGGACCTACAGAAATATGAATTCCTATATATTGCTATTGGGTTTGTGGAATTTATAATAGCTTTACAAAGCAGTTTGATAGTTCCTTATAAAGTTAAATATACATTTATATATAACACAGCAATTAAATACAGGTACTATACCCAAGGGAAGTGAAAACTTATGCCACACAAATTTGTACACAATGTTTTGTAACACCATTATTTATAATAGTTAAAATTGTATACAATCCAAATGCCCATCAATATTTAAATGGGTGAACAAGTTGTGATATCCATACAATAGAATATCACACAGCAATAAAAGGATTGAAAATTATGATGAATGCAACAAGAATGAATCTCAGAAACATTATGTTGAGAAAGAAGCCAGACACAAAAGAGTATGTATTTTGTTTATGTTTATATGAATTTTTAGAAATAGTAAAAGTAATCTACAGTGACAGAAAGCATATCAGTCTTATCTGGTACCGGGTATGGAGTGGAGAGTAACTGCAAAGGCGAAAGAGAGAACTTTTTGGGGGTTAGGAAAGTTGTCTATCTTGATGGTAACAAAAGTTACACGATGTTCACATTTTGCAAATTCATTAATGTGTATACTTAAATTGGTATATTTTTATATGCATTATACCACAATGCATTTCTTTTAATGAAAAAGAAAAAAACAATTGTGAACAGGTGTGTAAGGGGCAAGTGCTTTGTGAAGGCTGTAAAATAATATCTATCTATCAAGTTGCTCCTAACTAAAAAAAACAGGAAAATACACACAAGCTGTAGCACAAAGGTTTTAATTTATTTTAATAGTGAAGTTTTTGTTAACACTTAGAGCTTACCAAAAATGAAATAAGCTTACTTCTGCAATGACAATTTCCTTCTTAGTGAAGACATTTAAGTGCCAGCTCATGATCATTTTTCAGATATGTTGAATAAGTACCTTAGAGATTCAAATTTGTGTTAATCAATGTTTCAGATGATTAAATAATGCTAGAATCTATAGTAGAGTTCTGCCTATATTATTTTCTAAACTATCTCTTACTCATATTTCAACTATAGTCTCCAGTGCTGCATATGTAGGCAACAGTGTTGGATCTCTGCACAATCTATTTTTTTAAGAAGCAGGTAATCTGGAAGAGAAGACAAAAATGTAGCAAAATACAATACATTCCATATAGAGATATCTCCAAAGCTCTTTATGACATAGAAGCAAAGTCACATTCTTAATGTATTAATGTGTTATCTCTTCCTGAAATATTTAAGTGTTAATTAGGAACAATTACAATAATTAATCAAGGCATGAATTGTTTATGGAGATACCAGTTATTCCTAAAATATTTAGAGATTATATCTTAGAAAACCTCCAGTAAACTTCCGAAACATGTCTTTGAAAACCCAAACATGTTTAGCATGGTTGTCCAATGCAGGAAAACCTCAAGGAAAAATTTGAATGTTATAGATTATTCACCATTTATGATTTTCTAGGCATTAGCATTCATTTTCCCATAAGTATAAATAATTGGCTATAAACTATGCAAAGGCTTTTTTACCTGAATTTCTTTGAGATTCATCAGATATATCAATTAAAATGAACCATTCTCCTCCATTACTACTACTCCCTGTTCATGCTTCTATTTAAGCATTGGTGGAGACAGCACAGCTTAGTATGAATCAAAATTCGAGGTAATGGAACTAAACAAGATGGTCTTCTCCCTTTCTCCTTATCTTCCCTTAGAGAGTTTTTAAGGTCAGAGATTTTTTAAATGAAAATAGTAAATCAAACTTAACTAAAATGGATTATTGACATCATTAGAGAAAGGCATCCCGGCTTCTATTCACCCTGAAGTGTAAATTACATCTCTGAGAAGCAGCTCACATTTAAATCACACCAGAGCAGTTGTCTTTCTGAGTTTTAGTTTGAAACTCATATGTGAAGTCATTGTTTCTTATTCAAGAGCATCTTGATATTGGTAGCAGAGTAAACAGTTCAGCAGAGACCTGGATATGCAGCAGTGCTGTTGTTCCAGAGGACATCCTCTTTGATTGCTTACATTTTCTCCCAGTTCCATTGCCGTGTCAAAGTCCCTGATATTATGCAGCACATTTTTAATCCTAACTATATCCCCTAATTTTGGAAGCAATCCACTTCTCCACTTTGGCGCAATGTATTAACAAACAGAAATTTAATTGTATTCATTGTTACTGTTATATCAACAGCAAGCATTCCCTTTTTGAAGCTCTAAACCTTAATATTACTGTCCTCTTTGCAAGAAAGATCTACTCCTTTAATTCCCTTGTTCTCTTAGCCAACCTATGTCTTATATCAGTTAAAAAGACATTTTACCAGGCATGCCTTTCCTCATCTTTCCAGATGAGAACAAGACTCCCTGATACATGGTTCATAGTACCCTGTCAATATTTACTAAAACTAGTAAATATTCATTAGACTGTAGGCTCTAGGAAATATGGACAATACTTGCATTCTCAACCTTGTATTACCAGCATCTAAGGCAGTGCCTGGGGCATAGTAAAAGTTCTATACATATTTAATGATTAATGAATAAATGAATGAATACATGTATTAGTAACAAGATAAATGGATAAATAATATTTGTAATACATGACACACTTACAAAGTCATTTCATTGATATTCACTCACTTATTCACTTATATATACTTTTATACCCTTCTCATTTATTTATTTTAGAATCATATTTAATTTAATTAGCAGGGATATAGGATTTAACTTGTGAAAATTGTGATAATATGTATCAAAAACATTTATAAATGAGTAAGCACTATGCCAAGAAAAGAAAGAAAAAAATAAAAGCTATTGCTATAATCTTCACTCAAGTCATACTCAATATTATTTATTACATACCATATTATGCACACACATATTCTCATTAGCATGGTATCACCTACATTACTATAATTTCTATTTCCTTCCCAATTTCTTTGAAGTCCATATCTGACCTGTGGTCTTATTGAATTGAATTGTTTTAAACCACTTCTCCAATTTGTCAAGGTCACATTATGGTCATGATGAATTTTAATCTTGACATTCAAAGCGTTAATCAGTCTTTGCAACTACAGAGAACTGTAAATTACTAAGTTCACGGACTTTTCCATCATCTAAGTCACTGATGAAAATATTAAATAGCCTCTGCCCCAAGATTGACCTCTACATAATAAAACTTCTGTTTACCTTGGTTGACAAAGAATTATTAATGAGTTTGATTGTTCTACCTACTTTGTTTTCAATAAATAGATCTGTGGTGCTGATCTATTTTTATCAATTTGTGAAGTAAAGTAAATTATTGGTAACTTTATAATAGTAATGCTGAAGACTGATTTCAAATTTTGGATGAAAAAGGTTAACATTAATGAAAACTACTAGCCAAAGTAGATTAATAATAGTAAAAACATTTAAAGTAAATCCTTAATCTTCTCTCATGTTTATTTCTTCTCTTGCGTCATTCCCCTTGTGCCCCTTCCTTGCTTTCTGAATATGACAGCTTCATGCCTGATGTCCTTCTCTAGCTGCTGTGCCATGAAGTCTTTGTGGTTGTAATAGATGATCATCTTTGATGGATAATGAGATAAATATACTTGTGAGTTCCCAATCTCAAATCCATCTCTGGGTCAATGAAATTATTTCACTTGTTGCCTGATGATGAGGACTTTTTCCTCTGAATAAATAAGACCTCATTCTGTGTTTTTATGTGGCCATCTGTTCATCTGTTCTGCCTCTCTCCAGTACACTGTGGACTTCTTAAAGACAAATGAATATTCACTCATCTTTGATCCCCAGTGCTTAGCACACATAGTACTGCTCAATAAATATTTGTCTAATAAATACTGATATGCCATGAAGTAGGAAAATCTGGATCTGTGAGGCATTGCATTGGCACAGGGGGTATACAAAGGCCCCTCTGAATTCTAGGAACAATATACTTAGGATGGAATGAATGAGTAATCCAAGGGGCTGACTAGTTGGCAGCTAGTATGTATTCAACTAAAACTTTTTTTAATATTTATTTATTTTTGAGAGAGAAAGACAGACTGTGAGCAGAGGAGGTGCAGAGAGAGAGGGAGACACAAAATCCGAAGCAGGCTCCAGGCTCTGAGCTGTCAGCACAGAGCCCGACACGGGGATGGAACTCAGGAACCGGGAGATAATGGCCTGAGCTAAAGTCAGATGCTCAACCAAATGAGCCACCCAGGCACCCCAATATGTATTCAAGTTTAAAATTCTATATTGTAAGCATCTCTGGATGCACTTTGAAATGGATAGATAGGAACTCTTTATCTTTATCTCTTTCTTTCTTTCTTTCTTTCTTTCTTTCTTTCTTTCTTTCTTTCCTTTTTTTTTTTTTATGATGAGGAGACTGTGTGGGTTTCACTTCTAGTGATCTTTGTTGTCTCCTAAGGATATTTCTCTAACATCTAAACACAATCACTTTCAAGAAGCCAGGAGACTCTGTAGAAAAATGACAAATAATAGAAATTGTTTTCATTTTCTAGTGTTTGGAAAAATACACAAAAATAGGCTTATTTACATTTTTCTTTTTTTTTTCAATATATGAAATTTATTGTCAAATTGGTTTCCATACAACACCCAGTGCTCATCCCAAAAGGTGCCCTCCTCAATACCCATCACCCACCCTCTCCTCCTTCCCACCCCCCATCAATCCTCAGTTTGTTCTCAGTTTTTAAGAGTCTCTTATGCTTTGGCTCTCTCCCACTCTAACCTCTTTTTTTTTTTCCTTCCCCTCCCCCATGGGTTTCTGTTAAGTTTCTCAGGATCCACCTAAGAGTGAAAACATATGGTATCTGTCTTTCTCTGTGTGGCTTATTTCACTTAGCATCACACTCTCCAGTTCCATCCACGTTGCTACAAAGGGCCATATTTCGTTCTTTCTCATTGCCACGTAGTACTCCATTGTGTATATAAACCACAATTTCTTTTTTTTTTTTTAATTTTTTTTTTCAACGTTTATTTATTTTTGGGACAGAGAGAGACAGAGCATGAACGGGGGAGGGGCAGAGAGCGAAGGAGACACAGAATCAGAAACAGGCTCCAGGCTCTGAGCCATCAGCCCAGAGCCCGACGCGGGGCTCGAACTCCCGGACCGTGAGATCGTGACCTGGCTGAAGTCGGACGCTTAACCGACTGCGCCACCCAGGCGCCCCTAAACCACAATTTCTTTATCCATTCATCAGTTGATGGACATTTAGGCTCTTTCCATAATTTGGCTATTGTTGAGAGTGCTGCTGTAAACATTGGGGTACAAGTGCCCCTATGCATCAGTACTCCTGTATCCCTTGGGTAAATTCCTAGCAGTGCTATTGCTGGGTCATAGGGTAGGTCTATTTTTAATTTTCTGAGGAACCTCCACACTGTTTTCCAGAGTGGCTGCACCAGTTTGCATTCCCACCAACAGTGCAAGAGGGTTCCCGTTTCTCCACATCCTCTCCAGCATCTATAATCTCCTGATTTGTTCATTTTGGCCACTCTGACTGGCGTGAGGTGATATCTGAGTGTGGTTTTGATTTGTATTTCCCTGATGAGGAGTGACGTTGATATTTACATTTTCAACCAGACTTAGTTTTCATGGGTTTTTACTTGCCTTATCAAAGAAAAAAATCATTAAATAATCAATACGATAAGATACATATATATGTGTATAAAATTATTATTCATTTAAAATTTGGTAATAATGTATATTCTCATAACAGATTTGGAAACTCAATATTAAGAACTAAGCTTATATCGGCTGCCTGGGTGGCTCAGTTGGTTGAGCATCCGACTTTGGCTCAGGTCATGATCTCACATTTGTGGGTTCAAGCCCCTCATCGGGCTCTGTACTGACAGCTCAGAGCCTGAAGTCTGCTTCAGATTCTGTGTCTCCTTCTCTCTCTGCCTCGCCCCTGCTTGCATTCTGTCTCTCTCTCTCAAAAAAATAAAATAAAACATTAAAAAAAAAGAACTAAGCTTATGCCTTTCTATAAGATTTTGTAGCCCCATATTAACACATTCTCTGAACATTATTTCACCTCAACTACTCTAGATGCTTTCCAATGAACAATAGATGACTTGTTTAAATATTTTCAAAGAATTCTAGTTAAAATAGGCTAGAAAATAGTGCAATAATGGATGCTACAACTTACTATATATTTTTTGCACCTAATAAAAGTATGTTCTAATATATTTTGCATTTTATTTGGTTTTCTTTTTATAATGACTAATATTTTCCTCTTACTACAAAATTTGAATTTTGATTTTTATCTTCAAATTTGCCTCTCGTTAAATTTCTACTCTTATTTTTATTCCATTCTGGAAGCTAAATTTTTTATTAGAAAATTCATTTCTTTTTATTTTTTAATTTTTTTTAACATTTATTTATTTTTGAGACAGAGAGAGAGTATGCACAGGGAGGGTCAGAGAAAGAGGGAGACACAGAATCTGAAACAGGCTCCAGGCTCTGAGCTGTCAGCACAGAGCCCAATGCGGGGCTCGAACCCACAGACCACGAGATCATGACCTGAGCTGAAGTCGGACGTTAACCGACCGAGCCACCCAGGCGCCCCGAGAAAATTCATTTCTATGAATTTTGTATGTCTTTATATTAGGAATACTTTTTTTTAACGTTTATTTATTTTTGGGACAGAGAGAGACAGAGCATGAACGGGGGAGGGGCAGAGAGAGGGAGACACAGAATCGGAAACAGGCTCCAGGCTCTGAGCCATCAGCCCAGAGCCTGACGTGGGGCTCGAACTCACGGACTGCGAGATCGTGACCTGGCTGAAGTCGGACGCTTAACCGACTGTGCCACCCAGGCGCCTCAGGAATAATTTTAATACAATTACTTTGTGTTTTGGAAAGTGTTACTGTCTTTAGGAAGGCTAAACACAAATGCCATTTTCAGTGGAAAGTTATAAAATATATTATACTTTGGGATGAGTTTAAAAAGATTATTCCAATGATTCAAACAAATATCTTTCAAAAATATTGATAAGAATTTTCAAACAAATTGTGTGTGTGATAACTATCAATTAAAGACATAAGATGAATGCCTGCTATTGTAAAACATAATTAAGCAAAAGAGAAGCTGTGCACAACTAGCATGCTCAGAAAAAATAATTGGCTCATTAACTAAACTATAACAGCTCATTCTCATTTCTAGATTCTAATTGAAGAATGAATGGAAATAGTAAGGTGAGCTCATTGTACAATGCACATAAGCATGAGACAATTGTAATTTCTGCACAAATGCCCATATTGCTTAAATTCTTTGTTAGTATTATGGTGGAATACAATGAATGATGCTGTGAGAGAGGCACACCTTTGAGTGTTGTATGTGTGTGTACATATGCACACACACAAAATAAAGCAATATACGTGAATTTGAAGGCTTCTTTTTTCTCCTTTCCACTCCCATTTCACTCCTAATTTGGTACGAATATTTCTAATCCATGCTGTAATATTTTTACTATATTCAATGAATCCATGAACAGTGAATTATTGTTTTGAGTTTCTGAAAATACATGTCATCATCACAAAATTGTAATTCTGGAAAATACTTATCACATATACATAATTAATTCTTTGATTGAAGTATGGCATTGCATCTCTAAAATGGTTTACACATTCTGTAAGTGGCATGCAACTGGAATTTTTAAATCTATTTTTATTGTTTTTGTAATCAAATGTATTGTGATTTTTGATATATGTTGACTTACTTCTTTTTTCCCCCATATTTTATCCTTTCCCGTATTATATTGTTTATCCACAGTTTTTTAAAGTTTTTTTGGTTTACCTTTTTATGAATCATATGTTCAGTATTCATTTTTAAGGGTTTCTAAAAATTTCTAATCATCATCTCACTTCATACCCCTCCCACCCAATTTTAACTCTGGTTTATAATCTTACAGTGTACTACTAGTGTTTTAGTCCCATTTCGTACCTATCCTTTACTTACTGTTATTATTATTTTCTTTTTTATCTTATTTTATTTAATTCAAGTTAGTTAACATATAGTGTAATAATGGTTTCAGAAGTAGAATTTAGTGATTCATCACTTACATATAACACCCAATGCTCAGCCCAACAAGTGAACTCCTTAATGCCCAGCATCCATGTAGCCCATCCCCCCACCCCAAGCCCCTCCAGCAACCCTCAGTTTGTCCTCTGTATTTAAGAGTATCTTATGGTCTGACTTCTCTGTTTTTATCTTATTTTTCTTTCCCTTTCCGTATGTTCATCTCTTTTGTGTCTTAAATTCCACATGAGTGAAATCATATGAACTATTATCATTTTTTGTACTCAGTAGTTATTTAAATTTATCCCCAAATTACTAATTTCTCTTTTATTTTATTTTATTATTTTTAAGTTTATTCATTTATTTTGAGAAAGAGAGAAAGAGTGACCACACAAGCAGGGGAAAGGCAGAGACAGAGGGGGAGAGACAGAATTCCAAGCAGGTTCTGCACTATGACTGCAGAGCCCGATGTGGGCTTGAATTCATGAACCCGTGAGATCATGGCCTGACCCGAAATCAAGAGTCAGAGGCTTAACCCAATGAGCTACCCAGGTGTCCCAACTAATTTCTTTACTTGTCACTATTCAATATACCCTACTTCTTTTTGTGTTTATTTTCTGTCTCACTGAAAAACATTTCTTATACAATGGTCTCCAATATTGGTTAAAGCACATGAAAATCATGTGAGAAGGCTTTAAAACTCAGGCACCTCCCTGGATCAATTAAGTGAACAAATTTTGAGATAACTGCATTCAGGTATCATATTTTGTTTTGCTCTGCAGATGATTCCAATAGCTGCCACTGTTGCTTTAATCCTTTTTTTTTTGGCATTATAGTTTGTATATGGTAATTCCCCTTTGTCTCTTGATGAATGGAAATATCTTTATTTACTTTTTGTTCTTGAGTGATTATTTTTTAAGTAGGTATACAATTTTAATTTGGATGACTGTAGGACCTCAGGACTTTGGAGATATTATTCTATTATCTTTCAGCATCTGTTTTCTTTTTGAGAAAACAACAGATATTTAAACCTAGCCCTCAAAAACAAGGTGTATGGTTTCCGGTCTCCCCTTGAATTTCTTGGCTTTATCTCCTACTCACTACTCAAAAGGTGAATATTTTTTTTCCCTCAAATCTTGAAACTTGGGATTTCTTCCCTGCATCGTTTATTGTTTGTTTATTTGCTTTTTATAAGTTGCCACATATAAAAGGAACATATAAAAACATACACATATGACTGTGTTTAGATTGGCAGGAAGAATTTCCAATATCCAATTGATTGAAAGCATCTCTCTTTCTTTCTTTTCTTTTTCTTTTCTTTCACAATTAACTTGAATGTTATAAGTCTTACATTCAATGTACTCTTTATCTTTCTTGAAATATCTATGCTTGATGAGAGCATAAGTTGATTGGTTGCTAGCACTGTATGTGACTTCATGCAAAATTCTAACCTGGCATATCAGCAGAGAATAATGTTATACTTTATCTCTAACTAGCATCATCTCTCCCTGTTTAAAATTTACTGCTAAGTTTTTACTTCTGGCAGAAGGACTGTCCTGAAACACTTTTATGCCTTAATGAATCCAATTGCCTGGACTTAAAAATAATAGATATCTGCATTACTGAGGCATTTGTTTTTACAGAGATGGATTTCTATTCTTTGCACATATGTTCATGTTATATGCCCGGTATTACATGAAGGGAATTAATTTATTGAGTATTAAATTTAACAAAGAATCCAGCAGAATAGTATCATTTAGAGGTTTCTCCCCCATTATTTCTATGAATAATAACAACAATAATGGTAACATACAAGATAATTTCTACCTATAGCAGTCTGACTTTCTTTTTTTTTTTAATGCAGTAGAAGGTCCTTCACACTCTATTTGTCAGTTTGGCTTTAAGGTTTTCATTTTGTTGGCTAGAAGACAGATAAAGGGGATTACGAACAGAACTGAGCCTGGTTTCTGCTAATCTCCAACTTGAATTCTTTCAAGGGTTGCAAAATATGATTCAAGTATTTCACAAGCCTTTATAACCTGAGCCAGACTTTGTCATCTGTCTGGTATATGTGCCATCATGGGTGGATTTGGAACTGACATTTTATATCTCTGATCTCAACTGTATAAATATTTGTTTAGAGTGACTATCAACATAGCACACAGGCACTTTCCTCTCTGATGTATAGATGATAGAATAGTTCTTAACTGGGGCCCTATGGATTGGACAGGCATAAACTGTCAGAGGGCAATAAGACAAATTTTCAGTGAACTCAGATTTTATATTTTTCTATAGGCAAAATGTAGAGTAGTTTCCATACCAAAAAACTATTTCTTATAATCTGGGTTACATTAAAGATATGTATACAGCCATTTATCTGAATGTATAAATGGTGATTTGGTTTTCCCAAATATCTTATCTATAGAGTCTTTCTTTAGTTTGAGATTAAATTAATCAATATTTTATTATTTCTCAAAGTACTATCTTCTAGGAAAACTGTCTTAAAGCATCAAAAAAATGTTCCAGGTATTATTATCTAAAATCTTAATCCTTATTAGATGAATTCATATTCTCAAAGATATGCTCAATTCATGGAAATAAGATTAAACTGATGTTATGAATATTATCATCTATCAGTAAGTTGTTAATATACTTAGTATACAGTATAAAATCTGTTATTTTAATAAGATCACCTCAAATAGTTGAGCCAATCTTGAAAATGATAAGCATTAAAATCATAGACGTATAAAAGACACAGAAGTCTGGAGAACTTGGAAGGAATTTAGAGCCATCTATTTCTATCTTGTTTCCTTCAGATGAGGAAATGAAGGCAGACACTTTAACATGTCTTGGAAATCGCTTTAAACATTATCTGACTTTCTGTTAGAATTAAAGAATAATTTAAAGTTTTAAGAACTGCAAAACTGATCACATGAATTCTATCATTTTTTCAACAGTTGTTTGAAAATACTATAATTACTAGAAGAAAACATACTTTTATAAATTTTGCATTTGTTGCTTTAAGAATTATACAAATATTACTTGGTATAATTTAATACATGCAGCATCAATTAAAGTACTCAATACCCATAGAGTATTCACTGGATATGGCCTTAGTAGTGGAACCAAATTAGCCCTAGACTAATTTCTATCTCAGTTGCATCCTAATGAAGTTTACAAGCAAGCCTCAAAATGATCAAACTATTTCTTCATTAAAACAAAGTTCAGGAATATTTAAATAATACAAAAATACCCAACAACCAATAAAGTTCCAGAACAAAGTTCAAGAATATTTCCAATTATACAAAAATATTCAATGAACAATAAAGTAGAATTCACAATATCTGACATGCAATCTACCAGGGATGCAAAGAAGGAAAGTATAACCCATAATAAGAAGAAAAATCCGTCAATAGAAACAGCCTGAAAAATGTTGCACATAGTGTAGTTGGTAAACAAAGACATTCAGTTACTACAACTAATTTCTATGGGTTCAAAAAGCTATAGGAAAACATCAACATTTTAAGGAGACGTGGAGGATATAAGAGTAATAGAAACTGTATTTCTAGAGAGGAAAAATACAGTTTCTGAGATTTAAGACAACAACAACAAACAGACCTGAATGAGACTAAAAGAGATGAGTCTGCAGAAGCAAGGTGAGCCTCCCTGAAAAAACAAACTTTTGCTGTTATAAAATGTGAAGTCTGAAATGGTAAATGTCAGCTTAGTCATCTCTTTATATTTCACTTTCCTCTTTCTGGTTTAGGTTTTCAAAAATAACTAGAGTTTGTAATTATGAAAATTTTCTTCAATATAATCAAAATTAAGCACTGATCTATGGTATGGACTGTCTTACAAAATGAAAATCTCTAAAATCTAAACACCCAATTAAAAATATATAAAAATATATATCACTAGCAGAGTGAAAAGAAAATGTGGAAGTACAACACAAGTTATGGAGGAATATAGTAAAGGAAAATAAAATTATTTTGTTATATATATATATATATATATATATACATAAACTAAATTAATAAATAATACAAAGTGTATATTATAAAAATAGTTGGTCTACACAGTAGAAAAAATGATACAAAGCTTAGCATATTTCTTTTTCTGAGAAACAGGAATCGATTTCAAAGGCAAGTGGGCAGATGAATATAAAGAATGATTAATTTTCGGGTGCCCGGGTGGCTCAGTTGGTTAAGTGTCTGGCTTCAGTTCAGGTCATGATCTCACACTTCGTGGGTTCGAGCCCCACAGAGGACTCTGTGCTGACAGCTCAGAGCCTGGAGTCTGCTTTGGATTCTGTGTCTCCCTCTCTCTGTGTTCCTCCAACGTTTGCACTCTCTCTTTCTCTCACTGTCAAAAATAAATAAAGATTAAAAACAATTTTTTTAAAGAATGATTAATTTTAACACATTATCAGTCTTTGATTTTTTTTTTTGTCACTGAAAACATCCCCTGCAGGAAATTATGATTTTCAGAATACTTGTTGAAGGGTGGGATGCCATGATTTTTAATGGCTATGGGAGCAAGTATTGGAAAATCCTTTCTTTGTAACTCAGTACAGAAAATAAAGTCATTTGTGCCATGTGAATTCGTATTAAATAGCTGCCTTTCAGAGCAGCACAAGAATAACGGGGTGTGCCATTCTGGTGCTTTCCTACATATCCTGTATCTTATATATTGTGTGTATTTGTTATGTGTCTATATCTTCATCTAAATATATATCTATATATCCTAAAATACTACTTTTTGTATAACGAAGTCATGTTTTCCATATAGCTTTTCCAGCAGTTACTGACAAAATTATTATTATTAATTACTATTTCATTTATCTAAAAATATGTGAGATGAGCGAAATTGCTAAAATCTCCATCTTCTGACTGGATTTTAGCTATCAATAATTTTAGAAAAGGAAATAATTAATTTATTATAAATTATTTTATTCCTAGTTTGTTAGCTAGAAATATCAAACTGAATCTGTTAGGTCTGGATAGATTTGTCTCAGAAGGTAATATCTGTAGGGGCGCCTGGGTGGCTCAGTCGGTTAAGCGTCCTTTTCGGCTCAGGTCATGATCTCACAGTTCATGAGACAGCATGGTTCATGCTGGCAGCTCAGAGCCTGGAGCCTGCTTCAGATTCTGTGTCTCCCTCTCTCTCTGCCCCTCCCCTGCTCATGCTCTCTCTCTCTCTCTCTTTCTCTCTCTCTCAAAAATAAATAAACGTTAAAAAAACTTTTTAATTAAAAAAAAGAAGATAATATCTGTGGCTCTCATGTTATGCTAAGAAGTATATCACTGGTGAACAATTAGACAAGTATATACATTAATAAAATAGGTTATTATTTGTGGTTTTATAGATGTTATATAGTTTATGATAAATTGCATAATTGGTTTAAAATGCCATTGAAATATAAAATTATAAGTAAGTATTATTCATGTTTTCCCCTCACGGGGAGAAAATGGCTTTCTCACCATCACTTTGTATATTCCTACAAAGAAAATATGAAGGTGGATTCCATCTGGTGTAGTTCTCTAAATGGGCTGTTGAAGTGATATGTCTTTGGGGTTTTTAAAGAAGATTCAGGCAAGAAATGCACTGGTTTTCATTAAACTCTTGAATAGAGTGTAAATTGTACATGTTTTATCTAACATTGTGATTACCTGACAACTACCATCAAATTAAGCTTGCAAAAATTAAGGCTACTGGGCTCATGGACAGGTATGTATGAGAACAGACATTGTTCATCCTTTGATTACATTGATTACATTGTCACCACTGTCTTACTACAAAGAAATTGTATCCTAAAAACAGTGATGAGATCCAGATATTCCAACTGATTTGAATGCTCTCAGCTGTAACTTTGCTGAGCACAAGTTTTATTCTTCCTATATAATGTTTTTTTTTCTTAACCCATATTAGGCCGCCACTTGGTAAAGTTTTACAAAGGGAAAGTAATCTACTAAAATAGCCCATTTGAACAATAGTGTCTAAAATAGACCAAAGATGGGATCTAAATCATCACTTTCTAGCTACTGTGACTTCTGTTCTGTGCTTTCTCAGTTGTCTTTCTCCCACATATTTTTATGAAGGTGGTTCTCTCAGGTCATTGAGATTCCTACTAAAAAAATAACTTTTAATAAGGTATTCTGTTACCACTCACCACATCCAAATTATAAAGTCTTCACTCTGATCTTCTCCAATGTCACTGAGTAGTTTTGTTTTGATAGTATTTATTTCTGCTTGAAATTATTTTGATCTTCTATGTGTATATTTCTTTGCTCTCTAACTCCCAAAGCAGAAATATATACTCTGTAAAAGTAGGGATTTTGTGTCTCTGTAGGGCCAAGAACATTGCCACACATTAAAGACACATTCATAAATTATTTGTTCTTGAATAAATTAATGTACTATCGAAACAGGATTGATCTATTGGTTCACAATTAATCTGACCCTTTGTCACATGCAAATTATTCAACTAGAAATAGAGAGCCAATAAAATAACAACATTTTACATATAAAAATCTTAATATTTTTTAATATGCCTTTCTGATTTAAAATATTTAGAAGTGAGGGAGAAAAGTTATATGAACACATGAACGTTTTTGCCGCTGTATATTTCTAGATCAATGGTTCTTACATTTTGTTTTTTCTTCCCCAATGGAGTCTTAAATTTTTCTCAAATTTATTCTCAATAAATAGATATTTAAAACATACACTGTTAGAGTTCAGTGTATAATGGGGAAATAATGGGGAAAAAACATAAAATACAAAATAGTGATTCCTCTTGAACCCTTCAGAGAGCAGAAACTTCAAGGCAACCAATTAGTATACATTTCAGAAAGCGGCAAGCACCTACAAGGAGAAATGAGACACAGAGCTAGTCTTACTTTTGACCAAACATGGGAGGAAGAGGATCCTTGCCAATGCCAAATGAAGTGGATAAGACAGAGCAGCTACATTTTTCAAGAGCTGCTGAAGACCAGATGTTGTTTAGTTTCAGTCCGAAATAGTTGGAGAAAGTTGGGAAACAGACAGCGACAGGGAAAAACAAAAACAAAAAAACGCAAAAAAAAAAAAAAAAAAAAAGGATAAAGAGAGAAAGAGGGAGGGGCGCCTGAGTGGCTCAGTTGGTTAAGTGTCGACTCTTGATCTTGGCTCAGGTCATGATCTCCTGGTTTGTGGGACAGAGCCTCGTGTGGGTCTCTGCGCTGACAGGGCAAAACCTGCTTGGAATTCTCTCTCTCTTCCTTTCTTTCTGCCCCTCCCCACTCTTTCTCTCTCTCTCCCTCAGAATTAATAACCTTCAAAAATTTTAAAAAGAAATTAAAGAGAGAGAGAGGGAGAAAGAGAGGGAGGAAAAGAGAACACATACATTTAAGTTACCAGTTTAAGGAATAAAGTACAGATGTTGTGAACATCAAAACATGACAAGAAGTTATTATGAACAATTTTTGAGAAATTAATTTTGAAATTGTGCGCGAAATGGAAAAAATTGTATAAAAAAAAAGATACACCTTAAAAAAGCTGACAGAAAATGAAATAGAAAATCTTATAAGCAGATATTTACTAAACTAATTGAATGCACTAATAAAACTTTTTCCTACAATGAATATTCCA
This sequence comes from Prionailurus bengalensis, assembly GCF_016509475.1. Classification (NCBI taxonomy): domain Eukaryota; kingdom Metazoa; phylum Chordata; class Mammalia; order Carnivora; family Felidae; genus Prionailurus; species Prionailurus bengalensis. The sequence goes on along the minus strand of NC_057353.1, from coordinate 27,143,425 downwards.
AGCCCAGGTGGCTTTATTTGTGTATTATTCTAAATATTTATAAATTTTTTACAAACACTTCAAAAGAATAGAATAATTAGAAACATATTCAAACTCTTTATATAAGGCCAGGAAATTCTAAAACCTGATGAAAATATAATAAAGGAAAATTACATACTCATTAATAATATAAAACCTTAAAAGAAAGAAAAACATTGATTTTCGACAAAAGGTAAAAATTGCATTTGAATACAAACAAAAAATACATGGGAAGCATCAAGAATTTATCTCCCCACCTAGACAAAAATTTCAGTGGCAAACTCTGTCTAATGTAACTATTTTGGAACTCTGGAATCTATTGAAGGCTTGTAAACTCCAGGGGAAGGTTCAGATTGTATATTGCAGTTAATTTTCATCAATTTAAGCTCTTTGCTCAGCAACAAGTTACCCATTTCCCACCTCAGAACCCTGTTAGAGGCATTCATGCATGTGTTCTGAGAACAACTGGCATGCATCTTGTGGGAACCAACAATAAAACAAACAACCCAATTAAAAAATGGACACATGACTTAAATAGATACTTCGCCAAAGAAGATACCTGAAAGGCCAATAAACACACAAAAAGAGGCTCAACTTCACTAATTATTTGGGAATACAAAATAAAACTATGAGATACCACATAATCGTTATTAGGATGGCTACTGTAAAACCAAACCAAACCAAAACCAAAAAGAAAGTAACAAGTGTTGATGAGGATATGGAGAAATTGAAATCCTTGTGCACTGTTGGTGGGAATGTACAGTTTTGTGGAAAGCAATATGGCAGTTCCTCAAAAAATGAAACATGGAATTATTATATAATTACAATTACACCCAATTGCTGTAATTACAGCAATTACACCCTTGGGTATGTACCCATAAGAATTGAAAGCAGGTTCTCTAAGAGATATTTGTACAATCATGTTAATGGCAGCTTTACTCACAATAGCTAAAATGTGGAAGCCACCCAAGTGTCTATTGATAGATGAATGGACAAGTAAAATGTGGCATATACATGCAATGGAATATTACTCAGACTTATAAGGGAAGGAAATTCTGAAACATGGTACATGGATGAATATTGAGGACATTATGCTAAATGGACATATGTTAAATAAACCTATGACAAGAGGACGAAGACTGTATGGTTTCATTTATATGAGGTACCTAGAGTAGTTAAAATAATAAACAACAACATGAATGTACTTAATACCACTGAACTGTATACTTAAAAATGGTTAAGATGGTAAATTTTGTTATGTGTATTTTATCACCATGAAAAAAATTAAAATATGTAAATGGACAAGAATACCTAATGCAGTCTGGAAAAGAAAAAGCTGGGGACTTACACTACCTGATATCAAATTTTAAAATATATCTATAGTAATTAACAGAGTGTGATATTGGCACAGAGACAAATAGAACAATGGAAAAGAATGCAGAGACCAAAAACAGACCTCATACATACCAGAACATATTTTGTGAAAAAAGTGATTCTACAATGCAGTAAGAAAAAGTGTTTATTTCAAAAAATGAGGCTATAGCGTTGGCTTTCTATAAGGAAAAAATGTATAAAACTCCTTTGTCACACCACACATAAAAGTGAATTGCATATAGATTGCATACTTAAATATGAGCTTTAAGCATTGAAGCATTTAGTAGACAGCCAGAAACAAATATTCATGACTTTCAAGTAGACAAAGATTTCTAAAAGTGGACATATGTGTTAAATATGAAGAAAAAAATCAATAAATGGATTTACATTAGAGTTAACAACTCATATGCATCAAATGCCCATTAAGAGAGAATGAACAGTGATAGAAGTCATTCCAACAATATGTATCTTAGAAAAAATATAAAAAATACTCCTGCAAATTCATATGGAAAAGACAAACAGAAAAATTGAAAGAAAAATTACAGCAACATTTTGAAAGTGTTATCCAGGGTCTCCTGGGAGTCTACAAGGTCAAGACAATTTTTCCTAATAACACTAAGTTGTCATTGTTTTTTTCATCCTCATTGTTTCATAAGGAGACCTTTCCAAATTGTGCGCCTCCTGTGATATCACAACCAATGGGAGGCAGGAATAGATAAGAGACTCTAGCTGTCTTCTACTGAGCCAGATATTAAAGATATTTGTAAAAATGTAAAATAATGTTACTTTTCTCATTGATATTTCTCTTCCTGAAAATAGAGCTATTATTCATAAAAATATGCAACGTAGACTCATTTGTAATGGGCTTATTGTTATTTAAAAATCAATTAATTAAAAAAATTCTCAGTTTTAAATTTCTAATATGGGAAATATCAATAAATATAATCCACAAAAACTAAAGATCTTTGCTGTTTTCAATAGCAGTGTAAGGTGTCCTTACAGTAAAAAATAAAAATAAACTGGGACTTCTGGGGAAGATGGTAGAGTAGATGAACTCTAAGCTCATCTTGCCCCATGGACACAACCAGAAAATGGCCACATCAATGTAAGTAACCTGGAAAACAACCCAAAGATTGGGAAAACAGACTTTCCACAGATAACTATAGACAGGAGGCTGAATTGAAGAGAGTAGGGAGAGACATGGTTAGGAGCTAAATGGACCCACGGGACTGTCCACAGGAGGGAGGAAGCCTTGGTCATGGAAAGGAGAAAGAAACAGACTCTCACAACAGGAAACTTGGACAGGGATGATGAATCTCCATAGCATTTGCTTTTGAAAGTAAGAGGGGCCAAATGTTGCAAGTTCTTAAAATAAACAGGGCTTAAAACCTGGAACTTTAAAAATCAGGAAGCTTGTGGGAAAGCTGAGAGGGCAAGAGGAAACTGAGTCCACACCCTGAAAGAGACTGAACAACAAAGAGCCCTGTGATGATACAGCATAGAAACAGCAGTTTGAAAAATGCTGGGGTAAACAGGAGTGAGACTTATTAATGAATCTCAGAGAATGTGGTGGAGGGACAAGGATCATTGTGAAACTTCTCCAGGAACAAAGGAGCTGTTGGGTGTTATTTCCCTTCCCTGTCTCCCAGCATAAATGTAGGAACACCTTTGGGAACCTACACAGTACCAATACTGGCCACCTAACTTCCTAACACTGTGCCTTACCTCCACATTCTCCTGTGAACATGCCTCCTCCAGCCAGGCTTAGTCTTCAGGTCCCCTGCCTTGGCAAACCTTGCTAACACCAAGGCCCCTGTGTGCTTCTGTGGTTCCTCTTCAGCCCAGCCTGCCTAGGTTCCTGGCAGCTTCAGGTCCCCTCCAACCTGCATGAACCTTCCTGGCACCTATTGCCCTACCTCCACCTTCTTCTGCAGTTTGGTGCTGCTGCATGTCTTGCAAACACCTGGTCTGACTCAACTTAAGTCCAAGGCAGCCCCAGACTGACCTGCTAACAACAAAGGGACCAAAACCTACCCACAATAGGCAAAGAAAGCCATTGCAGACAATTAGACTAAAGGCAAAGGGGCTCAGCCACAGTAGCAGGTCACATGCAAAACACATAGGAGAAACTCCTGAAGAGCCAGGTTCTGGTGAACAGGGAGCAGTGCACTGCAGGACACTACAGGACCTCTTATTCAAAGGGCATTACTTTCAAGAGCAGGAGACATAGCTAACTTTTCTAACACATAGAAACAGACCCAGAGAGATAGACAAAATGAGAAGATGGAGGAATATGTCCAAAATGAAAGAACAGGACAAAAATCACAGCAAGTGACCGAAGTAAAAGGGAGATAAATAATATGCCTAATACAGAATTTAAAGTAATGATCATAAAGCTACTCACTGGACTTGAGAAAAGAGTGGAAGACCTTAGTGAGACCTTAACAAAGAGATAGAAAACATAAAGAGCCAATCAGAGATGAAGAACTCAATGAATGAAATTAAAAATGAACAAGATGGGATAAATAGTAGATTAGAGGGAACAGAAGGACAGAACAGCTACCTGGAGGATGGAGTAATGGAAAGCAATCAAGCTGAACAAGACAGAGAAAAATAATAGTAAATGAAAATAAGTTTAGGGAAGTTAGTGATACCATTAAGTGTAATCACATTCACATTATAAGGATCCTAAGAGGAGAAGACAGAGAAAAGGGTACAGAAAATGTATTTGAAGAAATAATAGCTGAACACTTTCCTAATCTGGATAAGGAAACAGAAATCCAGATCCAGGAAGCACAGGGAGGCCCCAACAAAGTCAATCCAAGGATGTACACACACAAGATACATAGTAATTAAAATGGCAAAAAGTAGTGAAAAAGTGAAAATTTAAAAAGCAGCAAGAGGAAAGAAAACAGTAGCATATAAGGGAAACCCCATTAGGCTATTAGCTGATTTTTCAGCAGAAACGAATGACACATTCAAAGTGCTGAAAGAAAAATAAATATATAGCCAAGAATACTCTATCCAGCAAGGCTATCTTTTAGAATAGAAGGAAGGATAAAGACTTTCCAAGACAAACAAAAGTTAAAAGAATTCATGATCACAAAACCAGCCCTACAAGAAATATTAAAAGAGATTCTTTGAGTCGAAAGGAAAGACCACAAGTAGGAGTAAGAAAAGTAGATAGCAAAAAAAAAACCAATAAAAAATCATTATAAAAAATCAGTAAAGGGATTCACAAAATAAAAAGGATATAAAGTATGACATAATATCTAAAATGTGGTAGTCGTGAGGGAGAAGTATAAAGAATGGATTCAAATTAAGTGACCATCAACTTGGCATAGATTGCTATATGCAGAAGATGTTATATACAAACCTAATGGTAACCACAAATCAAAAACCGGTAATAAATATGCAAAAATAAAGAGACAGGAATTCAAGTATACCATTAAAGAAAGCCAGCAAACCATGAGAGAAAAGAATAAGATAAGAAACAAAGAAGGACTGCAAAAACAACCATAAAATAAGAAACAAAATAATAAATACATAACTACCAATAATAACATTGAATGTAAATAAACTAAATGCTCTAATCAAGACATAAGGTGATAGAATGGAAAATAAAAAACAGGACTCATACATATGCTGCCTTCAAGGGACTAATTTCAGACCTAAAAACACAGACAGATTGAAAATAAAAGGGTAGAAAAGCATTTATTATGTAAATGGAAGTAAAAAGAAAGCTGAGGTAGCAATACTTACATTAGAAAAAAAAAACAGACTTTAAAACAAAGACTGTAACAAGAGACAAAGAAGGATATTATATAATAATAAAGGAGACAATCCAACAAGAAGATACAACAATTGTAAATCTTTATGAACTTAACATGGAAGTTCCCGAATATGTAAAGCAGCTAATAACAAACATAAAGGAAGGAATCAATAGTAGTACAATAATAGTAGGATACTTAACACCCCATTTACATCAATGGACAGATCATCCAAACTGGAAGTCAACAGGGAAAGAGTGGCTTTGAATAACACATTGAACCAGATGGATCTAACAGAAATATTGAGAACAGTCCGTCCTAAAATAGCAGAATATACATTCTACTCAAGTGCACATGGCACATTCTCCAGAATAGATCACATTAGGCAACACACAATTCTCAACAAATTAAAGAAGGTCAAAGTCATACCATGCATCTTTTCAAACCATAACATCATGAAACTAGAATTCACACACAAGAAAAAATCTGGTAAGAGCACAAATACATGAAGGTTAAATAACATGTCACTAAACAAGAATGAGTCAACCAAGAAATCAAAAAGTAATCAAAAAAGACATGAGGGTAAATGAAAATAAAAACACAATGTTCCAAAATCTTTAGGATGTAGCAAAAGCTGTTATAAGAGGAAAGTTTGTAGTAAGAGGGCCTGCCTCAAGAAGGAAGAAAAATCTCAAGTAAACAACCTAATGTTACATATAAAGGAGCTAGAAAAAGAAAAACATAAAAAACTGAAAAACAGTAGAAGCAAGGAAATAATAAAGATTAGAGTAGAAATAAATAAAATAGAGGGACATCTGAGTGGCTCAGTCAGTTAAGCATTATACTCTTGATTTTGGCTCAGGTCATGATCTCACTGTGGGTTTAAGCCCCACATTGGTCTCTGTGCTGACAGTGCAAAGCCTGCTTGGGATTCTCTCTCTCCCTCTGTTTCTGCCCCTCCCCTGCTCTCTCTCTCTCTCTCTCTCTCAAAAATTAAAATAAAATGAAATAAAATAGAACTAAAATAATAATAGAGCATATAAATGAAACTAGGAGCCGCTTCTTTGAAAAAGATCAACAAAAACTTAGACTCACCAAAGCAGAAAAAAGAAAGAAAGAAAGAAAGAAAGAGAAAAAGAAAGAAAGAGAAAAAGAAAGAAAGAAAAGAAAGAAAAGAAAAAAAGAAACATTGAACAAAAAAAGAAAGACAGCAAAGAAAGAAAAAGAAAGAAAAGAGAGAGGACTCAAAATCAGAAATCAAAGAGGAGAAATAACCAACTGACACCACGGAAATATGAAGGATTATAAGAGAATATTATGAAAAATTATATGCCAACAAATTGGACAACCTAAAAGAAATGGCTCAATTCCTAGAAACATATAACTTCTCAAAACTGAAGCAGAAAGAAATAGAATTACCAGAAATGAAATTGAATCAATAATAAAAAAAACTCCCAACAAACAAAAGTCCAGGATCAGAAGCCTTCATAGGTGAATTCTACTAAACATTTAGAGACATTAATACCTATTTTCAAAGTATTCAAAAGAAAAATAGAAAAGGAAGGAAAGATTCCAAATTCATTTTATGAGGCCAGAATTGCCTGACCAATACCAGATAAAGACGCTACAGGAAAACAAATATACAGGCCAATATTTCTGACAAACATAGATGCAAAAATCCTCAACAAAATATTAGCAAACTGAATCCAACAATACATTTAAAAAATCATTCACCGTGATCAAATGGGATTTATTTCCAGGATGCAAGTGTGGTTCAATATTCAGAAATCAATCAACATGATATATCACGTTAACAACAAAAGAAAGGGAAAAACATAAGATCATTTCAATAGATACAGAAAAAGCATTTGATGAAGTACATTGTCCTTTCATGATAAAACCCTCAACAAAGTAGATTTAGAGAGAACATGCCTCAACATAGTAAATGCCATATATGAAAAGCTCACAGCTACCATCATACTCAATGGTGGTAAACTAAGAGCTTTTCCCCTGAGGTCAGAAACAAGACAAGGATGTCCACTCTCACCACTTTCATTTAACAAAGTACTGAAAGTCTTAGCCATAGCAATCAGACAAGAATAAGAAATAAAACGCATTCAAATTTGTAAGGAAGAAGTAAAACTTTCACTATTTGCAGATGACATAATATTATAAATAGGAAAGCCAAAACAGTACACCAAAAAAAAAACCTACTAGAATTGATAAATAAGTTCAGTAAGGTTACAGAATACAGAATCAATATACAGAAATCTATTGCATACCTATAAACAAATAAAATAGCAGTAAGAAAAATTAAGAAAACAGTCCCATTTACAATTGAAACAAAAATAAATAGGAATAAGCTTAACTAAGGAGGTGAAAGACCTGTACTCTGAAGACTATAAAATATTGATGAAAGAATATTAAAATGACACAAACAGCAAGTTATTCCATGCTCGTGGATGGAGAGAACAAATATTGTTAAAATGTTAGTACTACCCAAACCAATCTGCAGATTTAATGCAATCGTTTCAATACCAATAGTATTTTTCACAGAACTAGAACAAATGATCCTAAACCATATGATCAATTAATCTTCAACAAAGTTGGTAAGAATATGAAATTGGAAAAACAGTCTCTTCAACCAATGGTGTTAGGAAAACTGGACAGCTACATAGAAAAGAACAAAACTGGGCCACTTTCTTATACCATACACAACAAGAAACTCAAAATGGATTAGAGCCCTAAATGTGAGATCTGAAATCATAAAAATCCAGAAATGAGCACAGGCAGTAAGTTCTCTGATATTGGCCATAGCACATTCTTTAAAAAATGTCTCCTGAGGCATGGGAAACAAAAGCAAAAAGCAACTATTGGGACTACATCAAAATAAAATGCTTCTTGGCAACAACAGAAACAATCAACAAAACTAAGAGACTACTGACTGAATGGGAGAAGATATTTGCAAATAACACATCTGATAAAGGGTTAGTATCCAAAATATATAAAGAACTTACACAACTCAACACCAAAAAAGAAGTCCAATTAAAAATGGACAGAAGATGTGAACAGACATTTCTCTCTTTTTTAAACTTAGATTTTTTAAATGTTTATTTATTTTTGAGAGAGAGAGACAGAGTGGGGGGGGGGGGACAGAGAGAGAGAGGGAGACGCAGAATCCGAAGCAGACTTCAGGCTCTGCACTGTCAGTGCAGCGTCAGACACAGGGCTTGGCCCATGAGCCACGATATCATGACCTGAGCCGAAGTTAGACACTTAACCCACTCAGCCACCCAAGCACCCCTGAACAGATATTTTTCCAAAGAAGACATACAGATGGCCAACAGACACATGAAATGATGCTCATCATCAGGGAAATAAATAAAAACCACAATGAAATATCACATCAAACTGGTCAGAATGGCTAAAACCCATTACAAGAAACAAGCGATGCAGATGTGGAGAAAAAGGAATTCTTGTGTACTGTTGGTAGGAATGCAAACTGGTGCAGCCCCTGTGGAAAACAATATAGAGATTCCTCAAAAATTAATAGTAGAACTACCGTATGATCCAGTAATTATACTACCTGGTATTTACCCAAAAAGTACAAAAACACTAACTTGAAAAGATATAAGCACCCCTGTATTTATTGCAGCATTATTTACAATAGTCAAATTACAGACCCAAGTGTCCATTGAAAGATGGATAAAGAAGATAGGGGGTATATATAATGGAATATTAGCCATAAAAAAGAATGAAATCTTATCATTTGCAACAATATGGATGGAACTAGAGAGTTTAATGCTAAGTGAAATGAGTCAGTCACAGAAAGACAAATACCACTGTAATTTTGTTGAGAAATTGGATATGCATAATAATAATGTTGGTCATAATAGTTTTCCTACAGACTGGACTAAAGATGCTGAAATTATTTTATATACCCACTGCTTCAGAATGTATTATGTGCTTAGAAATTGTCATATATATATATATATATATATATATATATATATATATAACATATATATATATATATATTCTGCATGTATAATATATTCTGGTAGTAATATAAAATATAATATAATAGTAATATAAAATATAATTAGAAATATAAATATATAATATATAATACATAATATAATATATAGAATATAAAAAATAATTTTCCTTAAAGTTTTTTGTAGACACAAAAATACAATTAGATTGTTATTTTTTGACCATTTTAAGAGTTATCTAATTCTATGTTAGCTAATTTTGTTTTAATGATTACTACTTCTTTGACTCTATAATCATCGAATACACTATAATTTAATATAGATTCTTGCCAAGATGTATAATAAAAATTCCATTTTTTATAGTTATGTTTTAAACATGATTATATTATCATAAACCACAACTTGTGTTTATACATTAATGCTGAACATTCTAGTAATTTCATGACATAATTTTCCAGTGTATCATAGGTTTCAGGGAAAATTAACCATATTTATCAGAATTTTCTGCTTCCAGTACACTGTTTAGTTTAAGTAGCATAGCAACATATTTCTTTTTAACATCAATATAGTAGAATTAAATTTTAATATTACATAGTTTCAGAAATAGAGCAAGAATAAAATAGAAGAAATTATGCAAATATGCTGTTGGACTTTGAGTTTTATACTCTCTCTCTTTTAATTTTTAGATTAAAAAAAATTTGTTTTTAACATTTATTTCTTTTTGAGACAGAGAGAGACAGAGCATGAACGGGGGAGGGTCAGAGAGAGAGGGAGACACAGAATCTGAAACAGTCTCCAGGCTCTGAGCCATCAGCACAGAGCCTGACGTAGGGCTTGAACTCACGAACCGCGAGATCATGACCTGAGCCGAAGTCAGACGCTTAACCGACTGAGCCACCCAGGTGCCCCTAATTTTTAGATTTAATTATGAAAATATCCAAAGCATATAAAAGTAAGAAAAATTATGTAATGAATCTTGTGTGTCTTTCTAAATGTAGCACTTATGAAAATTCTGCTACCTTGTCTTCATTTATCTTCTTTGTCTTTGTTTTCTTTGTTGAGTTTTGAAAATCAGAGTTTCTATAAATTTAATATTCATAAAATCACCTGGGGACCTTATTAGAATGTAAATTCTGATTCAGTGAGTCTGTGGGGGTGATTGAGTTTCTTCATTTCTAATGTGTCCCAGGAGAGGACAGTGCTGCTGTTCTGGGGTGCCACACTGTAATGCATTTGTAAAGCATACTTCAAATATTATGCTTTTTCAGCAGTACCTACTTCATTATGTATTTGCAAAAATAAGAGTCTTTTTTTTACAAACTCATGTATTAGCCTACTTAAAAATTAACAATAATTCCTTAACATCATCTAATTTTCAGCCCATTATGCTTCCCCAAATATCTTGACAGTTTATTTTTATGCTTGATTTGTACAAACCCAACCTGACAGCTCAATGCACAATTTTTCTTGCCTCTTGAATTTTGTTTAACATGAAATAGTCCCTCATTCTTTTTTTAAATCCGTTGACTAATGAAAGTTATCCTGCAGAATATAGCACAACTTGTGTTGTCTGTTACCTTTTGTGTGTGTGTGTGTGTGTCATTTAGCTTGTGCCTCTTTCCCAATCATATTTAGGGCAAAACAGGAATTTCATTTTGTTGCTGCCACCTTTTCTAAGCGGATGTACTTTTTCCAGTTTATCTTTTTTGTTGATGGTATAGTTTTTGTGGGGTACTCATTTCAGTTCTTTATTCATGTTATTTGAGGCCTTGTCTTTTGTCTCTTCCTGAGGCTCTAGCATCCTAAAGGCTGCAAGTGCTCACAGAGCAGAAATAGTTTCATTCTCCACAGATGACATTGTTCCCAGAGCTTTCTTTGTCTAAAGATCCAAGTGTTTTCTTTATTTCTTAAATTTTTTATTATAGACCATTTCAAACCTATACAAAAGTAAAGAGAAAAAAATAATTCATAATATGATGAATACCTGTATACCCATCATCAAGGTACAAAAATTATCATTTTTCCAACTGATCTCATTTGACCTATATTCGTACCCACCCCTCCAAAATAATGTTGTCAAATCCCAGATAACCTATCATTTTATCTGTAAATATTTCATTACACAACTAAAAAATAACTTAAAAAAATTTCAAAACACACACAAAATATCATTTTATAGCTTAAAATTCATGATTTTTATTATCTTTAAATATCCATGTTGTATTCATATTATACCATTTGTCTTATAATTCTTAGAGTTTTATTCAAAGTATAAATTGAGTTCTATATTTTGTAATTGGTTTATTTGTTGGTATATCTGTTTAAATCTTAGTCGTGTCTTCCTACCTCTTGCTTTTATGTTGCTGATGTGAATGGGCAAAACAGAATATTTGTCTTGTTACCCATACTTTATATTTTGCCAATTGCAACCCCATGATGTCACTTAACACATTTTTATGCCACTATATTTCTTGTAAATTGGTAATTAGATATAGAAGCATAATTAGATTCAGGTTTGATGTATTTGGTGAAAGCTAAATTTATAAGTGGTATTTTCATGACTTCTATTATCAACTTTTAAGTTAATCTGAAGTATAGATTTTTTTTACAAAAATCTAGAAAATATTGAATGCTCTTCCTTTTTCCTCCATGCTCTCTTCCTCCTCCTTATTTTTTTTAAACTAGTTTTCAAGGTAATGAGTTGGTTATCTATTTTCATCCAAAGGTGACCAATTAAGCTTTCATTGCTGTTGTTTCTTAATATCAATAATAAACTCATGAATTTAAATATATTTGATATTTTGAACCACTGCATTTATTTCTGAGGATTCTTTTTTTAAATTTCCAATGTTTATTTATTTTTGATAGAGAGAGAGAGTGCAAGCAAGGGAGGGACAGAAGGAGAGGGAGACAGAATCCAAAGCAGGCTCCAAGCTCTGAGCTATCAGCACAGAGCTTGACCTGGGGCTTGAACTCACAAACAGTGAAATCATGACTTGATCTGGAAAACTGACTGAGCCACTCAGGCACCCCTGAGGATTCTTAAAATATCTGAACATTGTACATTAACAGCCTATTCAAATTTGCTTCTAGAATATTTTTAACAAGAGCATAGTAGTTTCAGATGGAGTTCATGCTTTGTTGTAATAGCGAGAATAGAATGCTCCACCTTTTTAAAAAAGTTTATTTATTTATTTTTGAGAAAGAGAGAGAGAGAGAGAGAGAGAGAGAGAGGAGTGAGAGAATATGAGTGGGGGATGGGCAGAGAGAGGGAGAGAGAATCCCAACCAGGCTCCTCACTGTCACCACAGAGCCTGATGCGGGGTCGAACTCACGAACTATGAGATCATGACCTGAGCTGAAACCAAGAGTCAGACACTTAACCAGTTGCACCACCCAGGTGCCTCAATGCTGCATATTAAAAAAAAAAAACAGTTGTGTATAATAATTTCTGCTTTTTAAATTTTCTTCCTATACTTTTGCATGTCAAGGGGTGAGCTGTGGAAAATATGTTTAAGTGATTGTATTTGATAAAAGACACAAAAGAAAAACTATTCTAGCACTTTTAATTAGTCAGTTTACATGGAATTCTGGCAATTGTTTTTGGGATCTAGGCTATAATTTCTCTATCCAAGTACATTGTTATATTTTGCTGATGAGCTATATACCAAATTCTTCTATTCCATAAGGGTCAAGTTTTTTGGTAAATATGCTTCAATTATTCTATCTGTATTTTTCCATTACGAAACTAATTTTGGTGACAAGGTCATTGACTATGGAATAAGCTGTTTTATCTCAATAGTACATCAGAAAGGCTGATTTTTCTAATTATTAAACCTAAGTATTTGTGTACCAGTGGCTTTCAATGAGCTTAATGCTACTTCATAAAAGATCATAGCATCTCATACTTTGTGGTATATATAGGTTCCCTATTTTCTTAAAACAAATATATTTATTTGAATCACACTTTCCCTTCAGGCAATCATATAATCAGATCTTCCAAATATACCATAGAGAGAAAGTTGGTCTTTTTAAGGATGTTTAGGCTAATTTTAATGATTATACATATTTAACAAAATACTGTACCTTGGAAACCAATTGCCAAATGGATGTTAAAATTTAAAGAGATTATTTTTATTTAATTTAAAAAAAAATTTTTTTTGAACGTTTGTTTATTTTTGGGACAGAGAGAGACAGAGCATGAACGGGGGAGGGGCAGAGAGAGAGGGAGACACAGAATCGGAAACAGGCTCCAGGCTCTGAGCCATCAGCCCAGAGCCTGACGCGGGGCTCGAACTCGGGACCGCGAGATCGTGACCTGGCTGAAGTCGGACGCTCAACCGACTGCGCCACCCAGGCGCCCCTAAAGAGATTATTTTAACTGAGAACATTGTTAATTCTATAAAGTGTAAATACAGTGTAGATATCAGTGATTTTGTAATGAGAATTATTAAAATCACTTGAAAATCTTGCATCTGCTATGAATTAGTCAATTCCACTTTGTTTTATTTGTATTTCCACTGGAGAGACTTCTATTTCAGAAATCTCAAGTAAATACCAAAATTTAAAGCTTGCAGTTATAAGATTATCAAGCATGTTACTCTCCAAGATAGCTGCAATATAGGAAAAAGCAAGATAACACAATAGAAAATATTTATCTAACTAAATCATTTAGTGCTCATTACATTTGCCTCTGCACCGCTTTAAATTCCTTTAATAAAATAGAATAATGATTAAGGCTGAGTACTGCCCTGTACCACTTGCCACATTAGCCTTCTGTTTTTGTCCTTAGCATGTATTTTCAGTGCAAATAAAATCTAAGTTTTTATTTATAATTAAGTGATTCTTGGTTTTTCAAAGGGAAGATCAACACTCTTGAGAACAAAGACACCAGGAAACAGCCAAAATATCCTCATTTTAATTGTCATTATCCAAGAAAAGATTTTTTTATAAAAGAAAATATGGTTTATCATTGTAGAAGAATTTCCATTGACATGGATAGTAATTAGTCACAAATTATCTTCAGCATAGTTCACATCCACACATAACAGAACAGAAAATGTGAGTCTTAGACAAACAATCCAGGTAGAAGATCATTAAGATTCCCACTGTGACATGCCATGTAAAACCATGTTGATTTAAATTAGTCATCTGTAGTGTTCTATATTTTATACCATGTAAGGTACCAACTCATTTCACAGTCACAGCTGCTACACATTTATGACTGAAGCAGAATGCTGCGCACTCCTATTTATGAATTGCACTGCAAATATTCTAATGTGTTTCATTAATAAATGTTATTTGCAGTGCTGTGGAGAATTTTCATTCTATTAAACATGTTTTTCACAATTCAATTTTAAATTTATAGCTTCTTAATGTAACTATGCAATGTTCTGGCAGTGTTAAAATTGAAGGAGTATTTTTTTTAGTTCAAACATTTTTTATTAATCTATTTTTAAATGACAGAGGGAATTATTTTGGGTTTAGGTAACTAAATAGCTGGGTTTAGTAATTAGAAAGGAAATACATAAGGAAAATGGAGGCATTGTAGACCAGTGAAACATAATGGTGGAGGGAGAAAACAATGTATGTAGATGATATGGACACAGACATAGTTTGTGGTTGTGATTGTTGTTATTCATGGTGTACTAAAGATTTTAGTATAAGTTAGTAATGATAAGTTCAAAAGTTGAGTTCAGAAAGGTAAGATGTGACTAAAGAAAAGTCTTGTTTAGCAAGCTATGAATTCCACATTTTAAGGATGCAGAGAAATTAATGGATTTATTAATTTGGAGCCCCAATAAAGGATGCAGAGAAATTAATGGATTTATTAACTTGGAGCCCCAAGTAGGGCTTTGTGCTGACAGCTCAGAGCCTGGAGCCTGCTTCCGATTCTGTCTCCATCTGTCTCTACCCTTCCACCAATTGCACACTGTCTCTTTCTCGCAGATGAAAATAAACATGAAATTAAAAAAAAAATCAGTATAAAGGAAACTTTTATTTGTCTCCTTCAAAACTAACAAAAATATAAGAATTAAAAAGACAAGAACTTAATCAAGTCAATGTATATAATACATAATGTATTACAGTATATCACATATTAATAGTAAATATATGAGAAATTATGAACTATATATATGTGTGTATATATATATATATATATATATATATATATATATATATATATAAAACCTATATGTATCCTCAAACCATACAATGATAAATAGTATAAATTATTCCTTCCGGGGCACCTGGGTGGCTCAGTTGGTTAAACGTCTGACTTCTGCTCAGGTCATGATCTCACAATTCATGAGATCAAGCCCCACATTGGCTTTCTGCTGAAAGAGCAGAGCCTGCTTCAGATCCTCTCTCTCCCTTTCTCTTCCACCCCTCCTCTGCTCTCTCTCCCTCTCTGTCTCTCAAAAGTAAATAAACATTTAGGAAAATTATTCCTTCGGATCACTGGGTATTTGTTTGAACTTGAATTATGGGAAGAAATTATTTCCTCAAATGTAGATTTGAATATAGGTTTTCCTAAAATAAGTTTCATAACTCCACAATAGTCTATCTAATGATGATTTCATTAATGCAGTGAGATTTAGAAGTGTGATGGGTCATATAAAAATATTTTTTTAATTCCCTGTTAACAATTCATGTTGATATTGTTAAATGATATGTTACTGAAATTCTGCCATGCTATTTATCATATCAATAACTCAGTTTACCAGCTTTAAAATACCTTCTGGAGATTAAGTGGGAAGAATGTGGTGAAACAAAAATGCATCTGATCAAAACACACTGAAAGCCTTTAACACAGGGAAAGTTTAGAGCTCTCCAACAGAGGGAGGTCATGTGTTCCCAAGGCCAAGGGAATCATAAATTTAGTGAGATAGTTTTTGTGACAAGATGAACCTCCATTCCACACTATTATTTAAAAACAGTGGCCCAATTCGCAGATGAATAATAATCCTGAGAAATGTACATAGAATATGTAGATATTGCAATACAAAAGGATATAGAAGGTTAATAAAAAGCCAAGAAAGGATAAAAGAGAAATTTTCCAAGAAAACAAAATTTTACCAACAATATATACTTTCTAATAAAATAGTAATAGGGTATATTAAAAAACTATAGGGATAATATATGTGATTATAATAACAAAGGATATAATTTAAGCTAGAAGGCACCAGAAGAAAGAATATATATCTATATATCTATATCTATGTGTATGTCTATGTGTGTGTGTATATATATATATATATATATATATATATATATATATATATATTGAGTACAATGTTGGAAAACATTAGAGAGAACAAAAACTAAAATGGACATCACCAAAATGATAGGGAATACAAAGGAAATTCAGTCTATGCCCAAATGAATACAAATATCTATTCAGTTCAAAGTGATACTAGAGAAATCCTGCTTGACTTTAATGACATATTTTTCAAATATGCACACACAAAGTAGAGTGATCAACACCAATCTGAATATGCAACTTCAAAGATGAATAAGAATTTATATAGATATATTTCCACACACAAAAGACAAGTACATAAAGTGAAAAAAAAATCACTCTGTCTTGATTTATTTACAATAATACTTAATTTTTACATTTTGAAATAGAAAATATGCTTTAATTTTTTCATACATGATATACTCTTATAAAAAGAATAAAATAGTAATCTTTATTTAATAATTGGGTAATATATAATAACTGGTAGATTCAAATAAAAATTTATTTAAATGCTAGTAAAGAAAAACAGGAAATGAAAAAGAGTGAAAATGACATAGAGAAATAAATAAAAGTACTAGAGAGACACTTGCCATTCCAAGTGCCATTCTACATGGAAATGTGAAAAATTCTATTAACCAACCCTTCAGTGAAAGATAAAATAGAAGGAGATTAGAAAATTTCTGAAAAAAATTAATAATAACACAACATATCAGAATCTTTAATTAAAAATAGATTTATTATAAAATAAATAAATCATGGGGATAAAAAGTGTACAGCACAGAGAATATAGTCAATAATAATATAATAACTTGGTGTGGTGACAAATAGTAACTATACTCATTATTGGAGAATATTGTAATGTATATAATTATCATATTGCTGTGTTGTACAACTTAAACTAATATAATAAGTCAACTATACTTCAATTAAAAATTTACAAAAGCCTAAATAGATTAAAGCAGTTATCTGAAGAAAATCTATAGCCTCAAATATCTGCATCAATAAAAAAATGAAAGAATGAAAATAAATGATTCAAATTACTGTCACGGTTCATTGTATATGTCAACTTGACTATTCCATACTGTGCCTCAGTATTTGATCAACCATTATTCTGGGTGTCTGTGAAGGAATTTTGGGGATATAGTATTTGAATTGATAGAGTGAGTAAAGCAGATTGTGTCTTGTAATTTGAGCGTCCCTCATCCAATCAGTTGAAGACCTGAACAGAACAAAATGGTGACCCTGCTGCAAGTTAGAGAAAACTGCCTGACTGTTGATCTGGAACACTGATCTTTTCTTGCCTTTAGACTCAAAGTGACTGGCTCTTCGTGGGTCTGGAATCTGCTGGCTTTCTGACTGGAATTTACACCATTGGATTTCCTGGATTTTCCAGTTTGTGAACTGCAAATCTTGGGATTTCTCAGCTTCCATCATCACGTGAGCTAATTCCTTATAATAGATTTTTTTTTTAATTTATAAGAAATGGTTCTGTTGGTTGGTTGATTCTGTTTCTCTGGAGAACACTGACTAACATGATTCTAAACAAACAGCTAGTGAATGAGGATCAAAACAAATAAAAATGGAGCATAAGAAGGAAATCATAAAAATAAAAGCAAAAATTAATAAGGTAGAAAACAGAAAGAAGGTAGTAAAATTCTATTTCTCTGAAGATTATCTATAAAAAAGAAAAACTAATTAAATTTTAAAAAGGAAGAAAGCAAGTACAAAACAAATAGGAAATAACTACTGAAAAAATTGAAAGTAATAATAGACAATTTGCATACATATATGTAAAATTAATTAGAAGCATGCATTAAATGGTTGATTTATTAGGAATAAAATAGTTTACGGGGCGCCTGGGTGGCGCAGTCGGTTAAGCGTCCGACTTCAGCCAGGTCATGATCTCGTGGTCCGTGAGTTCGAGCCCCGCGTCAGGCTCTGGGCTGATGGCTCAGAGCCTGGAGCCTGTTTCCGATTCTGTGTCTCCCTCTCTCTCTGCCCCTCCCCCGTTCATGCTCTGTCTCTCTCTGTCCCAAAAATAAATAAACGTTGAAAAAAAAAATTAAAAAAAAATAGTTTACCAAAATTCATCCCAATATAAATAAAAACCTTAAGCTTGTCAATTTCCATAGTGTAGTGAAAGTTCTGAAAGAGAACTTATCATGTCTATATTATTTGATTGGGGAGCTCCACTAGACCATTAGGGATCACATAGTGCCACTATTACATAAATCCTTTCCAAGCACAGAAAATAAAGGTAAACTTTCAAATAATTTTTCTAGAGCAAATGTAACATTGGTACCTAAATTTGACAGCTCCACAAAGGAATGTTACATTTAAATATCTCATGTATATCAATGCCAAAATCTTTGACAAATTAATATGTGACTTCAACCAAGTTATGAAAATAATATGCCATAACCAGGTGAATTTTACAACAGACATGCAAGAATGAGAGAATATTTGGAATCTATTCATTTAATTCACTTTATTAATAAATGTAAAGAGAAAGAGCACTATGATTTTTTCCATAAATACTGAACAAAAGAGACATTTCATTTGTAATTATGGTTAAGCATTGCTTGAGCTTAAATTAGGGAGCTTAAGCTTGGGTTATCCAAGTGGGACCAGTGTAATCATATGAGAATTTATAAGCAAAAGAGAAAAGCAGCAGAAGGCAAAGAGACATGTCAGAAGAGGTAGTGAGACAGAGTTGAAACATGAGACAGATTTTGCTCATTATTGCTGGGTTGAAGTTTTGACTGTTCCTGTGTGCATGTACCTGAATCCTAAAGCCAGTACGTTAATTAATGGCTAATCAGTGGGTAAGCACTAGAGACAGTCTACAAAGTCTAAGAAAAAAAACAAGGTTTCCCAATATCTTAACTACTACTTACTATTATGCTGAAGGTATTAGCCAATGAAATTAAATGGGATAAAATTATTAAAAGCAGAAAAATAAGAACTTCCTCTGTTTGTAGATGCTATGATAGTTTAACTGGAAAAAATAAAACTGAGAATCAGTGACAAAGCTTACTTAATAAAATAATTCAACAATATGTCAAATATAAAATTTAGTAAAAAAATTGCTAGCATTTGCAAACACAATACCATTTGGAAGTTATAAAGGATGAGAAACCCTTGTTTTTATTAATAAAAATATAAAATATTTATGAATAAACTTAATGAGAAGTGTTCAAAACTTATCTGAAAAAAAACATAAAACACTTTCGAAAGACAAGATATAGAGACAGATTTGAAGAAATATAAAGGAATCCCTTATTTCATGATAAAAATATCTCAACATGAAGATATAAATGCTTCCAAAAATAACACATTAATTTAATTAACAAGACCCTAATAATATCATCAATGAGCTTTGTTTGACTTGGATCATTTGATTCTAAAGTTCATAATGAAATAATTTTGAAAAAACAAGATCTCTTGGAAAACTTTGAAAAGGAAAACTTTTAAGAGGGGCTGATTTTACTAAATAATAAAATACAATACAAAGCCTCTAAAATTAAGATAGTGTGATACTGACACATGAATAATAAGGTCAATGAAACAAAATGAAAAGTCTACAAATGGACTCAACTACCCATAGAAGTCTAAAGCATGATAAAGGTGTCATGTCAAATCACTAGGACAAAGATGGTCTTTTTAATACGTTTTTGGTGTTTCAGTACAGCTTTTAGAAAAGGCAATAGTTTATCTATTCCTCAGATCATTACCAAGGATAAGCTCCAAGAGCATCATAAATTCAAATGTTAAAACGTTAAATCTATACACGTCTGGATCTAGTCTATAAGTTCCTCACTAGACTAGATATAAAGAAAGCTTTTAGTGACTAAAAATTCAATTATAATAAGACAAAAGACTGACTTATTGGACCACATAAATATTAAAGAAAAAGCCTTCTCTTTTTTTCTAAAAGAACAGTCACAATAAAATGGAAAATAAAAGGCCAGTCAAATTAAAATATAAACATAATATTTGACTATATACCCTCGGCCTTGAGTGGGGTTTTCTAACAGTAGAAATACAGATGAATCCTAGACTTCTAAAAATAGGTTATTTTGTGGTTGGATGGGAGAAGGTATTCTGAAACTATTTTAGATTACAGATTGAGCAAATGAAAAATTATGTTGATGTTGAGAAGCAGGGTTCTCACAATGGAAGAAGACACACATGTGGAATGGGCAAAAATAATACCCAAGGTAAATGAACTGGTGTCAGATATATTGGCATAAAGACATGATTTCTAATATATGCATATTCATGTATATATATGTGTGTACAAATGCATGTATATGTGTGCATACATATGTGTGCGTATATATATATTGTGCGTATATCCACATGTACTCTGATCTTGAAAGAACCTAGAAGCAGACATCCAGCAGCAAAAAGCATATCTAGTTCCCAGATCATGGTTTTTAATATCTTTCTCCACTAAAGAAACCAGTAATCCTCAGAAAATAATTGATTTGAAGGCTAGAATAATTAGCTGATGAATTACAAATTATGGAAAATCTGAAAGAATTCATGAGTCTGTACTGATAATGAATAGATAGATAAGTAAATATATAAATAAATGGGAAAAAAGGAGAGTTCTTGCCTTACAGCAAATTGTCAAGTGACATGATAATTATGGAGGAAGCACTGGAGTTGGCAAAATCATAATTTTGCAACAATTGTAGTAGAGATTATTGCAAACAATGATCAGCAATTCATGCTAAATCTAGTGGGAAGTTTAGATACGGAGCAGATTATATACATTTTAAGATATCTTCCTACAGATTGTCTATTGGTTGAAGGGAAAAATAAGTAACTATACTTTGGAGAAATTGGGCAACACTTTGACCAAATGCTCAAAATAAATATCATCAATTAAAAGTAGATGCACATTGTTGCTGTCAAATATAAAACCCAGCTAACAATATAATATTATGAAGCATCTGGTCAGGAATACATAATCTTGTCCTAGGCATTAGGAGACATCAGATAAGCTCAAAATAAGTACCGTTCTGCTAAGTATAAATGAACAAATTTCTTCAAAATATCAATGCCATAAAAGGTAAGCAAAGGCTGTGGAAATGTACAAAATAAAGAAGACGGAAGGAATGTAAAAACTGAATTCAACAGGTATTGTATTGAAACCTAGTGTTTCAATACCATACCATAGGTATGGTATTGAAGGAAAGAAATGCTATAAATAAATCTTTGGGTCAATTCATAAAATTAGAATAATAGGTAAAATTATTGTGCCAAAATTAAGTTTATTGAAGGTGACAGATCTACTATGTATTATTGTACTTATGTAAAAAAAGTCCTTATTCTATAGAAATACAAATTGAAGTGTTTAGAGATAAGGGGTCATTATATAAGCAATTTATTTCAGATGGCTCTAAAATATTATGAATATAATAATATCATTATAAATATATAAAATATAAATATATAAAAATTCATTTTACACACACAAGATACCCATCCATAATGTGTACACACACACACACACACACACACACACACACACACTATTTGGTGGGGAGGAGATATGCCCCATATATTTTACATGCTTAAATCTTACCCATGAGGCCCAAACACCTGCAGAATAGAGTGAGAAGGGAGGAAGGAAAGCCAAAGCAAGAAGAATATGAGGAAAAATGACATTTATGCCTGAGCAATCTGGGAGAGATGATATACAAGGAAACTGCACACTCTGACCCCTTAGAAGGAAGTAGAGATGGTATTTCTTTAATTGTCTTGTATATGGCTGCGACCAAATCTGGAGTATCTGGGATGGAACTGGTATTTTAATGGTGCTGCTCTGAGGTTTTTCTCTGTAGTCTAGGGAATGTTGCTGAATTCTGGGCTGTCATGAGTTCAGAAGTATTTTCATGGGACATTCCAGTTTTCCCTTCACAATTTCAATAATGTATATAACAATTGTTAAGTAGCCCAACAGACTAAGACAACTGCCATGTAGCATAAAGTATCATTCAGCTGTGGAATGCGTTGTCTAGAAGATGTGTCTGGTACCTTAGAGTACCAGACTCTTACCAGACTGGAAAGCTAGGCTCAGGTGAATGTGTGTACCAGAACGTTTGCATGTGGTAATCTTAGAGTAGCTGGAATGCTTATACTGTGGCTCAGGGTTTCCACAGAAGGGCCAGGCAGTGGAAATTATCAGTCTCTTAAGACCTGTGCATAAAAATGGTAGAGTGCCTCTTCTGCTCCATTCTTTTAGTCAAACTGTCATGTAAACCAGTCCAGATTCAAGGACAGAAAACTCCATATAGGAGTGAAAATTTTGTGCTCATCTTTAATCACCTCTACATGTTTGTTTACTAAATATGAGAAATTCTATATTCCTATTATCTCTTAAATTTATTTATTCCATTTATCCTTACTACTTCATTCTTATGCAGACTTTTTTTATAAGATGTCAGTTAAGTTATTGTAATTGGAGTGACCTTGCTGAAACTATCCAAAAGTTGCTCATTATCAATAAAGAAATATCCACACTTTTAGCAAATCATACCACTCCTTCTATGATTCTACTTCTGCCTAATTATTTAGTTAAATAGTTAATGCTATTTCTTGCCTTGCCATCTACCCTAAACAGTTACCTAACCTATAGACCAAAAAAAACTATTTAGAATTTTGGTAAGACAATAATTTTCTTCAACTTCTTATATATATTCACCTTTCAAGATTAGGTTCTAGTTTGATTCTTGTGTGGAATCTTTACTAAAGGCTCCCAATTCTAAACTAAATATGACTATCTCCTCGTTTGTACTGTGTTGTTCATTGTAAATATTTCTAGTATCTTAATTTCTTTTCATTTATTTTTACATAACTATAACTAATAATCTTTAAGATCATTGAAAGAAGAGGCTATGTTACTATGTCTTAGCCATATTTGTAATCATGTCTCAATACAGATTCCTTCGCCGATGCCTAAGAATTATTAATTAGGTAATTAGATACAGTATAATGACCAACCATTTCCCTCCTTTAAGGAGATTCATTGCCAGAAAGCAAAAATAATGAAGGAGAAAAAAAAGGTAAACAATAACAAAAAAATTAGGGGGTTGATAAATAAAGAAAACTTCAAAACAAAGTATAAGACTTGGGCTAAAATACTGACTTCAGAATGTGAGAATGAACGATGTCTTAAACATCTTAAGGAATAAGTTTCTCTGGCAAGAACCAATTTGAGTGAATAGCTTTTTGCTCAACTTGAGTTACTAATGCAATTCAACTTATGTAGAGAAACAGATGAACATGTCTTTATATTCTTTGGAAACAATAAAATGACCCAAGTTAATCTAGTTGCTCATTACATTTAGTGCAGATGTCAAGCACTTCCATTCTAAAAAGTTTATTTTAAGAGGTAGAATAAATTTTACCTTATATCTCTGGGACAAACAAAAGTACAGTGCAGCTTTAAGGATAACTGGAATGAACAACTTGAAAATGACCAGAGCTCTTTTCTTTCCTCCAGTCTCTAAAACCTGATTCCTTTGCAGGTCATCTCCTTTTTTTCTGGCCACCTTCTCTGTTGGGTAGGACCACCAAAAGAGCCCAGGTTTTACCTTTGATTATATCTCCACCTGAGAGAAAATAGAAGGGTTTTTTTTTTCTTTTTTTCCTTTCTCTCCAATACTCAATTCAAAGATCCTTTAAACTTTTAAACTTGTACAACTTAGGACATATGATCATTGCAAGATCAACCAATAATTGGGGGGGTGGGAGTAAGGATTGAGTGTGCTGTTTTTTAGCCTCATTCAAGTGGTGACTCTGAATCAGTTAATAATAGAAAGAAAGGCAAGACTCTATAGAAAGATGGAAGTTATCATTGGAATTACATAGTTGAAATAGGAAAAGAAAAAATTTCCACAAAAAAGGAAGTGATATTACAGAAAGACAACCAGTGCTACACACTGTGTATTTTGCATCTGTTAGGAAATGACTTTGGCTGTTAAAAACGGACATAAAATAACAATAACTTCAAAAACTAAAATTTTCTTCCTCTCCTTTATTACAAAATTGTATCCTAGCATTGCACTATCATTTCACAATGACCTCATGGACTTAGGCTCCTTTGTCTTTCTCTTCTGTCATCCTTATTCTGTGGTTTCCATGTGCAAGCTCTTTTTGTGTTCACAAGATGATTGCTGGAGCTCTAGTAGGTGTGTATGCAATCTATACAGGGTGAAAGGAGAAATTAGCAAGCATAAAGGAAAGAAGGAATTTGCTATTAGAGACACATTTAAGAGCTTTCACAGAAGTTTTACACAATACTAGATTTTTTTTTTTTTTTGCTGGGCCCATTGCCATCTCCTAAAAATGTCAGGAATCCATAATAAAAGGAACAACATAAGAGTGGATATTGGGTAAGCAACTAAGAATCTATGCCACATGTCTCAATTTCTCTGACAAGATTCAGCAAAGGCCTTAAAACATAAATAGCTCAAGAAGTAAGAAATGCATTACAAGTAAAATTTAAATTTGATTGAAAATAAGCCATGAATTAAAGTATAAATCCAAAATTTTTATTATTCTAAAATATGTCATAGTCTGAGCTTCTCCCAAGATCATACTTCCTTGTTTCTTAGATTAAGTAAATAAAATCAACATTTTCTACAATTGGCAAACATCAGTAGTCCATGATCATGAACATGTGTAGATATGCAAGCAAAGCTAAACATCAAGAAAGCTATAGATAAACTTGGTTTCCAATATTATTCGTGCAACACCTTTTATGAAGATGGATGCAACCACCCTGCAATTTTTATATTTTTCTCTTCCAATTAAGCAAGAAAAAGCTTCATGAAACATGACTGATTTTTGCGCCAACAAGTATGTTTTTGTTTTAGCTATTACTTTTGTGTCCATTTAGAGACACAAAAAATTATGTTTGTAAACCTTTCCAAATGTCTTAAAATACTGTAACTTGGTAATGAAATTTGAAGATACCAATGAGAAAGAGATTTTGTTATGTCATATTCTTTAAAAGCAAACGGTTAAAAATAAATATTTTGCTTCCAGTTTTTAAGGTATTTCCTTGTTGATAAGGTCATTGCCTTTATAGCTTTTAAAATAATGGGATCAGGTATTTCAGGAATTTTTATTTCTGAAGAAAGTTCCAAAGTCTTCTGAATTGCCTAACTCCCAGAAAACTCAGCATTCTGGCTATTCATTCACTCAAACTATCTACGGTGATTAATTTGTCAAATACCTCGACAGAATGAAAGTCTTCAAGTTGTAGGCTACAATCAGATATTTTGCATACAACCATAGCTCATAAAAGTACATTTCCTGGAAGAAATGTTGTGACTTAGAGCCAATGCATTCTACTACAGGGAATGGGGAGGAAGGATTCCTATGGTTATCCTTTCATGAGTAAATTGGTACCAATTCCAGGAAAACTATTGGCATGCATGTTAACAACAACAACAAAAAAAAGAGTGAAAAATCACTTGCCAGACTCTCACATAATCAAAGGAGCTTACTTAGGTTCAGTTTTTTTTCCACAATGGATTAATAGAACTGTCCTCAGATTAAACTCTAGTAGAAAAGAAAAAAGGAGACCTGTGTGAAGCTTTGTTAAACAATATCAATGTATTTCTGGGGATGGTGTGTGTGCGTGTGTGTGTGCGTGTGCATGTGTGTGTGTGTTTGTGATGAGAGTTTGAACACCAATGGTGACAACTTGCTGAAATAAAAGTAGTATCAGATATGATTCTCAGCTAGAGTTATGGGTGAAGACATGGGTGGAGTAGCAAATATATATTGGGTAATTTAAAGTAAGAATAATCTGCCTCTACCACTGAATACAGCTATAAAAACTGGAAAGAATGCTTGGGAAAACTATTTGAGTACTCTGAAAAGCAAATAATAGCCAGTAGATTGGAGGAGAGTAGAATTCAAAATCATATCAAACTGGCAGTAGATTTACTATTTTTTTCCTTCCAATATTCTTAGGATTAGATTG
Organism: Prionailurus bengalensis; assembly: GCF_016509475.1. Lineage (NCBI taxonomy): Eukaryota > Metazoa > Chordata > Mammalia > Carnivora > Felidae > Prionailurus > Prionailurus bengalensis. Next base: position 27,117,016 of record NC_057353.1, on the reverse strand, counting down.
AACATATTGGCAACCCAGAAATGAGCATTGATGCTGAGAGAAATCTCCAACATATCTCCGATAGTTCTGCTGTGAGGATTTGGAAGGGGGGCAGGGGGGTCTCCTGACATTCAAAAAGAATATGGGAAGTCCGTCATTATTTTTCTTTTCTTTTTTCTATTCTTTTGTGTCTCAGCCACCAAAGCATTCTCATGGCATTGGTATCACAGGGACCTGTAAGAGCCTTTAACTGTGAAAGACAGAAAACTTCCTTCTAATAGAAAGAACCATACTCTTAAGAGTGTGGTGCAGAGCCATGTTTTGTTTTTTGTTTTTTTCCCTCTTCTCTCTGACCTCTTGCTGCTTGTCCCACAGTTGTGGGAAGTACACAGCTGTCTGCCCAGAGAACCAAAACAGAGGAACCCAGGATACCAGAAAATACCAGAGAGATTGTGGAGAAGGAGTAGTTTGGGAAGTGACTCCCTTTATCTGTTTATGAACTTTTGTACTTACGCCTGTATTGTGTATACATGGACCTGATGCTAAATAGCACATCATAGATGTTGAGAACTGAAGTAAAAAAAGACCACTGCCTCGGTCACAAACTGGACGCTGGGCATGCTGGCTAGTGCCCATGTGTAACTGATCTGAAGAGCACTGCGGACACAGACTTCATTCTACAGAAAGTAGTTGAAATTGTGGGCTGAACCTAATCAGGCCAACTGCCTGCTAAAACAAATATATTAACATTCTCCACAGAATTTAGAGAAGACCTAATGTGTCATAACATAATATTCAAAATATCTGGGAATAAAATCCAATTTCCTCATAAAATATATGAATAAGGAAAATCTCATCTCACTTGGGAAAAGGCATTCAACAGATGCCAAAGCTGAGATGACAAAGGCATTGAAATTATTTGGCATAGACATTAAAGCAGCTATTATAAAAATACTCCAACAAATAAGGTGAACCTCTTAGAGTGAATGGGAATATCATCAAAGAAATACCAGGTATCAGAAGCCTATGGAAATATTTAAATTGAACTATACTGTAACTGGAATAAAAATCTCTGGTTGGGCTCAGTAGCCAAATGGAAATGCCCAAAGGAAGATTCAGTGAACTGAAAACAAACTTAGAAATTATCTAATGTGAAGAAAATAGAAGAAAAAAAGATTGAAAATGAGAAGGACCTCAGAGACCTTTGGGACAGTACCAAAGTTCTAAGAATCATGTCATCACACTCTCATAAAGAAAGACATATGCAGTAGAAAAAAAAGATACTTCTCACTTCCAAAATTTAATAAAAGATATAAATCTGCAGATTCAAGAAACTCACTGAGTCCAAAAAAGATAAACACCTATGCCTTAGTTACATCATAGGCAAATTGCTGAAAATTGAAGAAAAGAAAAATATCTTGAAAGCAGCCAGGGAAAAACATCACATTATTTATAAGGGAAAATGATAGGCATGATTGTGGCTTTCTTATCAGACACCATGAAGGCCAGGAGTAAGTGGACTAGCATTTGTGAAATGCTGAAAGAAAGTAACTATCAACCCAGAATTCTATATCCAGAGGCACTACCTTTTAGGAATAAAAACAACATAAAGACATTCTCAAATGAGGAAAATCTTGAGAATTTGTTGTTAGGAGATATGCTTTCAAATAATTGTGAAGGTAAGTTTTACAGACAGAAAAGAAATGTAGCCAAAGTAAACATGGAACATCAGAAGTGAAAGAAGAGCAACAGAAATGGTAAATGTACAGATTAATATAATGGACTATTCTTTCCTCTTATGGTTCTTTATCATATGTGTTATGGTTGAGAGCAAAACCCATAAAATTGTCAGATGGAATTTAATGTACATAAATATAATGTATAATGTAAGTAAACTATAATGGGCAAGATAAAGAGATCTCTATGGTACTAAGTTTTATATATTTCAGTTGAGGTGCTAAAAAAATGATTCCAAACAAACTAAAAAGTTAAAATTACATTGTTATCCCAAGAACAATCATTAAAACAAACATGCAGATATATTTAAGAAGACATTAAGTACACTAAAAGTTTAAATAACCCCAAAGCAGGTAGGAATCATGAGGGAATGAAAAACAAAGGAAACAGAGAGAGTAGGACCTCTAGAATGGTTGACTAGGAACCTTTATTTAAAATGAAATGGCAAATTAGATAAAATTATAAAAATTCAGCTATTAAAAGCATCTAAAATTGACCAAAGTCATATAGCAAACTATGGAATATTTATTTGAGAAATTATGCTAAACCTCAGTAAGAACAGTGGGAGCCTGTGACATTTTAGTCAGGCACTGCTCCTACCCCCACCTCAACTCTGTGGCACAGAAGTGAGACCAAGGTGATGGGAGGGGGCTGACTTTCTTTGGAGAAGCATGCTGGAAATGCCAGGACCTCTGATATTGTCAAAACAAACAAAGATGCCAGTGGCAAACAGCCAGGAAAGCCCAGCATCTCAGCTAGCGTGGGGCTTTGATACTAGTTGGGATAAGGAATAGACTAGCAGACTAGCCAGAAACTTAACAGGAAATCTGGGGACCAAGACAAGCAAAGCAAACCTTGTTAAACCCTGGACCCGAAGGTCGTAGCAAATGCAAGTCTACATGCACATTCAGGAAAGACTGAAGAGGGCCTCAGTGAGCTAGTTGTGCCTGATTGAATGTCAGGTCTTGAAAAACAGTTTGAAAAAGGCACATGCTTAAAAATTGCCTGAACTTTGAATGAATGTTGAGATGGTTTTTTAGTTTAATCTTTATTAATTTCATGTATTATTATTTTTGGCCTGAAACGGCTCAACATTGTATCATCGTAAAAATCTAGATCATCTAATGCTTTTGTTTAAAATAGGAAAATTTTAAAATCAAAAAATAATTTCCATTAGTTAGGTAATAAAACTATCCAGTAGTCTATGTCATTAATTTCCCTCAATGTTCTAAGTGACTAACTCCAGCAAATAATAAATGATTTCTATAAGAAATAGAAACTGAGAATAAATAGTGACTTGAAAAAAGGGAGGAGGAAACAACTTTACACATGACTGTATTGCATACGCACGGTTCTTACATTTTTGCTGCAAATAGTTGGAAAAATAGAAAACAAGGAATGCTAAATTTGATAGCAATAAGTTGTCAAGAATTGCAAACTTTATAGTAAAATATTGTTACCAGAAGAGAGTAATCCAGAGGGTGTCACTCAACCACTGTAGTTATTGAAATGTCTACTTTGGCCCTGTGATTGCAGACAAGCCAAGCAGCTTGCTAACCTGTCTTGTTAACGTCTACTTATTTGTCTATTAGTGGCAAATTTTCTTATCTGAAATGCCTTATCTCCATTTTTTTCTCTTAGTTTTTCCTCTATTTGTATTGGAATTTCTTCTATAACTTGCTTTTGTGTTTCCACACAAATGATTGTTCATGATAGGACTTACTTCAGAAAATGTAATGACTGGCAAGCTACTGTACTAGATGCTATAGGGGAGGAACAGAGGTAAAGACAGTGACTTTTGAAAGCAGAGAGATGAGGGTTTGATATCTAGCTTCACCATTTATGAGATATGTGACCTTTGATTTGTCTGAGCCTCTATCTTATCCATAAAATGGGAATAATGTCTACTTCACAGGGTTGTGAGAATTAAATAAGATAATATGTACATAGTGAGTAGCACAATTCTTAACAGATAAATAGTAACTGACATTCTAATGAAATATAGATGATGCATTTCAAGGCTGTCATAATGGGTATGTTAAAGTACTGCTTTGTTTACCCATTCTTTTGAATTTCTTTCTTATGCCTTTCTCTAGTGGTAAGACTATAAACTCCTCATTTGTGATTATGCTATGTTTAAGTGATCTGCTTCTTTACATGTTACTTCCTCAAAACATATAGCTTAGCAGTGAGCACAGTCTATGCACTAAATGAATTCATAAAAGAAGTAGTAGCATCTTATAATTGGCAAAGTCTCTTAAAGGCTGAATTGTCTGAATAACTGACTCAGATGATGCCTGTGTGTATGTGCGTGTATATACATAACCCCAGATATAGACATAACTAAACATAGTGCATTGAAGACATGGAGTGTATTTAACTCTCTCTGTTTTTAAACAAACTGATTTTAACCTTACTCACAAAATACACATACACACAGCAACTACACATCCACACACCCACAATGTGAATAATCTTATAATCAGAGGACAAGAAGATAATTTTCTCTCACAGTACTGTTTCCCTACTTGAGGATAACACTAGAAATGGCTCTACAGCTGTATACAGAAAATGGAATTGAGCCAAGATACTCTCAAGTGTGGAAAGTGGTCCAGATGTCACTGCTACTGCTGGAGAGAAATACTCCAGGGGTTGTCATCTGGGCACTACCACTGCCAAAATTGTTGCCTTGGCCACAGCTGTTGGCTTTCTTGCTGGAACATGATGGAGCAAGAAAACATTTGAAAGTCTTGCCAAAATAGTGGGAGGCAGCTACAAAATGAGTACACACTGGTGTAAAAGTCACTGCTCAATTTGCTTTGTCACAAATCTGATATAAAATGGATTTGTCTGTAGATTAATTATAACACTATGTTTATATGTATAAACTTCATAATTTTTTATAAGCTCCATTGCAGTATAGAAGGCATAATTTCAAAGCTCGCAAAGACTTGATCAACTACTGGTTGAGTTTATTAATGATCTATTTAGCATATTGTTAATCTAAGAGTGTCAAGTGTTTCTTGGCTGAAACTCAACTTTGAGATACAGATCCAAAAGTGCACACTCTTTTTCTACACACTTCACCAAAATTAAGATTTATTTACAGATAACTTCTTACATTTCTATCTCCTATAGTGCCTAACAAACTGTATTTCTTATAGTAGATGTTGAATACACGCTGTTGAGGTGATATGACCAACATTTAATTGAACTGAATGCAATTGAATTGGATCTTATTAGTTGGCACTATGAATTAGCTTCTGGTCTTTGATTTTGCCATGACATCACACTGGTAAATAGTTCTTATTGCCAGTCACTTATAAGATTTTTCTCTATACATATCAATATGCAAAAAAAAATTGAGGCAACAGTGAAAAAAAAATGTAGTCCGGATACCTGGGCAAATGCACTGCCACACATATTCATGTTAATTAATTAATTTATTTTGACTCAGTATTTAATGTGTAGATAAACTATGAATTATGTAATAGATATCCATTTATAACTGAAAATAATAGCATTTTGTCTTAGAAAAAAATGAGAAAAATATTTTTACATGGACATGAAGTACCCTACTTCCTGTCATGTATTCATTCAACAAGAATGTATTGAGGAATAATAGTGTATGAAATAGTCTCCCAAAAGATACGAAAAGAAATAAGATGAACCTTCCATTCAAATGGGTCTCAGTAGTATGGCGGACACATATGTAAATATGGATAAATGATAATATATATGGTAAGGATTGTGATAGAAATATGCATAGGAAATCTGTCTTGAAAAAAGGTCAAGGAAGGATTAGTGGGAAGGTGAGACTTGAACACAAGTGAATGTAGGAGGGATCCAGAAAAAGGGAAAAGGGGAACAGAAAGAAAAGTCCTGAAAAAGGGGCAAAATATGTGAAGTCAGGAAAACATGAAACTATATCCAGATCGCTAAGGCTCTTGTGCATTATGGTATTAAGTGTGCATTTTCTTTCTTTCTTTCTTTCTTTCTTTCTTTCTTTCTTTCTTTCTTTCTTTCTTTCTTTCTTTCTTTCTTTCTTTCTTCTTTCTTTCTTTCTTTCCTTCTTTATTCTGTTTATTCATTTGTTCATTCATTTCAGTAGTATAGTGTAGAATTTTAATTCAATCTTAAATAAAAAAAGAGACTTTGCTCTCATCCAAACCTTGAAAAAGACAAGGACACAGGTTCAGCTTGAACCAAGGACAGAATTTTCTTCTTTCTTATCTACTGTCTCTTGTATTTTTGGTTTATCTTCTCAAAATGCTGAATGGCTTTATCATATAGTGAAGATCAAGACCACAGGATTTCACTCTCTTCTGTCTCTGAATCTCTGAGTGTTCTCCAGAAGTTCCAGCTAGAAAAAAATGGAGGTAGGAGACATTGATTGGCTCTACTTGGTCCATGTACCTATATCTAGATACATCCCTGAGGCCAAGCAGAGAAGTGACATGATTGGCTCAATTTTTCTTATATAGCAAACCTCCCCTACTACACAGTACTTGACAATATTTATCAGGATGAAATGGAATTTAGGAGAAGTTTGCTCTAAAAAAAAAGTGAAATAATAGGATACCCACAAGTAGAGGAGAACAGTTCCTATTCTGATGAGTACCTGAAGTGTATATCTGATTCCAAGAAGGAGTTTAGAATTTTTCCTTTAGACTATGTGAAACTGTGGAAGGATTTTGTTCAGAAGAGTAATTTATTTTTGTTGTTGTTGTTGTTGGAACCTGTGTCAGTCATCCTGGTGGGAAATGATGAGAGATTCTACATTGACAGTGACCATAAGTAGAGGGGTGTGTGTGTGTGTGTGTGTGTGTGTGTGTGTGTGTGTGTGTAATATACTTGAAAAACAGGAAGAAAATTTAACCAAACAATAATCAATTAAATGGCAGGTAGGTTTGGAAAAATAGAAGGAGGTACAGGAAAGTGGAGGAACCAAGAGCTCACCTTATTTAGTTACTCACCAATTTAGGTTAATTTTGTATTAAAATGCTTCTTCCATTTTGAACTCCTTCTTTTGAACTCTGTTGTCACTTCATTTAATTTAACTTTCATCATCTTTAACCCTGAAATATAATGATAGTTTATTCAGTAATCTGTGTGCTTCCACTATCTTAACTTTCCAATATATTTTTATTCTGTAATTCAAGATATCTTCCTAAAAAATATGATTTTTTTTGTTTTGAAACATTTAAGTGCTGCTTGGAAACCTAAGGATAACAGGAGATTGTCCTTTTTCAAAATCTCTTACAGATTTGTCATAAACAAGTCTTAATCTATTCCGTGAATAACTACAACACAGTGGAAATTACTCACCACTATTTAATACTAGATTGCCTGAGACTTCTCAGCCCTAGTTTTCCACTTTCTATGCTCTCTAAGCTGGAAGTCCAGGAACTTTTTTTCCTATAATCGCTACCAATAGGGTCAGGTTTAGAAAACCTGAAAATTAGAGACACTAATGTAAGAATTGGAAGGAGGAGGTGACAGAAGCCTTGTCATAATCCCTCCAGTAGCAGTGAGCAAAAACATAAGCTTTATCAGGCACAAAATTGTTGCTGCAATCTCCAGAAGTTTTCTTACAAACCTTCTGCCTCATCCTTGGAGCCAGATGTGTGCATTGCCAAAAGTTTCTTGTGGTTCGTGCGACCTCATAACTCCCCGAGTGTTGGTGGCAAATCTGAGAACTATCAGCAGTTTTCTTGAATCTTGAAATGTCATCACTTTTGTTTTAAAAAAAAATCTGTTGTACTATATTCAATCTTTCTCCACTTGAAATATCTAGGATGGTTACTGTCATCCTCATGAAACACAAACTGAGAATTTTACTATCATAAGTGATTCCAAGAAATCAATTATAAAGATAGAATTCTGGGATTTATTATCTGATGTGATTAGATTGAAAGGCAGGGATGACATCATTGCCAGTGGAAACTAGGAGGCACTGATAATCTATGTGCTGTACCGGCAATACAGTTACTTAAATTATCTGCTACTGTTAGGTGCGCTAAAGTGCCAATTGAATGCTGTTTGGTAGGCCAAGTAGCAGAAGCCATAAAATATTATGGGTAGAAATGAGAACTGTGGTGTAGGGCTAGTTGCTTCTGAGTGCACTAAGGAGTTTATAGAAAGAACTCTGCAAGTAAATCCTAGCCTGTAATCTTTCAGTTAAAGACATGTTCAGAGAAGTAGAGAATTTTTTATGTTTGGCCCCAAAGAATTTTTGAAGTTTTCTAGCCACAGGACAAATATATTAAAAACAAAGACCCAAAGTTTGATACTGTATATTTTGAATGACAGTGCAATTCGGAGCATTGATTATGAAAGATTGACATCTACAGTTTTGTCATTAAAATTTTGTAGTGCATTTTAATCAATCTGAATATATTGATCCCTTCCTACCTTTTTTGCCAATGAACACCTCTTGTCAGGAAAATCAAGTTTTCATTCTGTCTGAATAAACCTGCCTACCTTATCTTAGTTATTCCAAGTCCCTTTAACACTTACCTTCTCCACCCAATCCTGAAAGCCATAATCTCAAAGCCATGTTTTACTAGCTCTTATTTGCCTTAATATTGAGCAACTGTTGATTTAAATGTTAAAAAAAACCCAGACATTTCAGCAATTAAGAGACAACTTCATAAAAGGAATATCTTTGATAATGAATGCATATTCATTTAATGTAGAAATTGTGTAATTATCTGAACATTCAAATTGTTACATTCTTTTTCCCCCTTTTAAAATTGAAGTATTATTGGGGCACCTGGGTGGCTCAGTCAGTTAAATGTCTGACTTCGGCCCAGGTCATGATCTCAGTCTGTGAGTTCAAGCCCCGCATCAGCCCTCTGTGCTGACAGCTCAGAGCCTGGAGCCTACTTCAGATTCTGTCTCCTCCTCTCTCTACCCTTTCCCTGCTCACGCTCTGTGTCTCTCTGTCTCTCAATAATAAATAAACGTTAATTTTTTTTAAATTGAAGTATTATTAACGTACACTGTTATATTAATTTAAGGTGTAGAAAAATGCCACATTCTTGATGTACAGAAATTAATAACAATATAATAACTACATTTTTTAAAGCATCCAGTAAGCCACTATAGTTTAGTTCTATTATCACATTTTACCTTCACAGTAACACCAAAAGGTGGGTAAGAATAGTATTCTCAGTTTTAATGTGTGTAAACTGAGATTTATATGGATCAAGTCACGTAGCTAACGAATGGAAGATTAAGCATATGAATTCATGATGATCTAGATCTCATTCCATTTCCTATGCTCCTAATGAGAATAAACAAGGAAGAGAATGAAGTTACTCTTAGGATCTCATAAAAGAAAAAAGAAAAAGAAAGATTTGCATATTTAATTTATTTAATTAATTACTTACATTTGTATATTTTATAAGGTGTTAGCCTCACCCAAGACACAACTTCAAATTTGCAACTTTGAAATATCATCTTTTGGTGACTGGTGCCAGTGTTTTGAACTTTATCATCTTGAGAATCTGCAGGAGAGTAATGTGCGTAACTTTCCATAGAATAAACAGGCCTCTTTGGTCAACCAACGTAAAGACTGAAATGTGCAAATTTCTCATAGGTTAGATCTAGCATATGCTCTCTTCTTATTATAGAAATACAAAGAGGACGTGACTGAAATTTTTGCTTTTACAGGTCCTGCCTGTGGTATGCAGAAATTCTATGTGGCAATGGTGCAGTTTCAGTTGTGAACTCCCATGCTTTGAAATTTTAGACTCGAGTGTATCTTTTGGTGCTTCGGTTAGAAATCTGAAACCCTCATTATTTCTGCATTTGTTAAACTATGTCTTTTGTTCCACTTGCAGACCAAGTAGTCGGCTTTGATAAAACTTGATCTACCGTCAGTGATCTGCTCTGATCTTGAATTTCTAAATGGTTCATCCCGGGGCACCCTAGAATGTTTGAGAAGATACTTTTAACTGCCCCCCCTTTTTTTCCCTTTTAGCTTGGCTGTTTTCATTTACATACCTGAAACTTTTGAATTTTGCATCTGTTCTGTCCGTTTCTAGGACTGACATGGTTCTGTGACTTTTCTATCATAAAAACTTTGTATTACCTATATTTTGTAGGGTTTTCATAAATCAATGCTCTTATTTCAAATAGAAAATTTTATTTAATGACATCATATATACATATATGTACATATACGTGTGTGTGTGTGTGTGTGTGTGTGTTTTATAAAGAGAATTTTCTGGTATTACAAAGACTTTCATACTCTTCTCTGGATCACAGGTAATTCATTCATATTACATTGTGGTGACCTAAATTTATCTGTGGTGTTTGGAGTAATGAAAGTAATGGCACATGTTTTTCTGTCTTAAAACAGAAATATTGGGTATATTCTCTCTATAGTTACTCAAAATGTTATTGTCAAGTTCCGAAATTTAAAAGTAATGTTTCAATATCTTTCTCTTTGAGAATATATCAAAAGATATTGCCTGATTCCTAGCAGCTAAGAGTATCTTGAAAAGAGTTTATTGTAGAGTTCCTTATATAAAAAATTCATGGGACTAAAATAATTGTAAACAAATTATAGATATTTTTGTATTTTCAAGCTACTCTCTGCATCTCAACTTTTTAAAAAAGTTTATTTATTTATTTTGAGAGAAAGAGAGAGATGCAGGGGGGCATAGAGAGAGAAAAAGAGAGAGAATCCTAAGCAGACTCTGCATGGCCAGCTCGGAGCACAATTTGGGGCTCGAACTCATGAGCCATGGTATCATGACTTGAGTCAAAAGCAAGAGTCTGACGTTTAACTGACTGAGCCACCCAGGCACCCCTCTGCATCTCAACTTTTAATTTGTTAGAATTAATGAGGTTAAATTAGTGATGCTAAAGAGTGCCCTTCTCTCCCTCTCCCTCTCTCTCTTTCACACACACCCACACCCACACATACACTATGTCATTCCTCTGCAGTAATATTCATACTCATTCCATTTTACTTTTCTTATATAAGATTATATTTATATTATAAATTATATATTATATTATAAATATATTATTATATATTATATTATATTATATTATATTATATTATAGATTCTCTTCACATTCTCCTGCCCAACCCCACCTTTCATCTTACTTTCATCACTAATCCTATTTGTCTTCTGCATCTTGAAGCACCCAAAATAATATAAATGGTAACTAGAGTAGTTCAAGAAAACTGGTGTTAAAATGAGGATTCGGGATTGATCTACTCTCCATCATGCTGATGAAAAGTACACCAAGCTGAATGGTAATTGGGGCATAGAGAGTTTCTAACACGAGATGGTCACTCACCTGACTAAAGATTTTCATATTTTAGATTTGGGAAAATATCCTGTTGGAGGGAAATATCCTTGAAGTTGTGGTTGATTCAGGAATTTGTAAAATATGATGGGAATTATACCTATAAATAGAGCAGAGTTGCTGGTTACTACTAATCTGTATTGACTCCTTATAGAAGGATAAGGAGAAACCAAGGGCAATTAGCAAGCAGTTAAAGACTTCTTTGGCAATTTACAAAAGTACCTTTATCTCCCACAGTAAAAGCTGGGCAGCATACCAAAAATCTGAGTGGAGGTCAGGAGACATTTGAATGCTTCCCCAGGGAAGATCTGAACAGCTTGGAACCTGAGAGTAGGGATGGTAACTTCTGAAAGTATGCTTCTGAGAAAGTGGCTCTGCCAATTCTTGAACTCTATAAGTTTATAAAGATGTCCCATTTTTTTTCTCAAGAACTAGCACTTGTCCTTTTTAGAAGAGCTGCAAAATCCTCTCCTCTGCAAGGCAACGTGGTATTTCAGTAGCTTCCTCTACCATCTTTCCCGACTCCTAAGCTGCCAATGAGTGTTAAATACCAGCGTAACTTGGCTATGGATATGCAGGGTCTGATAAAAAATAAAAAAAGATTATATATTGGAGAAATTTCAAAAATTAGCTAGCAGGTACCAGCAAGAGTCAAGGAAAACACCCTAGAACTGGACTTTAATGGTACTTAATCAAGGGGGCTGGGATTTGATACTGGGGTAAATAATAATTCATTGACCTAGAAACACATCCTCTTAGCATGGAATATAACACTCTGACAAGAACCACAGGGAATGGAGCATATTTACTGCTAGAGAAGCTTCTATAAGCATGGAAAGAGTGATGGCCAAAGCTGAACCTTTGATATGGCTCTATTCCTATAAAGAAAAACAATAGGCTGCTTGTTGACTGCAGACGATCCCCCATGTGAATCAGTGTGAAACCCTGATAGTATACCTGAGCACCTTTTGCTACTCACTTGGCCCCATTGTAACAGTGAACAAACATGTTTAGGAGACCCGTATAATGGACAAGAACTCAGAACCTCAGGAATGAGTGTTTGAGTCACACTGTCAAGACCTTTTGAAGTGATAGTGGGAAACAAGGCTCTATGAATATTTTCATGGTTTTACAAAGTCAGAGCTTTCTGAGCAAAGATTACTAGAAGTCTATGTAAAGGATAATTGGGTGGCAAACATGTCTTGGAAATTAGAGACTGTGCATTGCTCAAGTGCCATTTACTTACATTCTAACGTAATCAATTTGGAGTCCTCTTCCTTATCTCTCCGTGAGCCATTTGAGTGCAAGTCCCTTATCTCTCTCCCTCTCTTCCCCCACCCCTACAGGTGAACAAACAAATAAGACAGCCACTCTCTGTTAGCTCTATGTCTCATAATTTCAAAGTTTCTTTCCTGTAGTGCAACTTCAACAAATTCAGGTAACATCTGGCCCGTCCTACCAGGTCAGAGATATTTAGAGGTGGTACTGGAGATGGACAAAGATGAGTACGAGCTGCGGTTCTGTGACCATTTGTAGAGAGGGGGGCTGTTGTTCATCTTACAAACCTTTCATTTTTAAGGTTCTCCTCAGGAAGATAAGCCCATAGGAGCCATGGAAGAGCTGTTACCCTAAACATCATGGAAAAGTTGGTATGTGTATCACAAACGATGGACTGGGGTAGATTTGAAAACATGACCTTCAGATTCTGTGTCTCCCTCTTTCTGCCCCTCACCTCCCCACTCTCTCTCTCAAAAATAAATAAATAAATATTTAAAAAATTAAAAAAAAAGAAATCTTGGCTTTCAGATTTCCTATTATAAATAGTATAATTGATGATGGCTCCAGTTACTGCCACATTTTCTGCAAGTTGCTCCCAGCAGAGGACAGAGCTGCTGGGGACAGTAAAACAAGACGTTCCTATGAAATGAAATATAGCTCCAACAGGTGACATTGACTGTAGGTTGGTCCATTGGCCTTGCCAAATTTTTCTTGAAACTGTGATTTAGTCTGAGACTTTTCCTATTTTTTAAACATTTATTCTTGAGAGAGAGAGAGAGAGAGAGAGAGAGAGAGAGAGAGAGAGAGACAGGACATGAGTGGGGGAGGGGAATCCAAAGCAGGCTCCAGGATCTGAGCTCTGAGCTATCAGCACAGAGCCCAACGCGGGGCTCGAACTCACAAACCATGAGATTTTGACCTGAGCTGAAATCAGACGCTTAACTGACTGAGCCAACCAGGTGCCCCCAGACTTTTCCTATTTAATTTGCCTCCCATTTGTCTCTCCTTCTATGAATATCAGATCTGCATTATTCTGTGAAGGTTCTCCGTAACTTTTCATGTTCCTTCCACTAATAAATGTCTTGCAAGCCTTCTCTTCTGCACTTATAACACTCAGGAAATATTTTTTAAAATATTCCTTGAGTGAACATTTGTTGGAATGTGCATAAGGACAAAGACTAGAAGCCATCATTTATTACTGCTTGATATGTTACATATTTTTATCTTTTGTACTAAGTGAATATAGTCCTCCATTAGCCTATATAGACAGAGGCAAGAAAGAAAGTGTTCTTCATTTAAGAGTGAGTAAAAAATAGCAGTTGACTGTGTAGATGGGTATTGAGAGCTGTATGCCATGAAGGGACAAAAGGAGGTGGCCCCATGCTGACAACCCTATGTCATTTAGGAACATGATGCAGAAACATTTCCTTGTCAAATACTTGTACATGTAAGTGTAGCATTGTCAATCAAGCTGAATTTTTTTTTCAAGAAAGTATAAGGGATTCTACCTCTGATTTGGTCAAGAAAGAAAAAGAGAAAGAAGAAAGGAAGGCAAAAAAACAAAACAAGTCAAGCATAACATTCTTACTAAGCAGTTGGCAGTGGCTATTCAACATTACTATGGAACAAATTATTATTTGGGAGCCAGTAATCTACTCTGGGAATTGGTCATAGATACACACACACTCACACACATATTTCATGCTGCTATTTACAGTGAGAGTAAACTTTTGATTAGAACTTCTAAAATGCTCTCAATATCGGGTACTCATTTGTGTCACTTGGGGTGTTTTTAAAAATACCCATGCCTGGGCCACACCTCTGGAGGCTCTGACTTAATGGATTGGGTCTATGAGAATAATTGGTAAAGTATCAAAATGAGAAAAAAAAAACGAGAGAGAGGCAGAGGTAGAGAGAAAGAAGGACTGATTATTACTTCAGTTTTCTAGATCAATGGAAGTTTTGTGTCCCCTTGAACTGTTCACAGAAGTGACAGTAGGAAAGGTTTAGAGATATTTTCTTGTCATGTTATTGTTTATTGACTAGATCAAATCACATTTTAATCTCAATCTAAAGACTCATGCTATATTCTTTAATTGATCACTCAAATCCTCGAGATTTTAATCCCACTGTAACTTGGCCAGGGTCTTCTAGCCTAGATTCGTAAAAGTTATATGTTGTATAAATTATGGTTTTATGCATATTCTTTTAAACGGTATTTTCAAGTAATTAGTAGTGTTATTTATACTTTTTTAAAGTTCTTTTTTTTAAATGGAAGAACGTATTGCATTGTGCCAAAAGACATTCACAGAAATAAACCTGACCAAATAGTAAGTCGATACTTGGGGATTAGGACACAGGGCCCTTTGCTCCCCATTCTGCTGCTTAACTCACTGAGGCATGCTGCTGGCATATGGCTTTGATGCCAGCCACAGACTCTGTGGATTAATCCTTAGCCTTAATGCCTTAAGACTTAGTGAGCTGCAACATACCAATTCCCACATGTCCCGTTTCCCTTCTTGATGGGTTAGTTTTCGCTTCATCATTTCTGCAAGTATCATAAGTGTCAAATGGGTCGATAAAAGCATCAACTTTAGGACAGTTCATGTCCCGGTGGTCAGCTAGTGCCCACATGCTGAGAATCAAGTGGTGTAACATTCCACGAATGTTCCTAAGACATAAGGATTAGGCTGCATTGACACGTTTCTCAGATGGGGCAAAACAATAATTTCTAATCTGCTACATTCCATTGTTGGCTTGCTCATTCATTTCATAGAGACTTCTGGCAACAATTAATACAGCCATAAAAAAGGGAAAATAACAGGGGAAAACATGCACATAAATTGAAAGCAGATATCTGAATGCTGTTGTCCCGCAAATTTAGATCAACCACACGTCTGCCTGGAAACTTGTAAATAGCATTCATAAGTGATGTTATCATACAAAGTGTGGTGGAGAAATCACAATGGAGCCCATTTGTACATTCTGGAATTAATATCTATGTGCAGATAATTAAGAGAACAATAAAAATACACAAAATGAATGTACACAGGGGAAGGTAGGAACTGAACATGATCCAAATATGTCATATTGTGGAAACCTTGGGGAAATAAAGCTTTATGGGATACTGGCAGACAGCATTGCTGCTGGAACCAGGATTTTGAAGTCTTGCAACTTGGAAATGATGCTTTCAGTTAATAAGGATGTGTGGGTGGAATTAAACTCACCACTCCCACTATTGTAGTCAGAATTATGTGCCTAATTCCCATATACTGTGCTGGAAATAATTCTTGCAACCTTTTTTATGAGAATGCTTTCAAACAAGCCATGGTAGCATCAAGATAGGCCTTTCTTTTGTTGCTCTTGTGCACATCCTCTTAACATTATAGAGGTTTAGGTACGCATACAAGCATCAGGGACACTCCAGTGTGTTCCAAGAGAACAAACCTTAGCCAAGTGACTCAATTTTAATTTTTGACCCAATGAAAATCCATTTGAAAAGATTACAGGTTATTGAAAGGCAGTGGCACTAAATTAAGCAGTACCTTCATAGTCTCATGCTTCCTGGTTTCAGGAACATGTGTTGAAAGAATATATGCGAAATATAGATACAAGTCAAGATCTGGTCTAAGTGATTTAAATGTTTTGTTTATATATTTCAGGGTATAATGCAAAAGGCTTTGGGGAAAAGAACATCTCATGTTTGAACCATGGTTAGGTGCACATGCAGCTTTCTGTGCACAGTTCTGTGCATTTTGATTTATAATAGACTAGATTTCAAAATCAATAAGTTTATATGATCAATTGTGTGTGTGTGTGTGTGTGTGTGTGTGTGTGTGTGTGTGTAAGAAAAAGGAGTCCAGATTTCTTTTAAGAAGTCTGGTATTTTGTTACAAATAAATTCTAATGAAATTAAAACATACAATGATTTTTATGGATAATTTAAAAAATACAAAAAAACTAAACACAAAGATACTTCTGGACATAGTTTCCGAATACCTCAAAACATATATTTTCTTTTG
Source organism: Prionailurus bengalensis (assembly GCF_016509475.1). NCBI lineage: Eukaryota > Metazoa > Chordata > Mammalia > Carnivora > Felidae > Prionailurus > Prionailurus bengalensis. The sequence continues at coordinate 27,100,670 of NC_057353.1, read as the reverse complement.
AGATAGATAGACAGAATGGATTAAGGACCTTGAATAATATAAGCACAACGTTTCCTGTCACACATTTCTTTGAAACAATGTGTTCCCATGCTTACTTATCTTTGTAAAATTGTTAATAAATAAGAATAGTACTACTCTCAATCATGAAAAGATATTGAATGAAAACCTTAACATATGTGCTTTTTTTTATTTTGTTTTTTGTTTTTTTGTTTGTTTGCTTTTTTAGTTTATCCATTTATTTTGAAAGAGACAGAGACAGTGCGAGTGGGGGAGGGGCAGAGAGAGAGGGAGAGAGAGAATCAATCCCAAGCAGGCTCCACACTGCCAGTGCAGAGCTCCACACGGGGCTTAAACTCACAAACCATGAGATCATGACCCAAACAGAAACCAACAGTCAGACTCTCAACTGACTGGGGCACCCAGGAGCTCCAGCATTCTTAGATGTCCTTCAGTAAAGTGCCCCATCAAAAATCCACAATAAGGACAAAACATTAGGCCTTCCTGGGGGGCTCAGTTGGTTAAGCATACAACTTTGGCTCAGGTCATGACCTCACAGTTTGTGAATTCAAGCCCCATACCAGGCTTTCTGCTATCACACGGAGCCTCCTTAGGATTCTCTCACTCTCTTGCTCTACCCCTCCCCCACTCATGCTCCCCCTAGCCCGTCAAAAATAAACATTTAAAAAAGAACAAAAAATGAAAATCAATATATTACCCCTATAATAAATAATTCTTCTTACATGATCTTTACCCTGTATCCTATGACGATTCATAAATTGTTTTATATGTCATTATGAGAAATATAACTTTCTCACACGCCAGCAAGACTTCCGTGACTTAAAATGGAACTGCTACCATATTAGGACATGGTGTGGGGTTCAACAGACAAATATCTATAGGAGATATTTTTATCATTAAAAAATACCTCAGTTTGTAGTAATGGAAGGGCCATAAATAGTACTTGTTGTTAGTCCAGGAAAGGGGCAGTCACCATAGGAGAAAGGATCACATATTGAAGGAAGTTTCAATTCTGTGACACCTCTGGGACTGTATTAAATTATTACTTCTCAGATTCTTGCCGGGAACATTTAAGAAAAAAAGCTTTTTTTTTCTTTTTTAAATGTTTATTCATTCATTTTGAGAGAGAAAGAGAGAGAGAGAGACCATAAATGAGGGAGGGGTAGAGAGAGAGAGGGAGAGAGAGAATCCCAAGCAGACTCTACACTGAACATGGGCTGGATCTCATAACCGTGAGATCATGACCTGAGACAAAATCAAGAGTCAGACATTCAACTGAGTCCCCAAGTGCCCCTAAGAAAAAAAATTTTTTTGACTCTGGTGTTGTCCATGTTCTTATAAATTCTCAGGATTGAGACTTCTAGATAGAGGAGGCTTCTTCTGACAATGGCAAGTCTGAAAATAGTTAGTGTTACTTGATCTACATAGAAGTACATGGAGTTAACCTCTCACTTCCCCCTTATCTGTAATGCACTTCCTCAGTCCTGCTGCCTAGCAAAACTGTCTCTGAAAGATGAATTAATTCATTCTTTCAGGAATTAAATGTCACTTCTTCCCTGAGCATTTTTAAGGAATGTACTTAGACTATTTGGCTTAAATTAAAACCTCAGAGTGACTTTCAGAAATAAAGGGAATGTGTGTGTATGTGTGTGTGTGTGTGTGTGTGTGTGTGTGTGTGTATACATGCGTTGTTTGGAGCACAGTGGAAAGTTTTCTTGAGGTATAGCACAATGTATGGAGATTGTACCCTATTCTATCTATTTTAAATTTTTTTTCAACGTTTTTTATTTATTTTTGGGACAGAGCGAGACAGAGCATGAACGGGGGAGGGGCAGAGAAAGAGGGAGACACAGAATCGGAAACAGGCTCCAGGCTCCAAGCCATCAGCCCAGAGCCTGACGTGGGGCTCGAACTCACGGACCGCGAGATCGTGACCTGGCTGAAGTCGGACGCTTAACCGACTGCGCCACCCAGGCGCCCCAATATTCTATCTATTTTAGAAGACAATCCTACCTTTGGAAGTTCCTCAGAGATCAAAACTTCTGAACATTCACACTCTTAGTGTTCAGGTCATGAGAAAACATAACAGAAATAAAGCTTCAACTATATATACATATACTTCAGGATTTTCTGTTACTAATTAGGATCTCACAGTTGTTCAGTGAGCTACTCTTTTCCAGGGTGCCTTGTACGTTGTAGGCACTCAGTTTTTATTTATTTTATTGGATATGTGATACAAATGCATATTTTATTAGATATGATGCTAATTATGATGGTTTGGCTGATATCATCCCAAAATGGGATTATGAGCACATGCTTATTATTGAAAACCAAAATTCGGTGATAAAGTGGCTTTAGTAATGATGTGCACAAAGAAAAATGATAAATACAAGCATTGTTTGCTTTTAAAAGTTGGTCTAATATTGGGAGGTGATCATATTATAATAAAAACAAAAGTTAAAAATCATTCTGTATCTGAAACCCTTCTTCCCCAAGCAAACACAATGCTCTATAAAAAATGAAACAGATTTATTCAGAAGTCATAATATATGCTTTATTTTCAGGGGCATCCTTTACTAAAAATGAATCTCTGGGGATTAAGAATGACAAATTGCTAATTCTCTTGCAAAGTATATTTTGGGATATATGCATTAACTGCTCCTTTTCATATAGGATTGGCTGTTCCTTCCCTGCATTGCTTCCTTTAATCTTTCAAGGATTAAAATACCATATACTATTTAATACTGGGCAAATGCAGATGTATATGAAAAATGTATGTGATATAATTTCTTAGCTTGATAAATTCTCCAGTCTAATGCAAAATGGGATGCATAAGCAAATAATTGTATTACAATGTGACAATTTCTTCTATAGAAGTAGTACAAAGTGCTCTGAAAGCATAAAAAGAAAGAGAGTCACAAAATAGACGATATTTCAGTTAATCATTGAAGGATCAGTAAGGATTGTTAGGCTGAGGTAGAGATAGGACAAGCCAGAAAAATCAAGTAGAAATCATATTCAAAAAGCCATGAGGACTTTATGTGGCTGGAGACTAAAATTAAATAAGAGGGGGCAGAAAAAAATGGTTGAAAGTAAGCATGATGAGGTGGGGTGGGTCTAGACTGAACAAACCATCCTGTGTACAAAAATGTTCATGCCTCACCTTGTGCACAAGAGGAGGTTTTAAAACATATTTATCATATTTGTGGTCATATGGACATACGTGGATTACTATGGGGAGAATTAGATGGGAGAAGAGGACTAGAACAATCAATTCTGATTGAGCTGGAAACTTTATTCCTGTTTGAAGGTATAAGACCCAGCCTTGGAAAAAAGCAAGTGGCGTACTGTCAAATTTGCATTGATCAAATGTGAAAGCATGCAAGATCAGCATACCCTTTGGAAGACTGGCTGACACAGTGTCTGCCTTACACATGGTAGGAAGTGCACAGCCAAAATGAGGAGTGGTTCTCATTCCTCATGGCTCATTAAGATGAGACGAAAGGGGCGAGACTCACATTTCCAGCTCCACATCTCTAATAGAGGAATGTCAATGGGTTGTGGCAAATTGAAACGACAAAATATTACTCTTTTTTTTTTTGTAATTTCCAATGGAGATGCAGGGTATAAAAGTGTGTACATAATCTATTGTCGAAATCCAGGAAAATAATTCCAGACCCAATGCAGTGATATTGTCTATAGTTCTTTACATTAGCCTGATGTCAATGCTGTTTCCACCATCATGGTGGGGAGTGGGGAGAGTGTCTCATGACAATTGTATCATGTGTAACGTACAATCATGTAAAAGAAGAGTCAGACTACTTCTCTAGCTGATTATTTAAAGGGATGTTTCATAAATAGACTAAGAGGAATCAACAAAAATCTAGCAGCTTGGTTATTTGGATTATTTTCTTTTAGTGTGGAAGTAATTTAGTACTGTATGGGGCTGGCCCCTAACTAGCACCTGAACTGAGCTTGTGAGCTTCTAAGTCAACTAATACCAAAAAGGAAAACTAATAACATATGATTTGTCCACTCATTCATTTTATACTTGCTCAAAATGACCATTTATTTATTTATTTATTTATTTATTTATTTATTTATTTATTTATTTTAAGTAAAATCCACCCCCAGTGTGAGACTCAAACTCACGACCTTGAGATCAAGAGTCTCATGTGCTATGGACTGATCCAGCCATAATTACCATTTTAGATAACTTTACTCAGCACTATGGATACAAAGTTGTAAAAATAATTACTCTGCTCTTGAGATATTTTCAAACAAATAAAAAGCAGAGATGCAGAGAAAAAAGCAGACATGCAAATAGATGAATTGTAACATAATGTGACAAGTACAAGAGAAAGATGGAATCCACTCCATCTGGGACAGTCAAGGAAGGATTTACAGACTGATATTAGAATTTTGTCTTCAAGTGTGAATAGCAGTGAGCCAGGTTTAAAGGGAAAAGTCACACTATCAAAGAAATTTTAGCTAAAAACTGTATTTGCTAAGAAAAATAGTTTTAAAATCTTGAGATATAACAGAATGATATTTTCAAAAGCAACAAGAAACAATAGGTAACAGATACATTTGAAGTGCGGTAAGCAGCTGGGAGCATTTATCTTTTCAGGAATTGCTGGATAGTGCACTGCACTTTGCCAAGAACAATAACAAAAGACAATCTTCCCATTCCTTTCAGTGCTAAAGTTTCTCCTCCTAATGTCTTGCTTTTCTTCCTTCATACCCTCCTTTTTAAGAACAGCATCATTAGAAATATTATTCTGGATACAAGCATTCAGATACATGATATTGAGAGCCTGCATTCATATATTTAAGTATTTTAATTTAGTGGCAAATAATTACTGGACTTAGAATTTCACCTGTTGAATTAGATTCTTCATTCTGTTTCTTAATAAATATATGAATTTAAGCAACCTATTTACTGTGTCCTCAGAACCTTAGCTTATTAATCTATAGAAAAGAGGCAAATTTCCCTGCTTACTTGCTACATAAAGTGGGAGAGACAAATGCTTCTTGGATCATGCTTTACATGGGAAAATGTAAAATGCTATAAATGTGAATGTGACATTATTATAATTATGATTATCTGTGGTATCATTGCATGTCTGTTGACTTAAGGTCAGAATGAATGTCCTGTTAATGAGAAACATACTTCGCTCATTTTGCCTTTTGGAAGATGATTGAGGGAACTTAGGTAACAATATCTATCTTCTTGTTTTAGCCCTACTAATTATATTAGTCATGTGACAATTGGCTTGCCTTTCTGGATCCGTGTTTCTCATGAGTACATTGTGAATGGAAATAACTAACACACATACATGTAATACATTTCTGTTTACAATAGGATTGTGCATATAATAATTTATGAAATTTACAAACCTATTAAGAAGATTTCTTTCTTCTTTTTAAAATTTTTAAGAATATTTTTATTTATTATTTTTGAGAGACAGAGCACAAACAGGGGAGAGGCAGTGAGAGAGGGAGACAGAATCGGAAGCAGGCTTCAGGCTCTGAGCTGTCAGCACAGAGCCCGATGCGGGGCTCGAACTCACGAACAGTGAAGTCATGACCTGAGCCGACGTCAGACTCTTAACCGACTGAGCCACCCAGGTGCCCCTTAAGAGGGTTTCTTTATGCAAAAACTGAGACTCAAAAAAGTGTATCATTTGTTGGAAGCTACAAGTTTAATAGCCATGAGAGTCAAACTTTGACTCCCCTCATTTGTTACTGTAGCCTAGATTCTTTCTACAAAAGCATGTAGTTGTCTTCCCCAATTCTGGTTGTACTACATTTCTTAAGGGGCTTAGATTCTAATTAAATCAATGCTTATGCATAAGGCACTGTTACTGTTACTATGCTCTATAAAATAATGGGAGAGACATGTAACATATTTGTGACTATTTCTATGTATATACATGTCTTTTTAATATTCACTTTAAATTATATAAGTATCTTATTCCCCCAAGTTATAAAACAAATATTCTCTTTAGATTTTTATTTTTCGATGATTTTCTACAAGTATGGAAGATTTTAATTTTATTCCATATACATGAGATAAGGCATCAATGTCTTGCTAATTTCAATTTTAGGAAAGAAAAAGCCCATTCAAACCACACTGGCTCCTAATTCACACACGTAGACTCTGTTTGCTTAGGTTTCATTATAAGCTATGGCATCCTCAAAGGATTAGCTGTGGGCAAGGAAGAAATCTTTATTCCCTTAGAATAATCAACTGAATCACCCTGGGATAGGAAAACAGGAGTGAAACAGGGTTTTGAGTATTTTCAAACCCCGTATTAGATTTGAGGACCCTTGTCTGCCTACATGAAGGGATTTTAAACAAAAAAGTATCCATTTACTTTAAGAAGTACAAAGTTTATTTAAGAGCCTCTGATTTCTTTAGAATATGATATGAGTCTCGGCAATAAACAGAAACACATGATTTTGCAACATGTGTCTGCATGTGGTTCATGTACTCCACATGTGTTCTTTCAATGGGTCCTATGACCTTGCTCTGGATCACACGTGTTTTACATACGCTTTGTATGGTTCACATCTGTCTTAAAGTTTTGGGTTTTTTTTCCCCCTGACAGTAGACACTCTTGTTATATTACCATTTGCTATAATAATTAAATTCAAGGAACTTAACTTGAGAGGATTTGTGGGGGAGGGCATTTGTTAGTTTTGATTTATATTTGGTGTTGTGTTGAGTGATACCCATTATAACTGCTTATCGTATCTCTTTGTGAGCATACTGTTGCTGCCTTTAACCTCACTGAAGCCAGACTAATCCAGAGATGTTTTTAAACTCTTATGACTCATATGAAGGTTATCATTTTAGAAAAGACCTTGAAAACAAATTCTAGATTTAAGATTAAAGAAAAAGAAAATGAACTGACATTTCAAGAGGAAAGACTTAGTTTTAATTTTATAGTGTGGATCCAAAGCCAAAAGCATTTAAACATACACAGTAAATAACAATATTAATCATGTAACAAAAATTAAATTTAAATGAGGACCTTATGCAGTAGACCGCAGTCACAAAAGGAGATACAAAATTAATGTGGACACCTGCCTATTTTACTTATATCAGGAGAAAATAAAATTCATTGTAATTTAATGAATTGCTTTCTATTATAGTACACTTAATTATCTTCTCCTTTTACCCTGGGAAATATCTTTTAAAACTCACAGCTATATCTGAATACATGCTATCTATTAAACAAGGAAGTAATACTTTTTATTAATTACACTGTATTTGTTTTCATCTGTCTTTAAAGAACATTCTAAAATTAGAGACTTGTCCCCTGAATAAAACAATACTGAGTTTAATGAAGTCTGAGAAGCAGTGACTCTCTTCTGTATCTTTTCTTGATGTGTGGGTATAGTGCTCATTAGTGTTAATAATACTTGAAAGTAAATGAAGCATATTGGATTGTGGCTACGTTATCTATACACTGAGTAGGAACGTGGCACCCCTCACCCCCTCAACCAACAAGTTACCCAATCCTCAGTTGGCCAAATGTTAAAAGAGATTTGGTGCTGTAGGCGATTAAATCCACAGTCTGCCCCTGTGGACCAGGCAGCCGTAAATAAGCATTTTAAAAGAATCTCAGCCTTTAATGAAGAACAGGGGAATTTCTATCAGTAATCAGAAACAGCTTTGGAAATGCAGAGACAGTGGTATGCATATTTTGATTTGTTACATAGAACATGCATTGTTTTAGAGACATTCCAAAGAATGAATCCCACTGTATTAGTAAATGTTTAGTGGTTTTTGAACATTTGAAGAATTTAGAGGCAACTTTTTAGAACAAAAGGAAGCATCCTGGTGAGAAGTGATTATACTTAATTAAAAATAAGTGGCATAGAATGAAATGAGAGAAAGAACAGGTACACCAAAAAAGGAAAGTCTACAAAATACAAAGTATAGCAATTGTAATCCATTTAGGCACTGCATGGGAACCTGTGTCTGTATTTAGGAAGAATTTTTAAATAAAAAAGAAAACTTGCTTTTTTCCTAGAGTCTGTAAGGACAAGCACATTAATACAGCATAGGAAATTATCTCAGCTAACAAATCATCAGAATTCTCAGGAGTAAATAAAATTCCATTTCCATGTAGTTTAATATACTTAGAACAGACCAGGAAAGCATTAAAAGCAAGGATAAGTTAGAAGGAAAAAAAATGAGAGCTAATAATGGAAGAACATACATTCAGACTCATGGAATGAAAATGGTTTGAAATGTTATCTTCATTTGTGGAGATCACTATTCTGACTCAGTTGGATAGTCAAAAGTAGTAAATTATTTTGTTTCAATTTTTCCTTCTGCTTGAAGTCAATAATCACCCTTCCATCTTATGGTATATGAGACTAGAATTTAGGAAGCTGTGGATTCAGAGATATAATATAGGCAAATAATGTCTAAGTGTAGAGAGGTGGCAAAAATAATGGTACCAACAATTGTGGGGGCTGTCCCTTTGCCTCATACCATGCAGCTGTCCATCATGCTTGTGTAGGTGATCTCTTACAGTTCTACCAATACCTTGTTGGGTACAGTAGACATGAAGGTATTTTTATTACTTATTGTCATACTAACATTCATTGATGTACATACTGAGGGAAATGACTAATATGTTGTCAATGAATTAAAGTAATGGGCACATCCAAAATATGATGGTAATAATGGGTCCACCCCTGCAATCTCACTCTGAGAGTAACCACATCTTGACAATTTACCTCACTGCCTCCTTGTTACTACTTCACAGATACCTAATAGCCATATCACATTTAAACAAATTAACATGACCCCAGATTCCCCATTCTCTACCCATACCATAATTTTGCCAGCCCATTAAAAGTCAACTCCATCCTCCCAGGTACTCACACCAAAAACACTGAAGTTGTCTATAACTTCTGTTATTCACACCCACCTCCAGTCTGTGAACAAACCCTGTTGGTTATTTTTTTATTTTTATTTTTTTTAACATTTATTTATTTTGGAGAGACAGAGCACAAGCAGGGGAGGGGCAGAGAGAGAGGGAGACACAGAATCTGAACCAGGCTCCAGGCTCTGAGCTGTCAGTGCAGGACCCCATATAGGGCTTGAATTCGCAAACGGTGAGACCAGGACCTGAGCTGAAGTCAGAAGCTTAACCGACTGAGCCACCCAGGCACCCCCAAACCCTGTTGGTTCTATTCCCAAATCCTAAACATCCAGAATACAAATTCTTTCTTCATGGTCATTATTCTTACCTAAATTTTTGCAACAGCTTTCTAATTGCATTGGCTCTTACTCTCTTTCAATCTATTTGCAACACATCAATCAAAGGCACTTTTTTTTTGTAAACCATGTTTGATTACACCCCTTCTTGACTCCAACCCTTCAAAGGTTTCATACTGCACTGAGAGTAAAAGTCACATGTCTTACACAAGGCTGCATGATCTCATCTCCTTTCTTCCTCACTTTGCCTCAGATACCCCAGCTTCTATGATGCACTAGGCAGCAAGCACGATCCTGCTGAAGGGTATTTGTACTTACTGTCATTTCTTCCTCAAACACCCAGGCTTCCAATATCCTCCTGGATTATTCACTCTCTTCCTATAGGTTTCTGCTCAAAGATCACCTGTTGGAGAACTAACACTCCACAGCATGGTTTTTCTTCATAGTGTGTGTCTCCATCTGATATAACATTCCTGTGTCTGCAGTGTCTAGAATATCAGGCACATAGTATTTATTGAATAAAGCTTTGTTGAATAAATGATTTTTTTCATGACAAGTGAAGAAAAGTAAAGACCTAGACATCTTATCAAGTCTCAGATTGGCACAGAAGCCTGTGGACTAAAGAGGTAGAAAGTGGATAAAGTGAAAGAAGCACCAAAAAGAAGAGCTTTAGCCATGTGCTGTCAGGACTGTCCAGAGTTGGGTGAGGGACACTAAATGGAAAAACTGACAGAGATTGACCACATTGTGCTTATATGCTATGGATATTTTTTCTAAGCACATTGGATGTTATAACTGTGTGAGGTGAAGACCACAGTCGCATTTTTTTTTTTCAAAATAGAGGACATCGAGGTACAGAGACATTAAATGACTTATCCGTTTTGCTTGGGTAGGAAGTGTCAAGGCTGCCTGCCATTAAAACTAAGGCAAGTTGGCTCAGAACCTTCTCTCTTAAATAATATAATTCATTGCCCTGAATATTGTTCTGTTCAAGAGGACCCATGCCTGTCTCACTCCTGACTTCATAGACTTTCTGGGTTTTCGAATTTAAGTAATTAATTCTGAAATTATTGTGACTCTGTTGGCCAAGCCCTGGTATCACCTGAGATTCTATAATCCTGTGAAACTCACAGTAGATGGTGGGTAGCTACCTCCATATCTTGCCTCTCTTTAAATGCAACATACATTAAGTCACAGATAATCAACTTTAAAAAGATACTATTCTCAGCGAGGATGCTACACACTTCAGTTATAAGCTTAAAGGTCTTTACTTCCTCCAGGTCAATTTTGCACATATGACTTTAACCTCTTTCAAATTAGAACTATTGTATCTTGATGAGTTCTGTGATTTATACTTCATACATTTTGCAAGCCCAAGAGAATGTCCCATAGAATTAAGATGCTTAATATTTATATAAAGTATAGAGTTTATATTCATATAGCATTCATTATGCTGACCCATTAGTTTGATCTCACATTTATGTGTAGGTGTAGACAAATACCACAGATGTACACACACACACACACACACACACACACACACACCAAATACATGTTTGCATTTCTCCTTGGCGATATTTAGCAATGCATACAAAGTCAGATATTGCTTTTGATGTTGGAACTTGGCCTTTTTTTCCTTGAGAGTTTATTTATTAGCTAGGAGAAAAATTTCTGATTTCAACTTGAGAAAATAAAAATCTCTTTAAATTTAGTCTGTATTTTCTGAGTCTTAGAGATAGAAGAAAACTTAAAGTTCATAATACAATACATTGATTTTCTGTATGGCTAAACTGAAGCACAAAAAAGTTCGATGACTATGAAAAAGGCATACTGTTATTAAATAGCAAAAACAAAACAAAACAAAAAACAAAAACCATGATAGCTGTGTTGTTTTCTAGTCCGTTGCTTCAAGGATGTGTACAAAGAAGAATGTGCACAAGTATTTATCTTAAATAACTAAGCTGCAGGCTTCTTACAGATAGATAAATTGTCCTATATGGCTCCCTAGGGTCCTTTCTATCACTATTATTGTATCACATTGTTTCTGACCCTTCTTTTTATTCCCTTAATTTTTTTGTTTCTCTCTTTAAAATAAAACATTGACATTTAAAAAAATAAATGCCTCAAATGATAGTATGTCTTGAATTTAAGTGTAAATGTATATGTGCAGAGAGATAAATAGACTAATAATCTCATTATTCCCACTACATCAATAGACATTTAATATTAAGACTCAGAATTGACTTATTTGGGGAAAGGTAAGTCAGGGGTTTAACAGAGGAAGATGAGCAGCATTTTCTCTTTTTTTCAAAGGTGGAAATATCCACTGTTTTCTAATTTTTTTCTTGCTTTTTGATAGCAATTTATTTTGCATTATTTCAGGGCTGGTTCTTATATTACCCTTCATTTTTTATATTCATAAACTCAGTCTTTATACTTTTCCCGTAGAAAACATTTCACTTCCTTTGTGGATTAATAAATAAATTTAAAACAAAAGATGAACAAAGTGGTAAGTAAGCCCATTTATATGCCATCTGCCACAAGGTATTGGTGAGTGTTCCAAGCTCTGAAGAACTTTTAAGAAATATAAACTCTTAATGCTAAGATTGTTATTATGTTAACAAATACTCTTCTATAAATGCAAACTCCACAGCTGTATGAAACATCTTTTTATTTATTTTTTGGTTTAAAATTTTTATTGCAGCCCAGAGTCTATCTTTTATGATCATGCATTTTGAATACATAGTTGGGTTAAGTCTTACTACTTTGGTGTAATAAACAGAAATGAAAATGGAGCAGCTGAATGAAGCCCTAAAATCCTGACTTTTGTGTCATTTGACTCAGCCACCTGGTTGCCTACAAAGAGATCTTGACCTATGTCACAAAAGCATTGCTGTGGAGATTAAATAACAAATAGCTGCAAGTGATTTAGAAGGGCAACTCTGAATGACTTTTGGGTGTTCATTTACCATAGTTGTCTGTGAGAGGCCAGCGAACAGTCTTATGCACTTGTACTGTGGCGTAAATCTGGACTACTGGCAGGTAACCAATATACCTTATTATAGTAGGAAGCCAGGATTAAAAATAAAATCTTCAAAGATTGAATTATATTCCATACAAATAACAGATGATCTTACAATTCTGGGCTTTTCTTATTTGTTTTCTTCAAGGCAAAAAGAAGTTGGATAAAGCCCATAGATCTTTATCTTTTTTTTAACTAATAATTTCACCAAATATTGACATAAAAGATTCTTGGACTAAAGTTTTATTAGCAATTTTTTCATTAATTTTTTTAATGTCTATTTGTTTTGAGAGAGAGAGAGAGAGAGAGAGAGAGAGAGATTGGCAGAGAGTGAGAGGATCCCAAGCAGGCTCAGTGCTGTCAGCGCAGAGCCTGATGCAGGGCTGGAACTCATAAACTGTAAGATCATGACCTGAGCCAAGATCAAGAGTCAGACACTTGACCAATTCAGCCACTCAGGCACCCCAGCACTTTTTCTTAAAATGGGAAAAACAAGTGCTTTGTTAGTTTAATTGAAGTCATGTGCCCTTTTTCAGTGTAGACTAAGATTTTGTCAGCAGATCACATGTTTGTCTATATGCCAAAGTACATGGGGAGGTAACTAAATGAATAGTAAGCAATTATTCAAATAATAAAGCTTCTTTAAAATGTATTTATTCAAATATAAATAAATTCATTTTACTACCAGTATCCCTATTCTTCATCTTCAATTGTAAGAAAAATTTGTTAGTAGGGTTATTTCCATTTTGTCAGAATATATTTGTCATACTTATTCTTGAAATAGTTTTGCACTATTTCACAGGAAAAATAATTCATTTTCATTTCTCTCTGCCCCTCTCAGCCAAGATACCCATTACCTTGCACCTGGGCTAATGTCTCTTGCCAATCTCTATCCTTCCAATCCCTTTTAGATAACATATCCACCCTGTCTTTTATTATCCAACTTATGTGACCTCCTCATTTTCTAGAGGGTAAAGTTTAAAACTCATGGTCTTATAGTTAATCAATTGACAGTTTCCCCTTATGTGTTGGTCAATTTTATCTCTTACCATTTTTTCTGCATAAACCTTCATTCCAGACAAATTATTTTATTAACTAGTCCTCATACTTGTTAATTCAACAACTATCTATCACCCAGTATATATAAGAGCTTATCTCATGTGTCTGTGATCATTCAAAGGAAAGGCAACAGCTCTCCATCCTCCTCAGTTGTGAACATGCTCTTTCTTCAGCCAAAAGTTTCTTGTCTGCTCTTTTCATAGCTTCACTTGAAGAATTTTCTGGAAAGTTCTAGCATTTAAAGAAATTGTTTTAATGTTTATTTATTTATTTTTGAGAGAGAGAGAGAGGGAACACAGTGGGAGAGGGGCAGAGAGAGAGAGACAGAGAGAGAGAGAGAGAGACAGAGAATCCAATCAGAAGCGGCTTCCACATTGTCAGTGCAAAGCCTGCTTTGAGGCTTGAATCTACAAAACATGATATCATGACCGGAGTCAAAGTTGCATCCTCAACCAACTGAGCCACCCAGGTGCCCCTGGAAAGTTCTAGTCTTTTTTTTTTTTTAACGTTTATTCATTTTTTGAGAGACAGAGAGAGCATGAGCAGGGAAGGGGCAGAGAGAGGGAGACACAGAATCTGAAACAGGCTTCAGGCTCTGAGCTGTCAGCACAGAGCCCAATGCGGAGCTCGAACTCACAAACTGGGAGATCCTGACCTGAGCCGAAGTCGGGCGCTCAACCGACTGAGCCACCCAGGCACCCCTGGAAAGTTCTATATGTATGAAGATTATATCATTATATCAACACATTTGCTGTATACATTAATCCATAGGAAGTAGAGACCTTATGTTTATTTGTAGCTTATATAGGCTCTTCCTAGTGTCCTTGATAAAATACAATTTTAATAATTATTTATTGGAAGAAAAGATAAAGAAGTAAAAGTACATGTTTTAAGTCAGATACAAGCTTGAATCCCATTTGTGCTGTCTAGCTATGTGTTCTTAGGCAATTTATTTAATCCTTCTTAGTGTTTTCTTCTCATCTTATAATGGGCATGATAATAACTACTCTATAAAGAGTGGTGAGCGTTAAATATTTAATCCCTTTCCCTCTTGATGATGAAGAGGTACTAAAATTAGAACTTGTGAATTTATTCTTTGGATAATCATTTGAAAAAGATTACAGAAGATTTGTAATACATTCTGGCTTCAATCAAACATGAATTTTCTTTCTGGTTTATGTATATGCTTAACATTTACATATGTGTAACTGTATTATGGCTGATTTTCTTGGACTGAAGTTATTGCCTCCTATAAGAAGGCCTGATTTTGATGTTTGGTGATAAATAGGAGAACCAAATTTCTACTTGGAAGTATTATTAGTTATCATGAGGTCCATTTTATTCATAATCACCTAGAAACAAACTTCTTATCACAAGTTAATGAATTCAAGTAATATCTTAATTTTTGATTGGTCCCATCTGTGTTATACACTTCTAAAGTTACTTAGGAAGGAGTGGCTCTACCTCTCTGCACTGTCGAGCAGCATTTGTCCCTCATAGGCCATAATCCAGTCAGTCAGCTTTTATAAATTGTAGATCCTGACACCTTGGGGCTCTCATCATGGGAAACAATTATCGTAGGAAATTAAAGTGGTAACCTTGGAACCAGAGAAAGTTGTTGTGGTGGTTAGATCTCCAAGCCACCTAACTATTTCCTGAGCTTTAATAAGAAATGATATCTTCAAGGGTGCCTGGGTGGCTTAGTTGGTTAAATGTCTGACTCTTGATTTTACAGTTTGTGGGATTGAGCCCTGAGTGGGTTTCTGAGCTGACAGCATGGAACCTGTTTGGGATTCTCTCTCCCTCTCTCTGCCATCTCCTCTCTAAATAAATAAACATAAAGAAAAAAAAAAGAAATGATAGCTTCAGATTGGCAAACTTTGGTAGACACAGAGCATCTTTCTCTAGGGCTAAAGCATCACTGTACTAGAGAGTTTTGTGCAGACTGCTTAGGGCCTTGTAAATGGTTTTCATAAAAGCAGAAAAGATAGAAGCCTATAAGATAGAAAGCATCAGCAAATTATTTTTTGCACTTACGTAGGGTAATCAACCTAAGCAATTACAAAAAAAAAGAATAAAATTTTTTATTTGGATGAAATGAAAATTTAGCAGTTGCAGTTGATTGAGTAGGGTCATTATGGCTACCTATTGTTTACTTTTTTCTTTTTTAAAAAAGACATTTTTATTGTGGTAAAATATACATAAAATTTACCATTTTTTAAGCATAGAGTTCAGTGGTATTAAGAGCATTCACACTGCTGTGCAATGATCACCACTATGCATCTCCAGAATGTTTTTGTCATTCTATCCTGTACCCATGAAACAATAATTCCCTATTCCTTCTTCCTGATTCCAGCCGCTGGTAACTACTCTCCACTTTCTGTCCCCATAAGTACCTACTTCTCTAGGTACCTCATATATTTGCTTGCTTTCTTCACTTTTCAAAAATATAAATTCTTAACTTTGTTGTTTTTGGAAATGTGGATTTGATTATGAACAATTAGCCAAGAACTCGCCCAGCCCAATGAGAGCTCATGTGCTGGTCTATTGATCTGATTCCACTCTGAGCAGCAAGGCTTGCCGCTGCGGCTGAGTTGAGCCTGGTGAACCACGCCTCCTGAGTGGTGCTCCTCAGGTTTACTTTAAGAGACTGTTAAGTGACCCTGCTGAGGCAACCTTTGGATCACAGATGCCCAAGCAAAAACATTTACCATTACAGTGTAATGGAAAGCAGATTTTAGCATTCAGGGAAAATGTGATTTCAGAAATATTAAAGATCTTTATGTGGAAAAGGCATCTTTTTAACTGAGTCCCTGCAGGAAACAAATTTCCCCTTGGGTGTTATGTAACATAAGCATGGTTCGGGCTTTGAGATAGGGTCCAGGCAATTTAATGGAGGACAAGCAACAAACTCAAGATATCCAGACTTGAACTTGAAAGAAGTACAGATGGAAAAAATATAGAATGATCAAAATTTATACAGCATTGCTCTGATCAGGAAATAAGTTTATCAGAAGAAATGGTTTGCAAAGTATTTATAACTCAATAATTTAAAATATTCACTTCTTCATAAGTTGCCTTTTAATGCTTCATTGCATGATAGATGCAAGGTAGAATACTATACATAATAAATTCCTACAAATGACTTATTCTTTCATAATTATTTGTGTGTATAGAGAATAATGTACTGCTCTGCAGAGAATACCAGGTTTTAATTTACTTAAGTGACTTTATCAGCATATAAATTGGAAAAATATGTATTCATTTGCCCCTGGATCATCTCTTGGTGTTATTATCACTAGCAATAATAATCATAATATTGTATACACTATTTATAATTAAATAATTTTTTCTTTTCATTTATAAAGTACTGAAGGTTTTCAACACTCATTTCTAAACATACAGATGTCAATACTAAGGTACTGAAAAGGCATTAAAACTGAATTTTTATGCATTGATCTAACAGGAAGCAGTTTCCACTCATGTCAGTGAGGGAAAACTACTGGTTTATTCTCTGTGACCCTTCCCAGAGAAATAAACTGGCATTTAGATGTTATAAACAGCCAAACAGCATCCTTCAAATATAAAACTTTATAGTCAAATGCCAGTATTTAGATCTGATATGAATTCTCTGATGAGCATTTTGGTATAATGAGCAAAATGCCAGGAAAACAAAGATTTATAGGAAGAGAATTCCTCTAGGGAAACCAAGCTCAAAACCTTTTCAATCAAAGCATCAGGCACGTTTCTATTCTCACATTCAGCCAGTGGTATTGATACTGATTCATATTCTGAGTAGAAAGAATATAACATTTGAATAACTGCAGGACACACAATAGACCTTTGTTATGACATCTGGCTTTACATGTAGACTGTGTCTTCACAGTGGAGAAATCATCAGTTTGGAGGCAAAAAGAATTTTAGGAAACACCTTTGTCAAACATTTGCCTATATCTATTTCCCATAAATCCCCATACATTCTGAACTGTCTTAGAGTTTACAATATCAATTAACTCCTGTAGTTCCCATTTGGTATGTCCCATGCATTCTAAAGTAAAAATGGTTCATTACTTTTAATCTGTATCCTTACTTTTCTTTCTTTCTGAATTTAATTTTGACTATAGGTATCATTGTAAAAATATCATCAGTAATGTTTATATGAAACATTGAAGAAACTATGCCTTTCTCACAGACAGCTGTTAGGGAGAAATTTGAGTCCTGTGGCAATAACAGCCAAGCAGGGTGTGCAACAGTCTGCTGCCTCTCTTTCCAGCTATTCTGATTTTCTCATTGCTCCAAATATAACAAACTATTTTCTATTTCCCACTCTCTGCTTTTTTATATTCCATTCTCTGATATTTTCTTCCACTTCTTTTCTTCAGTGGAAATCCTAGCAATCTTTTATATCTGAACTCCTCTAGGAAGCTTTCTTTAATTACTTCAGACAAGTGTAATAGCACTTAATAGATCTATCACTGCTTTTGATCTTGATTATATTGTGTATTTGCATATACAAATGCATACTTATTTTATTTTATTTTATTTTATTTTGCTTTATTTTATTTTTTTGAGAGAGAAGGTACAAGTGAGCAAGGGGCAGAGAGAGAGGGAGAGTGAGAATTCCATAAGGGGCAGACAGAGTGGGAGAGAGAGAAGCAGGGCTCACCTGAAGTGGGGCTTGAGCTCACCCAATAGGGGACTGGAACTCATGAACTGTGAGATAATGGCCTGTGCTGAAGTCGGATGCTCGAAGGACTGAGCCACCCAGGTGGCCACAAATACATACTTTTAAAAATCAAATATAAACTGCTTGATATCCAAAGATGTGTCTTCTTTTATCCCCCATAATGCCTTTAATACTGACTTTTATTATAGGATAATGAAGAATCTTGTCTTACTAGCATTCATCCTTCTTCTAAATTATAAGGGATCTATCTGAAATAAGTAATTAGGTCATGTCGATTAAAACCCAAAATCCTTATTAGCAATGATAGAACCCTCTATGATCTTACCTCTCTTCCCTTTCCAATTTCATCTTGAACCTACCATTGTTTTTATGCTCTTGTGGTAAGGAATTGTGTATCTCAGAACACACACTATTATTTCTTTTCTCTTTTCTTTTCTTTTCTTTTCTTTTCTTTTCTTTTCTTTTCTTTTCTTTTCTTTTCTTCCTCTTTCTTTCTTTCTTTCTTTCTTTCTTTCTTTCTTTCTTTCTTTCTTTCTTTCTTTCTTTCCTTTTCTTTTTCTTTCTGCATAGATTCACCATCTCCTTGTCCTGTTAGTCTCTTCCTACTCACCTATTAATTCTTCATCATTTTTTAAGATTCAAGTCAAACGTAACCTCCTCATTGGAAGACTTTGCCCCCAAAGGCACCCATACCTCTCTATGTGCAACATCTGTCCTCTGATAGTGCCTACAGTATTTCTCTGTCAAGGTAGGTTTCAAATGGCATTGTATTCAAATCACTGTCAATGATTCTTTTTTCCCTGGTGGACTGTAAACTCTTCAGGGAAAGGGGCTGTGTTTTATTTGTCCCAAATTCCTTGCATGTGCCACAGAACTATCATGTGGTAAACAGGTAACAAATCCTAGCAGAGTGAGGGCATAAGGGTTGAATGCTTATTTCTCAGGTACAATGTGATTTGCTGCCTAGACTTGAACTTTAGCAGCATCTTTTTTTTAATTTAAAAATTTTATTTTTTAAATTTATATCCATATTAGTTAGCATATAGTGCAACACGATTTCAGGAGTAGATTCCTTAATGCCCCTTACCCATTTAGCCGATCCCCCCTCCCACAACCCTTCCACCAGACCTCTGTTTGTTCTCCCATATTTAAGAGTCTCTTATGTTTTATCCTCCTCCCTGTTTTTATATTATTTTTGTTTCCATTCTCTTATGTTTATCTGATTTGTATCTTAAAGTCCTCATATGAGTGAAATCACATGATATTTGCTTTCTCTGACTAATTTCACTTAGTATAATACCCTCCAGTTCCATCCATGTAGTTGCAAATGGCAAGATTTCATTCTCTTTGATTGCTGAGTTATACACCATTGTATATATATACCACTTCTTCTTTATCCATTCATCTATTGATGGACATTTGGGCTCTTTTAATACTTTGGCTATTGTTGATAGTGTTGCTATAAACATGGGAGTGCACGTGTCCCTTTGAAACAGCACACCTGTATCCCGTGGATAAATGACTAGTAGTGCAATTGCTGGGTCGTAGGGTAGTTCTATTTTTAGTTTTTTGAGGAGCCTCCATACTGTTTTCCAGAGTGGCTGCCCCAGTTTGCATTCCCACCAGCAGTGCAAAAGACAT
Organism: Prionailurus bengalensis; assembly: GCF_016509475.1. Taxonomy (NCBI): domain Eukaryota; kingdom Metazoa; phylum Chordata; class Mammalia; order Carnivora; family Felidae; genus Prionailurus; species Prionailurus bengalensis. Next base: position 27,080,999 of record NC_057353.1, on the reverse strand, counting down.
CCTCTTTCTCTGCATCCGTGCCAGCATTTGTTGTTGCCTGAGTTGTTAATGTTAGCCATTCTGACAGGTGTGAGATGATAACTCATTGTGGTTTTGATTTTTATTTCCCAGATGATGAGTGATGTTGAGCATTTTTTCATGTGTCGTTTGGCCATCTGGATGTCTTCTTTGGAGAAGTGTCTATTCATGTCTTTTGCCCATTTCTTCACTGGATTATTTGTCTTTTGGGTGTTGAGTTTGGTAAGTTCTTTATAGATTTTGGATACTAACCCTTTATCTGCTATGTTGTGTGAAAATATCTTCTCCCATTCTGTCAGTTGCCTTTTAGTTTTACTTGTTTGTTTCCTTTGCTGTGCAGAATCTTTTTATTTTGATGAGGTCCCAGTAGTTCATTTTTGCTTTTGTTTCCCTTGCCTCCAGAGACGTGTTGAGTAAGAAGTTGCTGCGGCCAAGATCAAAGAGGTTTTTGCCTGCTTTCTCTTCGAGGATTTTGATGGCTTCCTGTCTTACATTGAGGTCTTTCAGCCATTTTGAGGTTATTTTTGTGTATGGTGTAAGAAAGTGGTCCAGGTTCATTCTTCTGCCTGTCGCTGTCCAGTTTTCCCAGCACCACTCGCTGAAGGGACTGTCTTTATTCCATTGGATGTTCTTTCCTGCTTTGTCAAAGATTAGTTGGCCGTACGTTTGTGGGTCCATTTCTGGGTTCTCTATTCTGTTCCATTGATTTGAGTGTCTGTTCTTGTGCCAGCACCACACTGTCTTGATGATTACAGCTTTGTAGTATAGCTTGAAGTCTGGGATTGTGATGGCTCCTGCTTTGGTTTTCTTTTCCAAGATTGCTTTGGCTATTCGGGGTCTTTTCTGGTTCCATACACATTTCAGGATTATTTGTTCTAGCTCTGTGAAGAATACTGGTGTTATTTTGATAGGGATTGCATTGAATATGTAGATTGCTTTGGGTAGTATTGACATTTTAACAATATTTGTTCCTCCTATCCAGGAGCATGGAATATTTTTCCATTTTGGGGGTATTTTTTAATTTCTTTCATAAGCTTTCTATACTTTTCCATGTATAGATTTTTCACCTTTCTGGTTAGATTTATTCCTGGGTATTTTATAGGTTTTGGTGCAATTGTAAATGGGATCGATTCCTTGATTTCTCTTTCTGTTGCTTCATTGTTGATGAATAGGAATGCAACTGATTTCTGTGCATTGATTTTATATCCTGCAACTTTGCTGAATTCGTGGATCAGTTCTAGCATTTTTTTGGTGGACTCTTTTGGGTTTTCCATATAGAGTATCATGTCATCTGTGAAGAGTGAAAGTTTGACCTCCTCCTGGCCGATTTGGATGCCTTTTATTTCTTTGTGTTGTCTGACTGCAGAAGCTAAGACTTCCAAGTACTATGTTGAATAACAGTGGCAAGAGTGGACATCCCTGTCTTGTTCCTGACCTTAGGGGGAAAGTTCTCAGTTTTTCCCCATTTAGGATAATATTAGCATTGGGTCGTTAATACATGGCTTTTATGATCTCGAGGTATGCTCCTTCTATCCCTACCTTCTTAAGGGTTTTTATCAAGAAAGGGTGCTGTATTTTGTCAAATGCTTTCTCTGCATCTATTGAGAGGATCATATGGTTCCTGTCCTTTCTTTTATTGATGTGATGAATCATGTTAATTGTTTTGCAGATATTGAACCAGTCCTGCATCCCAGGTATAAATCCCACTTGGTCATTGTGAATATATATTTTTTAATGTATTGTTGGATCCAGTTGGCTAATATCTTGTTGAGGATTTTTGCATCCATGTTCATCAGGGAAATTCGTCTATAGTTCTCCTTTTTAGTGGCATCTCTGTCTGGTTTTGGAATCAAGGTAATGCTGGCTTCATAGAAAGAGTTTGGAAGTTTTCCTTCATTTCTCTTTTTTGGAACAGCTTCAAGAAAATAGGTGTTAACTCTTCCTTAAATGTTTGGTAGAATTGCCCTGGAAAGCCATCTGGCCCTGGACTCTTGTTTTTTGGCAGATTTTTGATTACTAATTCGATTTCCTTACTGGTTATGGGTCTGTTCACATTTTCTATTTCTTCCTGTTTCAGTTTTGGTAGTGTATATGTTTCTAGGAATTTGTCCATTTCTTCCAGATTGCCCATTTTATTGGCGTATAATTGATCATGATATTCTCTTATTATTGTTTTTATTTCTGTTGTGTTGGTTGTGATCTCTCCTCTTTCATTCTTGATTTTATTCATTTGGGTCCTTTCCTTTTTCTTTTTGATCACACTGGCTAAGGGTTTATCCCTTTTGTTAATTCTTTCAAAGAACCAGCTTCTGGTTTCATTGATCTGTTTTATTGGTTTTTGTTTTGGTTTTGATAGCATTAATTTCTGCTGTAATCTTTATTATTTCTTGTCTTATGCTGGTTTTGGGTTTTATTTGCTGTTCTTTTTCCAGATCCTTAAGGTGTAAGGTTAGGTTGTGTATCTGAGATCTTTCATTCTTCTTTAGGAAGGCCTGGATTGCTATCGACTTTCCTCTTTTGACCGCCTTTGCTGCGTCCCAGAGGTTTTGGGTTGTGGTGTTGTCATTTTCATTGGCTTCCATATACTTTTTAATTTCCTCTTTAACTTCTTGGTTGGCTCATTCATTCTTTAGTAGGATGCTCTTTAGTCTCCAAGTATGTGTTACCTTCCAAATTTTTTCTTGTGGTTGATTTCGAGTTTCATAGCACTGTGGTCTGAAAATATGCACGGTATGATCTCAATCTTTTTGTACTTGCTGAGGGCTGATTTGTGTCCCAGTGTGGTCTATTATGGCAAACGTTCCATATGCACTGGAGAAGAATGTATATTCTGCTGCTTTAGGTTGAAATGTTTGGAATATATCTGTTAAGTCCATCTGGTCCAGTGTGTCATTCAAAGCCAATGTTTCCTTGTTTATTTTTGCTTAGATGATCTATCCATTGCTGTGAGTGGGGTGTTGAAGTCTCCTACTAGTATGGTATTATTTTCAATGAGTGTCTTTATGTTTGTGATTAATTGGTTTATATATTTGGGTGCTCCACACTTGGTGCATAAATGTTTACAATTGTTAGGTCTTCTTGATGGATAGACCCCTTAATAATGATGTAATGCCCTTCTGCATCTCTTGATGCAGTCTCTATTTTAAAGTCTAGATTGTCTGATATAAGTATGGTTACTCCTGCTTTCTTTTGTTGACCATTAGCATGATAGATGGTTCTCCAACCCCTTACTTTCAATATGAGGGTGTCTTTAGGTTTAAACTGGGTCAATTGTAAACAGCATATAGATGGATCTTGTTTTCTTATCCATTCTGTTACCCTATGTCTTTTGATGGGAGCATTTAGTCCATTGATGTTTAGACTGAGTACTGAAAGATATGAATTTATTGCCATTATGTTGTTTATAGAGTTGGAGTTGCTGGTGGTTTTCTCTGCTCCTTTCTAATCTTTGTTGCTTTTGGCATGTGTGTATGTATGTATGTATGTATGTATTTTTCATCTTTTTCTGCCCTCAGAGAGTCCCCCTTAAAATTTCTTGCCAGGCTGGTTTAGTGTTCGCAAACTCCTTTAATTTTTGTTTGTCTGGGAAACTTTTTATCTCTCCTTCTATTTTCTTTTTCTTTTTTTTTTTTTTAATTTTTTTTTTTAAATTTTTTTTTTTCAACGTTTATTTATTTTTGGGACAGAGAGAGACAGAGCATGAACGGGGGAGGGGCAGAGAGAGAGGGAGAAACAGAATCGGAAACAGGCTCCAGGCTCTGAGCCATCAGCCCAGAGCCTGACGCGGGGCTCGAACTCACGGGCCGCGAGATCGTGACCTGGCTGAAGTCGGACGCTTAACCGACTGCGCCACCCAGGCGCCCCTCTCCTTCTATTTTCAATGACAGCGTTGCTAGATAAAGAATTCTTGGCTGTGTATTTTTCTGATTCAACACATTGACTATATCCTGCCACTCCTTTCTTGCCTGCCAAGTTTTTGTGGATAGGTCTGCTGCAAACCTGATCTGTCTTCCCTTGTAGGTTAAGGACTTTTTTTCCCTTGCTGCTTTCATGATTCTCTCCCTGCCTGAGTATTTTGTGAGTTTGACTATGATATGCCTTGTTGATGGTCAATTTTTGTTGAATCTAATGGGGGTCCTCTGTACTTCCTGGATTTTGATGTCTGTGTCCTTCCCCAGTTTAGGAAAGTTTTCCATTATGATTTGCTCACATAACCCTTCTACCCCTATTTCTCTCTCTTCCTCTTCTGGGACCCCTATGATTCTGATGTTCCTTTTTAATGAATCACTGATTTCTCTAATTCTTAAATCGTGCTCTTTTGCCTTAATCACCCTCCTTTTTCTGCTTCATTATTCTCCATAAGTTTGTCCTCTATATTGCTGATTCTCTGTTATGCCTCATCCATTCTTGCCGCCGCTGCATCCATCCCTGATTGCAGCTCAGTTACAGCATTTTTTATTTCATCCTGACTAGATTTTGCTTCCTTTATCTCCACAGAAAGGGAATCTAATCTATTTTTGACTCTAGTTGGTAATCTTATTGTCATGATTCTAATTTCTGGTTCACACATCTTGCTTGTATCTGTGTTGGTTAAATCCCTGGCTGTCGTTTCTTCCTGCTCTTTCTTTTAGGGTGAATTCCTTCGTTTCATCATTTTGAAGGGATAAAGGAACTAATGAGGTAGAAAAAATTATTAAAAAAATTAAAATTAAAAAATATTAAAATTATAAAAGTAAAAATATACACATACACATTCAAATTGAATAAATGATGCTAGATTTCAGGTGTTTTTTGGTCTGGGTGTTGAAAGTGAATTGATAGATTAGAAAAAAAGGGGAGTAAAAAGAAAAAATTATAAGGAAATCGTTTGAAAATTTGAAAAATGTATACACTAAAGTAGACTAAATGAAATGATGGAAGTAAAATATAATTTGAAAAAATGTACACGAAAGTAAATAATATAGTAGAAAAAAATTAAAGAAAGTATTTTTAATAAAAATTGAAAATAAAAATGAATTTTTCTCTTTCTCCTTTCAAGAAAAAGAAACGAAAAAGAAAAAAAAAAGAAAGAAAGAAAATTGAACAGTTGGGCCAGCTAACAGACTGAAATACTACTGAAATTACTTTGTTTTATCCTATAAGTCAAACTGTGAAGCACTTTATAGTCCATAAACTAAGCAGGCAGTTAGACTTGTGTTCTTGAAGAGTGTTGACCCCAGTTGGTCAGGGCTTACTATAATGACTCCGTTCTCCACTAGATGGCGCTGCTATCCTACTGGGGTGGATTGTTGTGTTTGTAGGTGCATATTCACACGCGCAGGAGTGTTGAAAATGGCACCACCCAGCTACACAGTCTCTAGTATTGAAACTCTGTTCTTCCCGATCAGCAGTTGCACACCCGTCCTTCATCTTTGGCTTCTGTCCACTCCCCACTTTTACACTGTCCATGACCAAGCTGTAGTCATGTAGTACCTGAGTTTTGTCTCAGATGTGGCTGCCTTCTCTGGCCCCCCACTTCTGAGGGACTGCAGCTTTGACCCTGTCCTCCCCTCTGTGGAGGGTCTCACCAAGCAATGCCCGAATGCCAGCTGCACCCAGGAAAGTTCGCAGGACTGTGCTGCTGCCTATGCCCAGAGACCACCACCAGACCTCATCCCGCCCCAGAAAAAGTTTGCAAGACAGTGTGGCAGCACCTCAGGGATTATGGAAAACCACAACACACATCTGGCACCAGGCTTCACGCTCAACAACCTTGTTCCAGCACCAGCAAATGTGGCCTTTCTCTGGGGTCTGCTAGGCCCAGGTGGGCTCACAGCCTACACCCAATGTACTTCCAGCAGTGGAACCACTTCTCCCCGTGTGGCCAGAGAATCTCCTGGCCCCCACTCTACTCTGGGGGATTCGCCCTTCCCACCAGAGCACTGCCCGGTATCGGGCTGTGGAGTTGCAGACTTTGCGCTCCCCCTGTTTGCAGTCTTAATGGAATTTAAACCTTCTCCTTTCTCCTTTCTTCCTTTTTAGTTTAGTCCCTGTGGCTGTTTCCAATTTTCCACTTTCTCTCCAGCTGCTTTTGGGGAGTGGTGCTTTTTCCATATTCTCCCCCCCACGCCCCCACCCCATCTCCCTCCTCTCTCCACACACAAAAGCAGCTCCCTGCCCACCGCGGCTTCTTGCTCCCAAGTTCAATTCTCCTTGCCGCATACATACTGAATTCTGTGGTTCAGGTTGTGCAGATTGTTGTGTTAATCCTCAGATCAGTTTCTAGGTGTGCAGGATGGCTAAGTGTTGGTCTGGCTGTATTTCATGGAAGTGAGATGCACAAAAAATTTCCATGCTGTTTCGCCATCTTGGCTCTTCCGGACTTTAGCAGCATCTTTAAGTAGGTTAATAACTATGACCTTTATAATAAGGAAATGGGTTTTTAAAACTGTAAAGCACTGTCAAGTGGTGGTTAGTATTTATTATGCAAGAAGCTTTAGCAATGGGGATTGATTTGTAAGGTTGCTTTATTACGAATATGCAAATTCTTAGAACAATTAGTGATGAACCAATCAGACTGTTTTTTTGCTTAGTCAGGAAAGTGGCTGCAGACTTAGACAAATCCAGATACTTCTTAGCTGTTGGCTTTCTGTTCTCATGAGCAAGATGAATGCTGTCACTTTCTTTGGCTGGCTGCACGTGGGCTACTTCAGGCTTCAGTTCCTTGCCACATGACAGCTCCAAGCTGTCAGGGTGCTCCTGGGAGAACCGCAGGGGCTGGAGGAGCCCCTGAAAGAGAGATGATGTTCAGGTGAAGGCACCAACAGAGGATCCTGAAGCAGGGAGCAAAGAAGTGGGTGTTGAAGAAAGATAGATGTATACACAGAGATTGTTTTTCATATCAAAATGCACCATGGTATTCTGCATTCTCTTTATAGTATTTCAAGTACTACATTTCCATATATTAAATTTTTTACTTCTTTTTACTTCATGTTCCCCATTTCTATTGAGTTACATATAGATTTGTGAACTGTTGCTTCTTTGTACTTCTACCACTTTATCAAACTAATAATTAGAAGAAGAGGTTTCTCATAGTGTGTTTTCCTGTCTGCTTAACATCTTTTAAATCTATTCTGTATATGTGGAAAGATCTCAAATATATGCACCAATCAGAACGGGAGTAAATCTGCACTGATGGAAGTCTACACCTTAGAAGTGCCCCAAAGTTACTTTGGAATGCATTGTTTCAGCGATTACAGTAAAACTACCTGAAGCAGTTGCAAGGGCTCTTCTTCAGTACAATTTTCACATTAATTCTGTTATTGTTTAAAAACAATTGCATTTCTCTAGTTAGTTAAAGTAAAATAGTTTTCTTTTAATTTTTATTGTTCATTTATACTTTGAAATGCGTTTATGAAAAATATAGATTTTATTTGTCCTGATAATTAAAATGCATGACAAACCCCCAGGTTGTTCAAATGCAAAATCATTACTATCCCTAACAATGTAAAATCCTAACAAATTTGATGTACTTATGAAAGAAAATTGATCATACAAAGGTTTTTTTGACCTGAGAATTTTCACTGGTCTCAGGCACATTGAACATCCATCCAGTAGAGAAGAGTCATCTTCTGTTTCACACACAACTCTTCCAAGTGGGTATCTTACATTTTCTTACATTTCCTGCATATAATTTAAAGAAAAAGAAAGATGCAAAAACAGAATGGAGGGACTGAGTATTTTTACTCTTCTTTGTATTATCATTACTTTTGGGAGGTATGGTAAGATGGCTTGCATTTTCTCTACTTTTTTGTTTCTAATTTTATTTAGATATGATTGAACTATAACATTCTAGAAGTCTACAACATAATAATTTGATATGCATATAAATTAGGAAATGATTACCATAATAAATTTAGTTAACATCTGTCACCTAAACATAGTTACAAATTTTTTATTACTTGTAATGAGAACTTTTAAGGTTTACTCTATTGGCAGCTTTGAAAAATACACAACAGTGCTGTTAACTATAGTTACCATGGTATGCATTATGTCCCCAGAACCTATGTATCTTATAACTGGAAATTTGGCCACATTTACCCATTTTCCCCACCTCTCACCTCTGCCTCTAGAAACCATGAATTTATCTCTTTTTTATGAGTTTGGGTTTTTGAGATTCCACATGTAAGTGAGATCATACAACATTTGTCATTCTCTAGTTCACTTAACATATGCCCTCTTTACTTTCTTGATGATTTTGTTATTCACCCTAATTTAACAATGATGAAATGTTTATTGAAGATCAGTGAGAATATCAAGACTAAATTTACAGATTGTCTCACACATTTACAAAATGTCTCACAGAGCCATTAAGCCAATCTATCCACTGTTCACACGTATTCTAATGACACATTTGACTTCCAGTTGATTTTCAGTGTAGTTTACTGAATTTGCTGGCTACTTGGGGCTCAGATTTGTTAATAAAAATAATTGGTAAAAACTGAAAAAATATTTGTCAATGTTTTATGTTTCTTTGACAAATATGTTCTGTCCACCATACCACAAACATTGTATTTATTTATATTTTATCCATGGTGGTTAAAATATTTGTGTACCTTCTGTTAATGGTGCAACTACCACTTTGCTGTAGGATTATCTTTATCTTCAATTCTTCTCCAATTAAATGTTGTACAGCAGGAATGACTAGTCTTTTACTCTGTTCACAAGTGCATGTGTGAACAATAAATACAAAGAAAACAGACTAAATTGTTAGTGTAACTAAAACAACTTACTGTGTGGGTATATGAATACTGCAATTATTTCTTGCCACAAGGACTCCATCTGCTTGCCTTCCTTTTTTCTTTTACACAGTACATGTCCATATTTAGAGCCAATTCTGTTCTTCAGTGATGTGAGGGAAACATCAGTTTAAACTTATGTCACTGATTGCAACAGAAGATTGGAACCATAAAAAATGATTATGAATTGGGTAATACATTTTATATTAAGTGAGTCAGAAAATATCTGGAATTATTCCAAAGACTTACAGAGGCTGAAAATATAGCCTGATTGTAGAGGAAAAAAAAAACTGTAAGAAGACAAACTTTCAGTTAAACCAAAATGAAAATAGTTAAGGAGTAATATTTTAGCCAAATAAATATAAAAATATTAAAGAGCTTCAGTTTCAAAATTAGGTTTTTAATACACAAATTGGCTTATTTAACATGTTCTTTTAATGATGCAGAATTCTATGTTACTTTTATTATTCTTCCCTAAAATAGATTTTAAAAAGCTAGTATATTTTCTTGAATTTATAATATATAAATTAAAATACCTTAAAACTCAGCATTCATAATTTTAAAGCATCATTAACACATCCAAATATTTATGTTTACTTCTCTTATTTACACAAATTATCTTTTGAAACTAGTGTAAACAAATTATTAAAAAAGTCAAGTTTAACTATTTTTTACATAACAGAGTTCGTTTGTCCATAAAAATATACAATATTCTGCATATTCTCCTATAAGAAAATCCACCTAAACAATAAATCAAAGTTGTATAATGCATTTATTAGCACTTGAAATATTCTTATGTAATAAATATTTAAGAAGAACAATAGAAGTAGTGAATATTTCAGACTGAAATGATGTTTAAAATAGACTACATTAAAATAGCCTTAGGGCACTAACTCCTGTTGTGCCTTCTTCTACTTTTCCTTTTAAAATATGTATGAGCGTTTCACAAAAACTAAAAATTGATATTAAAAACATCCTTATAGAGTGGTGATACTATAGTACATTGGATTTTCCAAAGGCACAGGCCTCCGGATTGAAAGTATTGGCAAAATCCAGGAATTTTTCCTAGCTGCAAGATAAGGAATTGGGGTTAAAACAAAACAAAAAGAAAAAAAGCCTACCTACCAGCACTAGGCAGGCAGAGGCAAAGGAGACCTTTATGAAAAGAGCTCTCTGTCTCAGTCCACTGAAGACCGGGGTCAGAGGTTATCAGCATAGCACACGCTATGTTGTGTCATAAACATAGTACTTTGTTAATGGAAATATGCCAATAGCCATAAAAAATTTCCAGCCTCATTAAAAGGCAAAATTTTCAGAGATTATCAGAGGATACTTATAGATATGGGAACATTACCTACACCATCCTCCAAGTAATTTTATGTCCTCCTGTGGGAAGGATCAACAGCAAGAGGATATTTCAATGTGGAATCTTTGGGATAACTGAGAAATCATTTTTCTGGAATCCTGCTGCATCACTCATGTGTGCTCTGCCTGTTGTTCCTGGCTCCCACTCTTTTATTAGTTTTCATACAAAGGTGAAAAACAAATCACAACAGAAAATTTTTGTCAAAGTGTGCTTATGTCAGTCGAAAGTTTGTGGACTATTATGGGCTTGATAAAGATGAAAGAGTTTTCATATGAAGGCCAGAAATAAGAAGAGTAGTTATCAAACACAGCATCTGAATCTAGTCTAACACTGAGTTTGAGTGTGACACCAGTTTGTACATTTCCAAAGAGGTGGGGGTGGGAAGGGTAGATGAATTAACCAGTCTTGAAAGATAATGTTCTTTTTGGTGGCATAAAGCTTCTTGCATAGAGATCTCAAATGTACATTCCAGTCTAAACACAAAGATTCAGAGTCAGTATTTTATTTATTATTTGTTATTACACACTATTTTTTAAAATTATAAAACAATTATATATTTAAGACAATTTTCCCAAAAGGTGTTATGACTTTTTTAAGTGAAGAACTCCTTTAAGAATTTGAAGAACAATAAGAGATCTTTGATTATGAAACCTGAGAGATATAGCTAAATGTCACATCTTGGAAAATGTATAGCTTGAATGAATTTGTTGTTTGATAATTTATATCAGTATGGACCCATGGAAATGTATTTTATCCTGAGGGGTAAAATCCAATATCACCATATTAATTTTCTTCCGGTCTTGGTCATTGAGAGCTCCTACTCTAAATTTCTATAGATATTTTAGGAACAAAAATAAATAATTAGGTAAGTAATTCATTCAAGTGACTAGAAAAAGAGCAAGAAAACCATGACAAATGTTTAAAGTAAATAATAACAAAATAAATAAATACCAAAATATAAGAACAAAATAAATAAAACTAAGCCTAGTATTTTAAAGAGACACATTCTGGGGTGCCAGAGTGGCTCAGTTGGTTGAACGTCTGACTTCAGCTCAGATCATGATCTCATGGTTTGTGAGTTTGAGCCCCACGTTGAGTCTGTGCTGACAGCTCAGAGCCTGGAGACTGCTTCAGATTCTGTGTCTCATTCTCTCTGTGCCCCTCTTCCACCTGTGCTTCCCACCTGTCTCCCAAAAATAAATAATGTAAAAAAAAATTAAAGAGATACATTCTATGTTAACCATTAGAAAAATACTAGGTTTGTGATATAGAAGAAATTGAGAAGTCATGTGACTACTGATTGTAATCTGATATCAATAAAGTCTAAATACAATATTATATGAAATTTTTTCAGGCACACATAAGGTGCTCAAATAATATTAGGTCAAATTTAGAAACTAGAATAGACCAATAACAATAGAAAATTGTGTTAGAAATTGCACTTTAGGCTTCTACTAAAACATCTCCTTCTCCATGAGATCTACCATAACCACCATATTTAAAATTGTAGCCCAGTTTCTTACCCTACTTTTTATTTTCTTACCCTACTTTTTATTTTCTTCAATTGTTGTTATAAACTTCTTACATACTATATTGCTTACTTATTTATTATGCTTATTGTTCACTGTTTCTTTCATTGAAGTGTAGCTTCAAAAGTTCAAAGCTCTTTGTATTGTGCACTGATATATCACAAGAGCCTAGGAAATTTTGAATATATAATAAATATTCAAAAGTTTTTATTGACTAGAAAAAAGAAGAAATGTCAAAAACGTTCCCACTAAAGTAGAAAAAGAGAAGCATTCTACACTGCTATTATTACATATTACTCTGGAAGTTCTATACAATTGAGATAAGGCTAGAAAAATATACATATATACATATATATAGCAATTCATATACATAATTACTAATTAGTTTTAAAAATGTAGTTAAAACATTATTTTAAAATAGAAATAACAATACAAATAACTACAGAATTATACCCAGTATGAAGAAAAATACAAACTTTGGTGAAATATATATGAAAAAAGCCTTTAATAAAATGTTCAACTATGTTTCTAGATAAGAAGATAAGATTTGGTAAAAGTTTCACTTCTCTCTAAATTAATATAAAATAATAAATAAAATTTCATAAATAGACACTTCTCCAAAGAAGACATCCAGATGGCCAAGTGACACATGAAAAAATGCTCAACATCACTCATCATCAGGGAAACATAATTCAAAACCACAATGAGATACCACCTTACACCTGTCAGAATGGTTAGCATTAACAATACAGGCAACAACAGATGTTGGCGAGGATGCAGGGAAAGAGGATCTCTTTTGCACTGCTGGTGGGAATGAAAGCTGGTGCAGCCACTCTGGAAAACAGTATGGAGGTTCCTCAAAAACTTAAAAATAAAACTACCCTACAACCCAGCAACTGCACTACTAGTCATTTATCCACGGAATACAGGTGTGGTGTTTCAAAGGGACACATACACCCCCATGTTTATAGCAGCACTATGAACAATAGCCAAAGTATGGAAGGAGCCCAAATGTCCATTGATGGATGAATGGATAAAGAAGAAGTGGTATATATATACAATGGAGTATTACTTGGCAAGCAAAAAGAATGAAATCTTGCCATTTGCAACTATGTGGATGGAACTGGAGGGTATTATACTAAGTGAAATTAGTCAGAGAAAGACAAAAATCATATGACTTCACTCATATGAAGACTTTAAGAGGCAAAACAGATGAACATGAGGGAAGGGAAACAAAAATAATATAAAAACAGGGAGGGGGACAAAACAGAAGAGACTCATAAATATGGAGAACAAACTGAGGGTTGCTGGAGGGGTTGTGGGAGGGGAGGATGGGTTAAATGGGTAAGGGGCATTAAGGAATCTACTCCTGAAATCATTGTTGCACTATAGGCTAACTAATTTGGATATAAATTTTAAAACATAAAAAAATAAAATTGAAAAAAAAACCCAACAAGAAAATTTCAGATTCAGATACAAAAATTTTTTTCAGTTAAAATCACAGTATGACAGTTTATGAAAATTAGCAAGATAATTGTAAAATTCATCCAGAAGTGTAAATAATAGACATAAGACTAAGTACAGAAAATCCATTAAAGGCTAAAGATACTAAGATTAAATTAAGCCATCTAATATTTGAAAAAATACACCTGAAATCAAAGTGATTTAGACAATTTGAAATGAAAGGACATCCTGAGATTGAACATGCAAATAAAAACAAATAAAAAGACTCAAGGGACAAATCAAGCCTCAAAATGATTGTCTCACTTTGAAGTTCCTTCTACTTTGAAGTTCCTTCTAAGTAGCCATATTCTCCAGATATACCCTCTTAAAGAGATGGCCATATTTAGAACTGTGTAAAACTCACCACCACTTCCGCATAACTGGCTAAACTGAGAGTGTACTGTGAATCTGAAGACAACCAATTCTTAGGCAACTCTGTGACTTATGTATGACATAAGTATGGTAAAATCATGAATGAAATTAAGCAAATTCTCTCTCTTGGTATACTGAACTAGATAAAATGGAGTTAAAGGGGGCAATATAGGATGACAGTTGAAGCTAATTAGATTCTGTGAAGAAAAGTAAAGACATGGATGGGATGCCTGGGTGGCTCAGTCGGTTGAGTGGCCGACTTTGGCTCAGGTCATGAGCTCTCTCTCCGTGGGTTTGGGCCCCATGTTGGGCTCTGGGCTGAGAGCTCAGAGCCTGGAGCCTACTTCAGATTCTCCCCCTCTCTCTGCCACTCCCCACTTGTGCTAGTCTCTCTCTCAAAACAAACAAACAATCATTAAAAAAAAAAGAAAAGTAAGGACATGGTCAAAATGAAAAGTGTATTGTGTATGTAACATGAAGGAGCAGAAATCAAAAAGTTAATTAAAAAGTTAGGGGAAAGAGAAAAGATATTTTGAGGACAGGATGAGGAGTCTGGTGAGTAGATAGTATCAGGAAATGAAAATCAGAGAGCAGCAAAGGCACCATGAAAAGATCGAAAATGACCCAAAAGAGATTGAAAAATAAAGATGCATTCATTAGAAATTCCTCTATTTCCAATAGAGGGATCAGTCAACTATAGCCCATGAACCAAATACAGCAATCCTCCTATTTTTGTACTACTTACAAAGAAAGAATTGCTTTGCAACTTTAAATGATTTACAAATATAAATAAGAATAATATTTAGTCATAAATAAGAATTACATCAAATTCCAATTTCAGTGTCCATAAATAAATTTATTAGAACATAAGCATACACATCTGTTTATAGATTGTGTATGGTTGTTTTTATTTATTTATTTTTATTTTTTATTTTTTAGATGAGCTTTATTTATTTATTTATTTATTTATTAGTGTTTATTTTTGAGACAGAGAGAGACAGAGAATGAGTGAGGGAGGGGCAGAGAGAAAGGGAGACACAGAATCTGAAGCAGGCTCCAGGCTCTGAGCTGACAGCACAGAGCCTGACATGGGGCTCGAACTCACGAACCGTGAGATCATGACCTGAGCTGAACTCGGATGCTTAACCGACTGAGCCACCTAGGTACCCCATGTATGGTTGTTTTTACAGCACGTTGGTGGAGTTGAATATTTGGGACAGACGCTGAATGTGGTAATTACATCACTGTGCACTAATGTACTACAAATAGATGTGATACAGTTAAAACAGCATTTTAAGTCATGGTATGTGATAAAACACAAATATATTCAAAGATTCAATATATAAAATCTCATAACAGACCATTATTAACAGATAAACATTTATAATTTGCAATTGATTTTGATGATAGGGAACACTAACTCTGAATCACAATTAAATGAAATGCTATCCCCTCAGAAAACAATTGCATTCTTCTCAATTTGTATTACAAACAATTTTATTCAATTATTGTTAAAATTAAAATTTTGTGGAAATTTGTTTTACCCCTTATGTAAGTACCTAAATATTTTCTTCAATTTTGACTTGTGTTTGCAAAACCTTACATATGAAAAAAAAAAGTTTTGGTTTTTTTTTCCCAGAAAAAGTTTGTAAATCTCTGATCTAAAGGATTCCCAGCTGGGATTTCAATGCACATTTATCCTCACAGTGTGTCTGTGATGGTTAATTTTATGTATCAACTTGTCTGGGATGCCCAGATAGATGATTAAACATCATTTCTGGGTATGTCTGTGATGATGTTTCCACCTTCCACCTTTAGTTTAATTTAGAAAGAAGTGACATGTATTTGTTCTGTTTCTCTGCAGAACCCTAACTAATACAACATCCTCCTTTGTTTGACAGAAATTTAGAAATTTTTCTTCTTGAGAAAAATAAAAGAAGCAACTACAACAGTAGGGGGTGCCAAGAGTGTTGTCTAAAAAATTAAAAATAGAACTACCCTATTACCCAGCAATTGCACTACTAGGTATTTATCCAAGGGATACAGAGATGTTGTTTTGAAGGGACACATGCACCCCCATGTTTATAGCAGGACTATCAACAATAGCCAAAATATGGAAAGAACCCAAATGTCCATCGATGGATGAATGGATAAAGAAGATGTGGTATATATATATACAATGAAGTATTACTCGGCAATCAAAAAGAATGAAATCTTGCCATTTGCAACTACGTGGATGGAACTGGAGGGTATTATGCTAAGCGAAATTAGTCAGAGAAGGACAAATATCATATGACTTCACTCATATGAAGATTTTAAGATACAACCCAGATGAACATAAGGGAAGGGAAGCAAAAATAATCTAAAAACAGGAAGGGAGACAAAACATAAGAGACTCTTAAATATAGAGAAAAAACAGAGGGTTGCTGGAGGTTGTGGGAGGGGGCATGGGCTAAATGGGTAAGAGGCTTAAGGAATCTATTCCTGAAATCATTGCCGCACCATGTGCTAACTAACTTGGATTTAAATTATAAAAAATAAGTAAGTTATAGACAGTGAATAAAATAAAATGTCAAAATTTGAAGCAAAATTTATTAAATGAAAATAAATAATATTAAAAAGTTGTAGGTACTAATGAGCACTGGTTCACACATTCCAGATTTCAGAGGTCATAAACTGACTCTTTCTGAGTCCTTTGGAGACAGCCTTTGGTGTGTACTCATTTCTTCTCTCCAAAACCTCTGCCTCTCTCACAAGGCACCATGACCAGTATCTCCAAGGGATTCTGCTCAAGAAGTGTGTTCCACCTCAGCTGTCACCACAAGAAAGTGATAGAGCAGCAAATAGAACAACACATTTTATAATTTGTTGCCATTCCCTTCATGCCAGGCTTAACATCACACTTAAAGAATTAAACATTTTTTGACAATTATTTTGTGTCTGTGTGTGCCTTTTTGAATCAGAGACTGGTTTTCATATTTTGTCAGAAATTTCAATATGATTGCATCTTCTATTTTTCTAGTTGATATCTTCATATTTTCTGGTCAACTAAGAGGTACTTTTCTTGTTTTTCTGCACAGTTATGGTTTTTAAAGTAATATCACATCAATTTTTTCTAGGGATCTAGAATAGGACTGGAAGACTAGATAGAATGGACAAATCTATCCTAAAATGGAAGCTTTTGAGTAGTTTTACTGATCATAGAATATGTTAGTTTTCCCACCAGACATCTCTCCATTAAACATACATTGCTCTTTATAGAATTCCTATTATGTTCTAGACATTCTTTCAATCGTCTAATGATTGAGGAAGTTACAAAAATATCACAGATCTAGGAAGATAGATAGATAGATAGATAGATAGAGATACAGATGTACATATAGCTCACTAAGTATTTCAATAGGAGAGAATTAACAAAATAATATGGAATCACAGCACAAGGAATACCAAAAGGCATATATGTGTATTAGCATGTGAGCCACATGAAGGAGAAAGTTGGGCACAGAACCTTCCCTAGACATTACTTCTAATTCTTGACACTTGGTCTCGGATCAAGTGTTCATTCAAATCACTTTATTTCCAGTTGAATCAGAATTCTGGAAGCATTGCCAAGTTTGGAAAGTTGCCATAACTTGAATCTGTCAGAGTCAGTGATATAGATTCTCTTTTAGCTATGGCAGTGAAATCTGCTGCCATATGGCCTTCTCATATTTTCAGATGGTCATTCAAGACATTAAGTGAAGACCTTGATGTTCAGTTTATCTGCTAAAGAACCAGACATCTTAACAACCATAAGTCACTTATGCATTCTGCGAAGTTTCTGGATCATTTTCCTTTTTCAGTTGACCCTTCGTCATACTTTGTTGCACTGTCATTGTTTCAGTATTATATAACAGGTGATGTGATATCTAATAGACTATAGTGCCCCCTATCATATTATCAAGTTAGACCCAGAGAGGCTGCCTAATTAATTCATAATAATTCATTAAGAAAATATTGTCTACTTGCTCATCTATTTGAAAACACTTCTTGGAAATAGTGTGAAGGGTAGAAGTAAGGCAGAAATTGGATCCCCAGAAACCCTCTTCTTTCTTTCCAAAATACATCTTCTAAATAGAAAGAAAACTTTAATAGCAACTCAGTTTCATCTTTATTCTTAGAATTGGGAAATAATATTCACTTTTACCAGTCTCACGGCTATAATCAATTGCCAGATACCTGTACTATGGTAAGTTGGTATGGGAAGACCTGCATGTCAGTGAGGGCCCAAAGAAACCACTTACTCATACCTAGAACAGGGGCACTCCAGGAAAGCTGGTGAGTGGCTATTTCCAATTCTAAGTCTCTTTTCATATAAAAACAATAATGATAGCACTAAATTAAGCATCCCAAGTCCCCATGCTGTAGTGCTGAATTGCAATGAACCTGGTTTCAGTGCCTGTGGAGTGATGGCATTCCCCAATCTCATTACTGGAAACTCTGCCTTGTCATTTAACATTTAGTGGAGCATGCAATGTTGCAGGTGGAATTTTCTTTCAGTTTAAATACACGACTGTAACAGCAAGTTGGAGTCCTTTTTATCTGTAGGAGGATGGATAGGGATGTTCATTTATTTTATGCATATATTGGACAAATTTTCTTAAATGCCTGTTTTATGCCAACATGATGCCATTTGCTAAGGGAGATAAAAGAAGTATCATTCATGATCCAAGAGTAGAGATGTTAACATTGAAACCTTCAATTTTATCTGAAGTTTCCCTTAGCCTAACATCCTATTGAGCAACAACAATAACAGATACCATTTAAAAAAATCACTTTCCATGTTCCAGGCATGATGCTAAGCACTTCCTAAAACCAGTGCATTGATCGCATTATTATCTTTACAAAAAATACAATTTTACACTTTCAGAAACTGAGTCTGGGGGAGGTTAATGTCATGTCCAAAGTAACCCAGCCAGTGAGTGAAGTAATACAATAGTAAGTAAAATGGTAGAGTCAAGGCACAATTCAGATTTATTTTACCCCAAAGTCACTTGTTCTCACTTCTTTTTTTTTTAAGTTTATTTATTTATTTTGAGAGAGAGACACTTGAGCGCAAGTGAAGGAGGGGCAGAAAGAGAGAGGAAGAGAGAGAGAATCCCAAGTAAGCTTCTCAGAGCTTGAACCCACAAACCATGAGATCATGAGCAGGAACCAAGAACTGGAGGTTTAATTAACTGAGCCACCCAGGTGCCCATTTGTGTTAACTTCTATACTGCTTCCAAAGTACTAAATTAAAACCGGCATTCCTGCATCTTCAAAGTAAAGCATAAGTCAAAGCAAGTAAGGGAGAAAATCAGTTATAAACACCAGAAAGCCAGCCTCTGAATCTGAGGCCAAGGAGACATAGCAGATTATTCTCTCTACATTCTTCACGTATAAATCTTTTTTTTCAAGTGCCCTTCCTCTTTATTCCAACTATTACTGTCTGATTACAACAGCTTCCTGATTTGTTTCTCTGCATCAAATTTGGTCCCTTTAATCTATCCCCCGAATTATCACATAATGATCAATCTAATACACAAATCTGACCATTCACCTTCATGTGGAGAACTTGTAAATGGCCTTCCATCATGTGATCCATTGTTCCATATATGGCATGGCATTTAGCCTGTCTACTTCATCTCCCGCTACACTCCTTCTTCCCACCAGTCTCCCTGGTGGTACAAAAACATGTATATTTTTCTGCACACATCATTCTGTTTGATATATCTTTTCCTTTAAACATGTGCTTTCTTTCTCCTGAGATGCATGAGGACCTCAGATATTTGTAATACACCTAGCACATCTCTCTATCTTTGCACTTCCCATGTGAGATTAAACATATCTATTTTTTGTGGGGTTTTTTCTCTCCCAGCAAATTATATTAGTTTAGTGCAGAGGCCATGTCTTTTTCATATTTGAATCTTCAGTGTCTTGTCAAAGGCCTAACAATAAATGTTTGTTAAACTGATCTAAAGCAAACTGACAGCAAAACCAACCAACCAACCTAAAGAGAAACAGAAACAGATCCCTCATTTTTCTAGCAGAGCATAGGAACTGCTTTGACAAATAAAGTTGGTGAGAGATCAAAAGGTCCAGGTTTACCACATCTTTGCATTCACTTGTTATGTGATCTCAGACCAACTACTTAATTATTTGAGGTGATTCTCAATTTCCTGATTAGCTAAGCAGTTGCATTGGATCATGCATGGACATTATTCCAGGCATAAATCTTATGGTTACCATTCTAACTACCCTGAAATACCAGAAATGGCCCATGAGGAGATATAATTATTTAGAGGCCACATATATGAATCAATACAAGATCTATACACAACGAAAAAGCAAAACACAGTAAAAATTCTGTTTTGTAGGCAGGAAGTGTCCCCCTGACCCAATAATTTACCCAAGATGACATGCCACTAGTTAGAAAGAACTAAGTAAGAAAATGTGGGTAGAAAATTGCAACGTAGCACCCTTGCTAGAAAGCAAATCCTAAACATTGGGACTATATCATAGCCTTAATGCATTTTTAATGTCTTATCTTTGTTAAATAACAAAAATTCAACTGAGCAAATTTAAAGATCAAATTGGCTTTATTCAATGATTCATGAATCAAGCAGCATCCCATCTAGCAAACAGAAAGAAGCTCCACTGAACTGTACAAAGAGAAATATTTTTAAAGGCAGAAAAGTGATGGAAAAAGGAAATTATAAGCAAAGAATGCATTGTTTCGGGCAAGGTCATCTTCCTAAGGGGAATGGAAGGAGTCTATCGGGTGAGTTACCTCGCTTGTGCTGACCAAGTAATTCCCTGTTGACTGGTTAAAGGTTACATTCCTGGGGGCGTTGAAACTGGAGTTAGGTTAGGTGTTCTGTCTTGGTTTGCTGTCCTGCGGTTTAGCACAAGTGACTCTCCATTCTAGGTCTGCTGTCTCCTTTTCAACATCTTATTCCACATGAAAAGCTGCCAGAATGGTCCTGCACTCTACCTTTTTACCTAATGAGCCTATTGAAACCTTACAGAGCTGGAGAGTGAGGAACAGCCATCCTTGGATCCAGGAAGCTCTGCTTCTTCAATGAAACAAAGGTTTAGCTTGAGAAGCAATATTAGCTATGGCGCTGAACTCCACATGAAAAGATCCCTCATTAGTGTGGCTGGGTTGTTGGTTTTCCGGGGGCTGGCACAGCATTAATCTCTTTAGCTGTAACATACTCAAGTTACTGGTGTTGGAAAGCTGTCCAAGCAGTTGACAAAAATAGCAACACATAGCCTGCAAGAGTCCTACATCCTGTATTTCAGTCACTTCCCTCTACTTAGCAGTCTAAAACATTGTAGTTGTAGAATTTGGGCCCTTATGGGTTGGTCGAACAAAGGGAAGTAAAAATTCATTGTCAGTTTTTACACCGTTAAAGGTTTAAGGCTTTGGTAAAGTGGGATTTGGTTACAGTCAGCTGGTTCCTGAAACTAGAGTCCTTTTGACGTTATTAAGAATCAATTAAGCATTGTTCCCCTAGGTATTGCCTCGGCCCCTTGGCAATTTATCCAGAGTTTGTACATTCATAGATAGTCTCTTTGTAGGTGCAGTATAAATGGGCCTGATTTAGATCAAGGATAGTTTTACAACTAATGAGTGGATCTCAGGGACAGACTAATGAAAAGCTTTACAAGAAATTTTCTCAACTGTCTGCTCTGCATGTGCCCAACTTTAAAGCATTTAGCAGTTTCCACCGACCTTCTTTAGAACAACGTGACAAAATTAAGGACCGTATTTATTAAAGGCCCAATAAAAATTACACTAAATTATATAAGCATAACGAAAAGTACACGATTTATAGTAGCATTGAGTCTTAAATTTGTCTTCAGAAAAGGAGACAGTTGGTTTTACTCTAAGAAATTATAAAAGTCATAATTAAAAAATCCATTGTTGAGGGATGTGTTAAAAGCAGATCATGGGTCTCTGCTTGTAGTGAATTTATTTTGAACCTCCTGAAGCAGACACTGCAAATTTTTACATTCTAATGAGTGAACTAAAAACATATATTTCAAAGCAAATAGCACTCATAAATTACATTTATGACACATGAGGTTGCTGACTGCTGTGCAGAGAGCACAGAGTAATGGTGCTAATATGCACTCTAGCTTGATTTTCTCAGTTCCCAACATGCTCTAATTCCACACTACAAATCTTTAAATGGCAGTTATATTTTAATTAATGTGATTATGTGCTGCCATTAGCAAACCCTCCCCCAGCACATTTCTCCTGCCAGGCCCATGAATGCCAGTAAACCATTAACATAAAAGGGCTGTTTGCTTATTAAATTCATCTACACAAATAGGCAAGGGTTGCAATTGTTGATTTGCCACTGAAAGAACAGAATGAGAAGGAGTTGCTCGGTGCCTGGCAGTTGCAATTATCTGGTGTAATTAAGTCTAATTTATAAAGCCCCCCTCAAATGAGAAAGTAACAATTTTTGTTAATTAACAAGAGCATTTGTAAAGCTCGTTAACTCCATCATTCACAGTCCGCCTGGAAAAATGGGAGCATATGGCTATTAGGATAGGACATGTTGCATATGTGTATTTGTGCACTAATCTGTTTGGAAGGTCTAATGATTGAAATGGGAGCTAGAAATGGATGTTATATTACTGAGGAAAGAAGATCTACTGTTTTCATTTATCTTTACAGCAGTGTGAGTGCTTTGTCATTATCTTCTGCGTACGGTTTCATTATTCTGATACAGCACTCTACATTGCCTCATACCCTCATGCCCATAAGCCTGCAGGGTACAAGAGCACTTATCTTTCCTGATGACTGTTGAATCATTTAAAACAAGTTATTAGTGAAACAATTAAAATGATATTGGTTCACAATTGTATTTATAGCTGGCAGGCATAATGGAACATTCTGAATAGCAGTCGGGGTTCTCAGAATGGATGGAAAATGCTGTTAATCAGAGACAAGAGAAACCTCTAAAGAAAACCTAAATTGCAAGAGCACATTAATTGTACTGGAGCATTTCATTTAATTGAGAACAAAGGGAAGGTAAAAATCATATTATCAATGTTTTATGAACATGAAGAAATAGGAAAATTACTATGTCATTTGTCACATATCTTCTATTGGAAGTGAAAATTAAAAAGGCAGTATTTAACTTTAAACAGAGCAGACCAAATGCATCATGTTGTTACACATTTTCAAAGGGAGCGCCAAGATAAAATGTAGCAAATAAATTAATAAACTAATAAATACAGAGGAAGACATTGGGCAGAACACTCCCCAATGAGAAGATTCTAGTGAAGCTTAGAGATTGTTAAATGGCTATAAAAGACAATGAAGCTTGTTGCCCCTCAATTCCATTCATAATTCTGAAGAAATTACTGTGATCAGATGATCTGTATGAAGTGTATGAATAGATTATTTCTTCCTTGCCCTTAGTGGTAGAAGTCACTGAGATCTGTCAGAGATGCTGACAACATATAGGTAGGTGAATAGCAAACTTCTACTTTCACATAAACTAATTCATCTTAAACATGCCTTGACTGGCACTGTGAATGGGAATAGTCAATCACACCACAGTGCATGTGTGTGAAGTGTTCCTCTGTGTTTGAAGGAAGTAGAAGTGGAGGAATAGAGTTGGGGTAGGTGACAGTGAGAATGAGATCCATTGGAATAAACAAGGCTTAGATTACAGTTGTCCTCTAATAAACCAATACATTTCAGAACTCAGATTTCTTTAGTGAAAAACAAGTTCATTAAACCAGTGAGCTAGTCTCCAGTTTAAATGAGTTTATTTTTAGGTTGTATTCAAAATGCGGACCCAAATATAGACAGTTTTATTGTTATGAACAACTTAACATCTTTGCATGGGCTGCATATAAATACAGAAAGTTCAAATAGCATAAGTATAGCACCAACTATACATCTGTGAATACTATACACTGTGAATCAAAGATGGAAATTGTATGGATAAGCATACCTCAGATAGGAAACAGAAAACAAGTTTTTATATAGAAGAAAACCTTAAAGTGAATATTAGAATAGTGGGTTGAGTTTTTAAGTGAGGAAACATTTTATTGACTGGGAAGCCCTGATATTGTTAAAATGATTGCATCACAAAGTCATAATTTAAGAAGATTAGCAGGAATGTGAATCTTAAATGAAATACATTATAAAGTAACAACTAGTTATTGAGTTCTTACTGCATACCAAATGTTGTTCTAAATCCATAAATTGACTTTTAAAAACTATATAACATTCCTCAAAACAACTCTGTGAACTATGAATATCATTATTTTATAGATGAGGAAATTTGGGTACATAAAGTTGATGTAACTTGCCTGATGACCCATGACTAGTCACTAGAGGAAATCCTTTGTCAATTGATTAGACAGGTTGTAATCCACTACACTGAATATTTGAACTTATATATTGCTTCTACTCCCATATCCTCTCCCACTGAGAAAAGTATTAAAGCATATTTTTCCTATGAAGATTTCCCCATATTTGTTTTTCTGGTTCTGAAATTACAAGCCCCCAATACAAATATACTAACTTATATAAAGATAGAATAATTTGGGGTCTTACATCAGTGAACAATTAAAACAACGTTTTTTTCTGGCTGCATCTTTCTGCCTGCTGACTTGCAGAGTGAGCTGGGGGCAGCTGAGGAGAGGGTACTGGGAAGGTGACGAAGTATAGAAGTTGAGGGTCCCTCAGTTTTTTTCTCCTGATGGATTTCTTCTATTTCCACCCCACCTAGGTATATGGAGCTGCCTGGTCCCTTGGTACCATTCCAGTTTATGGGGAAAAGGACAAAAAACATGACTGTCTTCAGGAACTACTAAGTTATTCTGTAGTAGATTTGAACTGGCTTAAGTTTATTACTATTGCAAGTCTTACAGCATTATTTTTACACTTGATTCTTACAATAAGTACAGTTTACAAATGGTTGTAATTTGCCTCAGTTTACTTATTTATTTGTTTATTTATTTATTTATTTTAAAATTTTGATGTTTATTTATTTTTGAGAGAGAGATAGAGAATTAGCAGGGGAGGGGCAGAGAGACAGAGGGAGACACAGAATCTGAAGCAGGCTCCAGGCTCCAAGTTGTCAGCACAGAGCCTGATGTGGGGCTAGAACTCACGGACCATGAGATCATGACCTGAGCCGAAGTCGGATGCCCAACCTACTGAGCCACCCAGGCACCCCACCTCAGTATTTTTTTAACTTTTTTTTAAATTTTATTTTTTATTTTTTAAAATTTACATCCAAATTAGTTATTGTACCCAAGAATAAAGAGTTGATAGTATAGGAAATTAACTAATAATTTTATCCTAAAATCATATAGAAAAATAGAATCTATTACATTTTTTAAAGTTTTCAATAAAGATCCCAGTGCATTTTTTATTTTATATACAAGGTAGGAAAAATATTTCATATACTTTATGTAAATCAATGATGACACAAAAACCTTAAAGATCATCTTTACAGGGACTGTATAAGAAAATGAAACTTAATTTGAATATTATGGCCAGTGTATTCATTTGCAAGTATACCCTGTTTTGAAATTCTTAGGACCCAATGTTTGATGAAGCAAGACAAATTAGTTATACCCAAGTTTCTTATCTATGGGTACCATTCCATTTGTTTTATATATATATATATATATATATATATATATATATATAAGCATTTTCAAGAGAGGTATTCCCAATTACAAGGAATCATTATAAAAGATTTAATGAGACAAAACAAGTGTGAAGTTCAAGTATTGAAGGAAAGGAAGGAATACTTTTGTCCGTTTGTCTTGTTATTCATTATATCCACAGTGAAACAAACAACAAGATATAGATTTAGTTAAAAATGCTAGAAGAAAGTAGTGAAAATTCTCAATACACCTGTTGTTAAACACTGAAATGGGTTATCCTGAGACCTTGTTGGATTTCTTAGTCTGAGAATTTTAGTAATAGTGTAGAATTACTTGTACAGTCTCTTATGAATCCCAGAAGAGGAAATTAGATAAAGGAGACCTCGTCTACTCTGAAGAGTTTAAGAAATATTTATTAAACTCTACAAATAAAAGAGTCATCAGATAAAATGGGGTAACTCAAATATGTAATTCAGCACCTACTGGCACATTAAAAGTTCCCTAAATATTATGCTCTATTGCAGCTTAAAATACATTTTAACTCTGAAAATGCTATCATTCTAATTGTCCCACCAATGGACAAAAGCTTTTAACATCAAAAGGCAAAATCATATGCAATTGACATTCACATTGTATAAAGATCAAGTTATACAAAATGATAAATAAAAAAATAATAGCCACAGGTAGATATTTCTATATAATCAAACTCAGTATTTTAGTTTAATGGAAAAATTTAGCCAATATTAAAGAAGGGGAAAAGTATTCCTGTTTTGTGACAATGTCAGAGAAATTTGCCTTGCACAGTATACAGCAAAGCTACCTTCATCTCTTTTGTACCCACAAATATGCCCATATACATATACAGCTACTATAAAACTTAATTTCAGAATAATTTAAAGGTTCACAAAAATTACATTTCTCGAGATAGTTAATCAACATAAGCTAAATTTTTCATCACGCCCCAGCATCTTTTCAGCTAGTGGTGCTCTCTGTTCAGGACCAAATTCTGGTTAATGCAATATTTTAATGGAATTTATACTGGCTGCAGTCTGCTTCTCAGCCTTGCCATACTCAAGACCACTGGGAGACAGGGGTGAGTACTAGACAATACAAAGATAACAGAATAATTTTCATGTTATCTTTCCTTTAAGCAACCCCAGCATTTTGTGGTTAAATATATCTCAGCAAGGCACTATTAAAGTTCATTCAGATTGCTTCTCACATTCTAGGGGTGTTTTAAAGCAGGTCATATGACCTGATTTTTAGGTCTTTCTAGTTCAAAATTATCGAATAAGCAGAATGGAGACAGAAGAGTCAACTTTGTTAAAAATAAGCTTTATTCTGCTTTTTTTAGAGACAGGGAAGAGCAAAGGGTGGGAAGCTGAAGTGGAGTAGAGTCAGGAGCCAGAACTGTAATCCTCCCTTACTTTCCCCATCCCAACATTCCTGAATATTCCTCTGGCTTCTTCATGGCCAAAAAAAGCAGGAAAAAATGAGGAAGTCAGGAAAATTATTGTTTGGTTATGCTAGTACGAGGTCTTTCCTAATTGATAATGGAATTCAATGAGGTTGCATAATGAGTCCAGTTCAATTAAACTTCTGTTTTTTTCAGTCATGTGAAAGCGATGTCAGACTCTGCTCTCTGTTTTGAGAAAAGTCTTTCAAGTTTCTTTGGCGTATTCAGATGCTACCAGAGCCGTTGGTTACCAAAAGGAACATTCTCTTTGGCAAAACTCCCTGAATCCCTTTGTTTGACTAACTTCAAACGTTATTTTCTAATTGCATTTAATCTAATTCCACGACATCTCATGTTCCTCTAATCCTTGGTCACTACCTAAACTTCTAAGCCCTCCAGTTACTGCCTGTGTTGCTTTCTTTCCCATACCCATTTTTTCTTTGCTTCATTTCTCCCTGCTTCTCCTTTCCTCCCTCTCAAAATTCATAGAGAATATTCTGGAACGTTGTATAATATGAAACACTTCTATAGTCCTTCTTAACTAGGTATTTATCACAGGATCTAAAGGTGGAAAAGGCATTCTGCTATGTCCTAATTATGAGTTTTAAACGATACACGCTGCCCCAAGTGCCTACCTTCCCAACTCACTGCCTGCCCTCCCTCACTGCTACCATCTTCTGTTTTTCTGACTGCTCCACAGTTAAGGATTTGCATTGCCTTTTTTAATACCCAGGCACTATGCTTTGTGACAATGCTTTTCATGCAGGTTATCCATTCTACTGTCCACATTCATGGCTCTTAACTTTGATCTCCCCTGCTAACCCCACCCACCCATCCACTCATGCACCCATAGATGCACAGATTACACACTCAGTTTGGCTACCCATTTCCATCAGATCAAGAAATTTGAACTCTAATTCCTGAATCTTTGCCCAAAAACTACTTAATCATTCGGACTATCTTATGCTCTCACTTATATGGTGCCTTTAATGATCTCCATTTTTTCATTTATCCTCCCTACAACTTCTCTACACACAACCCACTCATCAGCAACCTCTTGCTCTCGATCTCCCCAAGTTTAGATTGTAGTGCTTAGGGGTTAGGGATTATAAAATACCCATTTCTTGATCTATACAAGAAGTTAGTATATAACTAAGCAGAAGTCATCACAGATTACCATAAAAGCTGAACATATCTTCTTGTAATTTACTTGCTCTTATTTCCAGCCCCAACACATGTTTGTGTTTGTCCCTGGCACAAACTCATGAAACCATACAGCTATCAGTCCCCCACTTCTATAGTATCTCTTTTTCTGCACTGCACTTGTAAAACACAATTCCAGAGCGACTACTCGGTCACGCTTTTCATCGTACGTACCCGTTTTACTGAATGAACTATTGGAAAACCCCCCAGCGCTTTGAAGACTGCTACCCAACATATTCACATTTTCTAATCTTCAGTCTGATCTTCTAACTCTATTTAACACGTAACCCTATTAATATATTATAACAGCTTTTTTTAAAAAAAGAAAATATAGGCACTCAGATATTGACTCAAAAATATCTGTCTGTCTGTGTACGTTCTTATCGCTGCTCTCCAGGGCCAGAGCATAGTGTGCCCCACTTCCTGGGTAAAGTCCATCTTCAGCCAGATCAGGGTTACTTTACTGTCCTCTCTGTCTTATCTTCTTCCCATCTGCTATGCACACGCCCCTATCAAAGTGATTTTCCTAAAACACAAATCTTGTCCTGTCACCACTCTCCTAGAATCTCCTCCAACAGCTCTCTGTTGCTCTTAGACTGAAGTCTAAATACTTCCATGTCACTTTCAAGACTCTGTGTTACTTGATTCCAGATGTCTCCTCTCTAACATACTGACCCTTGCAGTTGTTTCCTCCTGCCTTAGGACCTTTATGTGGAATCTTTTGTTTAGACCACTCTCCCGATCATCCAAGTTTTTTACCTTATAGCCCAGCTGCTCCACCCTCCAATGAGCCAGTCCACTTTCAAACTTACCTCAGGTTTCATTTGATCCTTCAGACTTCAATTTAGACTTCTACTTTCTCTAAGAAGACATCTCAGAACCTCCATATTTGGATTAGGTGATATGCTTCCTTGAAATCCTATATTATACCTAACATAGACTTTATCATAGTGTGTTTTGATTTTTTTGTTTACTTTTCTGTGTTTCTCACTAGACACTAAGCACTGTAAGGTCAAATACAACATTCATCTTTTTCACTGACTCTTCTTAGAGGTCAAGTGTTTCTATCTGAAACAATATTTTGTGAACTGAATAGCAATAGACTTGGTAAGATTATAGATCTCAGAGCATATGTAAATGAGCAATTGAAATCTGAAAGGACTCACAGGAACATATATGATCTGCTTTACAAAGACGACCAGGAATGATAAGCATATGATCTGAAAAAAATTGAGGTCATTTAGAAATTGCTCCCCACACCCCAAACAAAAGACATTGCCGAATCAAGGCAAATGTTACCAAAATTCCTTAGGAATTACTTGCTGGTTTACTTGCAGAGAAAGTAAAGAGTACTCAGATTAAGAAGACAGCATTTGCTTCTACAACCTTGCCACAGCCTGACATCAAGTTTCAGGCCAAGTTGAGGGTTTTCTTTTCTTTATTTTTTTAAGTTTATTTATTTTCAAAGAGAGAGAGAGAGAGAGAGAGCCAGTGCAAGAGCAGGAGAGGGGCAGAGAGAGAAGGAGAGAAAATCTCAAGCAGGCTCCATGCTGTCAGTGCAGAGCCTGATGAGGGCTCCATCCCCAGAACCACAAGATCATGACCTGAGCCAAAATTGAGAGTCAGGCGCTTAACTTACGAAGCCACTCAGATGCCCCCAAGTTGAGGGTTTTCTAACAAAAATATTCTCAGTCTTTGTGGATAACCAGATCCATTAGAGAATCTGTAGTACTTATAGTCTGTGTAAGAATTCAAAAGCATGGAATGGAGACATTTACAAGTATGGTTGACCATTATAGGTAAGTCCATATTAGTATTTTCTACACTGAGATACAAGAGAAATGGAAAGTGTGTATTATTATTTTTTGACTGCTTAACTGTGTTTATTGACTGCACCATTGCATCCATACTGGTTGAAAAACTTTTATTTTTGCTTAATACATTTACGTTGTTTACATAAAGTGATCTTTCTGTATTCTTTCTAATTATGTACTTTACTTATTAAGTGTCAACTATACTAGATGCAAGGTGTGAGGCAGAGAAGAAAAAGAGAGAACCTTGCTTTTGGACTGATTCTGACTTCAGATAGAATGAGCTAGCAGTCAGTTAGAGGGTCCATGACTGTTGTGGCAAAAGATATCACAAGTAAAGCTAGTGTCTCTTGAGGGTGTTTGAGAAATACCTATTGAGTTGTAGACGTTAACTAAGGATCACCTAAAGCCTTTACTTCACATCAAATATTTTAGTTACTTGGTGTTTCTCAAAAACTATATTAGGCCCAAAGAGGCAGGATACAAACCTCTGTGTATCCCAGGTAATGAGGTAAATGAAGCATTTTGGCATTATGCACATAGCCTGCCAGATAAGACACTAACCGGAGCAGATTTATAAGGATTTCTACTTAAATTCTGTAGAAAAAAATTCCTGAAAAATTTTCCAATGTTTAGCAAATAACAATTAATTGTAGATATTTCAAAGTGCATAACTCCTCATAGCTCTTCTCTTTGTTTAGTTTACTATTCCCTGTTTTCATTTAAGAAACATAAAATACTTGTATGTAGTTTTCATGCATATATATTCCTGATCTCAACCTTTCTAGTTCTATTTTTTTATAAAGTCACAAATGTCTTGAGACTTTAATACGACTATCATGCATCTTTTAGTAGCATAATCCTGACAGTTTGAGAGGCAACAATGTTTTTGTATTTATTAACATTTTTCACTTTAGGTCAGGATTCAACATTTTAAAAAAATCACAATCTCTTTTTACCTTGAATTTATGTTTAATTATTTTGATAGGCTGTATTATTGGTAAAATTACAAAAAAAAAATTACCTTAGCTGGTGTGGGAACAGAAATCTGCAATATTTAATTCAATAGAAAAGCCTGGGATCAGGGTAATAATCACACCTGTGAAATTATGCCATGTGGTTGGCAACAATAATAAAACAGTAACACACCCTTCCCCTTACATAGCTCAGAATAGAATGTCCCTGGTGTCTATATTTTAAGTGAAATGTATGGGCAAATTCAGAGATGTAAATACTGGAGTTGAAGCTTCTAATCAGTTCTGTCTCTCCTGAAATTATTGACAGAAAACAAGTGAGTCAAATATCAGCCCTATATGGGAATACTTTTAATGGGAATGAAAATTCACCCACTGTCTTTCTGAAATGGCTGTTTTTTCCAGCACAACCCTTAAATCCACAGTTCTCCAAAATGTTGCTTGCATGAGGCACTAGGAGTTTGAATTACTGGCTGAGTCATCAGGTCACAGGGACCTCAGATAGAAATTTCTGTTGTTTATTTAGGAAATGAAAGAGATTTGTTGAAATATGGAAATTACAGTCTGTCATTTGCAGGAAAGTCTCTTTGTTTTAGGCATTCTGAAGAAATATGCAAGTGCTATAAACAACCTAACACTAAAATTTTTTCAATGCCACAATTCAGAGAAATAATAAAATGTAATTGATAGGCTTAGAGATCATGAAGGAGCTGTTGTTTGTCGAGGAGTTTTTGCACCACAACGTTCTATTACTGAAATAATTTACTTTTATATCTGGTGCTGATATTGGAATCTGTACATTTCTGGTATAAAATAACTTTAGGCATTTTAAATATACTTTATGTCCAAGTAAAAACCAGAGAAGGAAGCTTTGGTGTTCTTAAACCACTCTGGATGTCTTATATTTCCTTCTGTTCGAAGAGTGCACCACAATCATTCAATGCACAAGGAAAGAAATCTTGTGCTCAAATACTCTTAGGCAGTGGTGAGAGCACGCGGCCAAGCTGAAGGGCTTCCCAGATCTGAGCAGTATTTTGCACTTCTTGGCTGATGGATGCCGACACACACAGCTCCCTAAATCACCCCTACTTTAATATCCAGGCCCCACTGAAGGAACTGGACTGATGTGAGCCTGAATCCAAGCCTGCTCTTGTTGGATTTCATTCAGCTGGAAAAATGAACATGTAACAGCCACTGGGAATGGGCTTTGCTTATATGGGAAGTCCTCCCAGCCACTGCTTTAACTCTGGTGACCTTTTCTCCAACACTTAAGACTGCAAGGAACTTGGGCGATGTGGGAGAGGGGGAAAAAAAAAACAGTTTTTAGAATTTTGGTTGGCAGGGCCGCAAGCTACTGAGACCATATGAATTTTGCAACAAGAGGCCAACTCTGATTGCTGAGGCTTACTCCTTCTTTGGATATAGATAGCCTACCTAATGACACTTGTGCTGTTTCTTTTGTTTTAAGAATATTTCTGATTGTGGTGGTACACCTGCTCACATGCCTTTTTCTCCCCTAAATTAGCAAATTCCTCCAGCGTTTTAACTCCAGTGGTGACAAGATCGACCTCTCCTTTAAGATGCTTTCCTGTTACTAAAGACTAGATGCTTACTTTGGGTTAGCTAATTGTTGGTCTGTAAACTTTCAACATTTCTCATTTTACCCAGAGTGAAAAATAAAACCTCCATGGGAAGCTAGCACATACTTAGGAGAATGATTGGTTTCTTGCTTGTCAGCACTTCAGGAGGTGGGGTACAAACAAAGCTTCCCTTTCCACTGTAATTGAATTCTTATTTGGCTCCTAGCCCACTCTACAGATAACCAAACAGAGGCAAACACACCACGTCAAAGCACAAACCAGGGATATGGGAAGTCTGCAATGGGAGACAAGAATATGTATCATTCCTTATCACAACTCTGCAATGCTTTCTATTTTCAGCTTTCCCGGCCTAGTATATAGGAGCATCAGTGAAAGAGTATCCTGTATATTTAGCTCTCTCGGAAAGTCACTAGATAGAATCGAACACCCACTTTTAGGAAGCAAATGCTTTTATTACTGTTTATACCACAAACTAGAATTCACAACACTGAAAAAAATATGAAAGTTGTGGCTGCTGTTTTCTTGGAAGGAAATTCTTTATTTCTCAACCCTAATTTATTACAAAATGAGTTTGGGTCATTAGAGAGAATCAGGAGCTATTTTAAATCCTGAGAGGAAACGTTTCTTCAGAG
The DNA here is from genome assembly GCF_016509475.1 of Prionailurus bengalensis. Classification (NCBI taxonomy): domain Eukaryota; kingdom Metazoa; phylum Chordata; class Mammalia; order Carnivora; family Felidae; genus Prionailurus; species Prionailurus bengalensis. The sequence goes on along the minus strand of NC_057353.1, from coordinate 27,048,084 downwards.
AAATTTGTTCTTTTGTCAGTTTGCTACACAAATGGCTTCTAACCCTGCTTTCTAAGATTTAGAACATCTTTTTTTTTTTCTTTTCTTTTGGTATAAGGTTTTGAGGGGAACTGAGACTGACTTCCATATTATTCAATCTGATGGCTCTATTCATGTGCATTTAACTTGCATTTAGTGCATAAAAATGGAATACCTTGGTTCTAATTTATTTCAGGTACAGATTCGTTAACAAGTTTATAAGAATAATCTTGAAATTACTGTAGGTGAAGCAGTCTCCAGTTAGGACAGTACACAATGTCTTGTGAGACATCTTTATGTGAGTGAAACACCTACTATTTAGTGTCGACAGAGGGCTACGCCTCTCATGTGTGGTAGCTAATCAGGTACAAAGGGAATTGAATCCTCACATATTGCAGAAATATTTTGCTGCCGAATTCTCTCTAATCTCTAGAGTGTGTTGGCCTTTGATGTTTCTGAAACATAGCCACCTTATTAACCTCCAATACACAGGGTAATTTTTACTCATGTAGGGGAAGATAGAATCCTCTCAGCCAATATGACAATCGACACTGGTAAACAAGCAAATAGGAAAATGAAGAGACTAGCTCAGAATATAATATCCCCATACTCTGTCTATAGATCCTATGTAGATGTTGATGATTTGATTTGCTTTCCATATCAAAAGCAATATCTTTCCTGAGGCAATATTCTAGTAATTTGTAATGAGTGGACTGAACTGCAATGATGACGTAAAAAAAAAAAAGACATTTAATGATTTTTACCCTAGGTCCTGTGGTGTGAAAACCCACATGAAACCAGATGAACGTTAGGTAAATATTCTTTATTAGAGGTGAGTTGAACTTAAAAGTGATTATGTCTTAATTGCTAGCGCTGCTGTCTTAAATATAGCAGTGACAAGTTTTAAGAGAAAATAGCATTTCACGATTAATGCTTTAAATTAACGACTCACAACTGGGTAGACTTCACTGCAATCTATCATGTTGAAGATAGGTGAGGTTTATATTCAGGGATACCTCTTACATTTTCTAAGATTTCTTGGCCTTATTAATTCAAATCTTACTCTCAATGCATGCATGCAGCCAAGATAATTATGAGAAGGCAAGATCAAAGCCAGCATATTATAGTCCTATTCCATTTTCTGCTGATGTGAGTGATGTGCCTCTCCTTTGATGTTGTATGCTTCTACAGCGAAAGTACAGAGGATAAAAATACTACACCATGTAATCTGGCATTTATCCCATGAGAGCAGAATTCCAAATTGTGACACATGTCAAGAAGTTAAAAAAAAATAACTTAAAAGAGGCCTATGCTTTATAAAGTGACATACTCTGCATTTAAACACCATCAAACATCATCTTCCATTACAAATTTAGTCCCTGATATAAAATTCAAAGAATTTTGTAACTTTAGTAGAAGAAACTAGTTACCATATTTACTAGCAATTATATTAAACGTGTGCCTGAGCCTTTATCCCACCTAATGAGGGCAGTTGACAGGAAGCAGACGCACAGTGTACACATGCATATTTGTGTTTGTACATCCATTCAAGGATTTGGAGTCAGCTGTGTGTACTCTACACATCTATCCAGCTGGTTTTAGTTTGCTATGAATCTTCTATCACCTTAGGTCATGAGGTTGAGCAACTGGCAGATCCCTGTACTAGTTTTGATTAGAGAAACAGAGCTCTTGGTCTATAACATTACATGTAACTTAAATATTTATCCTTATGTTCTATCTCTGGCAATGTGCTATTGGAAATTAAATGTCACTGGTCTGATCTTACTGTTTCTTACAGTGTCCTTTCCTGTCCTCGTTCACCTTTTAGAAATATGTTAAAAGTGTGTATGTGTGTGTGTGTGTGTGTGCATGTGTCATGCATGTGTTTGGTTTGCTTACATTTGCATGAACATAGATACTGCAGTATTACTTCTAAATTACCTTTTCTAGAAAATTAAATTGAATTCTTGCCCTTCTGAAGGAAAATAACATTTCCCAATCATGCCTAGGTTACTAGTTAATTCTAGTCCATTCCATTTTGGACTCAGACCCTTTAAGCTACCATGATATGACATAAATGTTTTGCCAAGAAAATGTAAAATTGTTTAGACTACATGGCTGTTACCTCTAAAGCACAACACCTGATATTGAGAAAACTGATTTGATAGGCTATAACTTAACCTGCACACTTCGCTTCAAATCAAAACCCAAACTATTTTTTATTTTGAAAAATAATGGCTTTCAGTTTTTCCTTGAACTAAATATTCAAGAGGTTCTGAATCCCAGAATGATTGCAAGGTATGCAATGGCAAGGTAAGAAGACCAAAACAGATATAAATATATTTAATCTTGCTTCTCCCTTCTCTATTATTGGAATGAGCTTCTAATAATAAGGTTAAATACAATAAAAGAAAGATCATGAAGTAGAGCTGAATGTGTTAGAGAGAAACCTCTCTGGTGATCTTTGACGTTATAGAATATGGTGGTGCTAGAACACTATATGTGAACATATGTCATGATGACTTTTGGATACTATAAAAATGTAGTCTCGATATACATTTCTGAACAAATTTTAAGGTACATTTTTAAACAAATGCTTCTGAGGCAATGTGAAATAAGGGGTGGAGTCACATTTTGTCAATATGTGTTCAGTTACAGCCAATTATGTCTGTGTAATACCAGTCCCTTTAACTTCAGCACTACACTAAGAAAATATCACTTTATTCCATTTATTAATTTAGTCTTGGTCCTTTGGGCCCACTGTATGTCAAGTTGGAAACACAAAGTCTTACATCCTATTCACTGGGATCTCCTATGCCCTCACTGGTTACTTCTTTTTAGTTTTCTTTTCCAGGTTTCTTAATTCCACTTCCAAATGCTGGATTGATTTCTCAATCTAAGCATCTGAGCTCCTTAGTTTTCTATCTACACTAAATTCCTAAGTCATCTCCCTCACTCCTAGAGCTTTAAATACCACCCAGATGCTAGAGCCCTCACATTTCTACCCTTAGCCCAAGACTGCCTGTCTGAATCTAGACTCATATGCCCAAATTCCCTCCCAATGATCTCTCTTTGGCATTTATATTTTTCTGTTGTTTAGCCCTATTGTGCCATTATTATGTTGTAGTCACTATTCTAAAGGTTTACGTGTCTTAACTAATTTAGTCCTCATAATAGCTCCATGAAGTTGATAATATTATTATTCTCAAATTATAGGTAAGAAATGTGGGATATAGTTACTTGCTCAAGTTAACACAGATAGAAATCTACAAGTCAGACTTTTTTTTTTTAATTTTTTTTTAACGTTTATTTATTTTTGAGACAGAGAGAGACAGCATGAACAGGGGAGGGGCAGAGAGAGAGGGAGACACAGAATCGGAAACAGGCTCCAGGCTCTGAGCTGTCAGCACAGAGCCCGATGCGGGGCTCGAACTCACGGACCGTGAGATCATGACCTGAGCCGAAGTCGGATGCTTAACCGACTGAGCCACCCAGGCGCCCCTACAACTCAGACTTAACATGTTCCAAATATAACTCCTGGTTTCCTCTCCACTGCTTATCCTTTGCCAGTTTCCCTTGCCAGTCCATAGTGCCTCCATCCATTCTACCAGTAGCTTCAAAGTACTTGAGATTTCTTTTATTGTTTTGCCCACCGCATCCAAACCGTCAGCAGACTTTGTCCAGTATCTGACCACATCGCAAGGCCAACATCATCCTTCCTCTTCTGGACTACTGTAATATCCTCCTAACTAGTCACTTTGCAGCTAGATTAGCCCTATTGTGACAAAAGAAAAATCAGTAACTTCTGTGCTCAGGGTCATCTCAGGGCTTCGCATCTCAGAATAAAATGTGACATCCTCAGTGTGGCCTCAAAGATCCTCATGATTTTGTCCCAGGCCACATCTCTGACTCTGCTACAACTCACTTACCTCACCCTTCTCTATATCATTTCTTCATTTGTCATTCCTAATGTCATCCTTATGGAAGTTGCTTTTTCCTCATGCACTAATCACAATAATGCCTATCTCATCTCATAACTCTTTGTCCTCTTTTTTTAAAGTCTTAAGTTTCAAATAATGTGTTCCTTAGTATTTCTTTCTAGAAATACAACTATGTTCCAGAAAGTGAAAGTTTGGTGTGTGTCAGTTATATGTGACTTGAAAAGGAATGTATAGACCATTTTGAATAGAGCAGACTTCTAAATAAAAAGTAAAATTTGTTTTTTATTTTTCCATAATAATAAATTTGTAGCTGGGAGGTAGATGCTCAGGCCGATACTGCCTTACCCTCCCTTAATCACTTCTTTTTTGTTTGTTTGTATTTTGTTTTGTTTTGTTTTAGAGAGATAAAGAAAACACGTATGTGAGAGAGGGGAGGGGAAGAGGGAGAGAGAGAATCATAAGTAGTCTCCATGCTCACCCTGGAGCCCTTTGTGGGGCGTGATCCCATGACCCTGGGATCATAACCTGAGCCGAAATCAAGAGTCAGATGCTCAACTGACTGAGCCACCCAGGCGCCCCCCACTTCTAAGTGTACCCATATAATGATATTCTTGCCAACAAAAGATGAGTAAAATGATTAATATGTGTCACTTCTAGATGTAGGACTTGAAAAATTGTTCATGTGTTCTACTTTTTCCCCTTCACGTGAGTTTCAAGGTGGACATGTCTATGTTCCAGGTTCAGCTGTATAAACTAAAACTAGGAATGATGAAGAAGAAGAAAGGAAGAAGGAATCCATGTTCCTTAGTGGACACAGAAGTGAAGAGCAGCCAGCTAAATTAACCTGGATTGATGAATGTAAGGAAAACAAAAATGTTTATTCTTTGTGTCTTGGGAGTATATATCAGTACCTTCTATTTTTATCCTCAATGATGCACAATTTCTTATCATTCAACTTTGCCTCCAGTTGGAATGTGAATTTGGGATGTTGGAGTTTGAAGAGTCTTCTTGGACAATGAGGTAAAAGCTACATGTTGATGACATAATATCTAGATTCCTTTTAATCTTGGAACACATGAGAGCACTCAATTCCCCAGATTTTGCTTATGTGAAAGAATGAAACAAGTGGCTTTATTTTATCTACTTTCATTTTGGATTTCCGTCACTTGAGCTGCATCTAATTCCAGCTAATTAACCAGGTTGTATTCCTTATTATTTGCATTCTGTGAGTTAGTATAGAGCTAATACAGGAGCAATTCTGCTCTGGTCAAGAGGGTTACTCCCAGTCTGGATATCAGCACATTTTTTATTTATTATCTAAGAGAATATGGCTCTCCTGCCTGAAGTCCTTTTTCATGAGCTATGATGTCACATGTACAAATGAATGGGTATTGTTATAAACCTGAGATACAGAAGTTTTCATTAAAAAGTTTCTATTTATCTTGTTTGAAGAGTTGCCTATTTCTTTCCTGTGATATCCCTAGAAGATAAATTTGTTGCAATAAGATAAAGGAAACTCTTCATTGAAAACCACAGCAAACAACTCAGGTCAGTTTTAAAGTGTATTTTCCACACCCCGTATTATTAGAGCAGGCCCAATTAAATTTTAGTGCCCAGGGACCATTCTTGCTATTATTTTCTAATAGAATGTGATATAATATTATCCTTGAAACAGTTTCAATTTAAATTACTACCCTCCCCACCCCATTCTGCTTTTACTCCCTTTATGTGGAATCCCTCCAAAGACACTGAACCTGAATTGTATCTTATCTCATGACCTATAGTTCTGGGCCAAAATTTGGAATTTTCATATATTTGTGGAATAGCCTTATAATCCATTCCAATTTAGAACAAATTCCTCTAATTATAATAAAGGAAGAAAAAATGGTAAATTGATAACCTGATATCTATTTGGAATAGCCCTTCTTTTCTTAACTTATTTCGCTATCAAAAGAAAGTTTTAGTCTGTTTTAAAAGTCCTAGGCAGTTAATAATTGAGTGTACTTTGAAAATAATAGTAATATGTAATAGTGATGGACTATAATTTAAGCCTAATGTGGACAATTAGAAGTAATATTTTGTCGTACTGCCTGTTCTGAAATATTTTAACAGCAGTTATGCCACTTGTTTTCATAGTAGTAGTTTTTGCAGCAGGTATGACCATATTAAACTTTTATTTTTGATATGCAACCCAAGGCTTCTATAACTTTGGCAGGTACATAGCTAGCTTGTAGCAAAGGTAAGTCTATAGATTCCAGAGACTGTCATCTTCCTACTTGCCATGTAGTGTATAAATAAAAAACTTAAACTATCTCTTTGGAAGATTGCATTGCTGTCCTTGCACACATAGAAAAATTGTACCAATTTATGCAAAAATAGAATAGATGAGAGATAAGGCTTAATAAAACGTCTGTCCGCTTCACTGGAATACTGGCTGGTAGTAAGAACATGCTTCCAGTTAAAGAAATAAAGGTTTTAGTTAAACATCTTAATGAAGCTCATTTTTGTTTTTCTTTTTTCTGATATGGCTTCTTTTAACTCAATATTTGGTTTTACTTTCAAAGAAAGCATCCAGTGCCAGAAAACAAATCTATACTGGGAAATATTGCTTATAATTGTCATCACTATTAACATCACTCTCATGAAAAATGCTTCTATTATATTTTAAGTGAGAGAGGCCATGTCTTTTTATATTTTTTTTTATATAAAGCTGAAAATTTAGTTTAGAAGAATCTTTTTTGTTTAGCACCAGTAAAATGATGGATAATTTTCTGGCCTGTGTGCCTCTGTACTAACAATGTTATTTTGAAAAGGATGTGCTTTTGAAAAGTCTGAGGCAGTAATTCTGGGTACCTCAGGATCTATGTGTGGCTTGCTGCCTATTTTGAGCAAACTGTCTCCTCAATATATACTTAAAACTAATGATTTGTTGTATAATAAAAATTAAAATTTTTAGCAAAACTGACCAAGTGGTAAGTTTTGGCACCCTGTTTAAACAGCTGGTTTCTTTAATGCTTATTCCCATGCCTAGTGAAGAGTGGTTTCTTAAAGGAACACATCTGATACAAATACCTTAAATATTATCAGTAATTCAAGGGAACGCAAGGAAATTTGAAAAGGGGCTCATTGAACTAACTTAGAAACCCCTGCAAATGTGTGAAAAATATGTATTTTCCCTTTTCCCTGAGTAAACTGCACAGAAACCTACATAAGTGGTGCATAAAGCTTTCATGACTTAAGCCCTAGGCTACATATCTAAGTGGTCCCCACTGTATTCACATATAAACAATAGCACTGTATATTAAGAATCACAATAATAGCAAAAACAACTATAACATTATTAGCATGATTTTATTTTTATTTTTATGGCTTCTTGACTAGTTTGACAACTACCTACTGGCTTTTAGGAAATGCCTAAAATGCCAGTTATACATACTTTATGTCGGAGAAGATAGACAGCTTTAGTTTTACTCATGGGATCATCCACAGGAAAGCTTCTCAGACAAAAATTGGGGGGTCTCAAGTTACAATGAACATTCCATATACAGGCTTCCTTGTTATCAATTAACTCAACTTACTTCTTCATCAATTTTTTCTCCCTTCAGTCTTGATGGTTTTATGACCTAGACCCAGGCAATACCCTTAGGCGGTCCATGTGATAATTGACACATTTTCTAACACGGTATAGTGATGCCCAAGTCACTGCTTTCAGGCTGTGACTTGAGCTTATTGGAGTCTGCAGCAGGGGCTCCTTTTATCCTCATACATCAGAATACACTGACAGCTCTCCCATGCAGGGACCACGCAGATCTCTCCCCAGGAAAATATATGCAAACACCTCCAGAACATTGTAATGGTTGCTAGGCATCACAATGGTGACATCTTTATGATAAACACAGTATGCAGAAGAAGGCCTAATAAAAGAATAACAAATTATTACATGCAAAGGGCAATTTTACAAGATTAACGGGTATAATAAATTACTACTAGATCAGAATACCTTATTACCTTTTAAGGTATTTCACAGTGGAGACAAAGTTAACTGGCCTATAAAAACCCAGAGAATGTGGGAGAGAATAGCAAACTGCTTTTCCACATTTCTGAAAGAAAGTCACAATACTTGCCTTATAATATGGTGAGTTCAGCAAGTACTTATGCTAAAATAGGGTTATGCATGCAGTTCATGCTAAGATGTTTATTATGATTTTTCATATGGCTATTGTATCTTCAGTAACATTGCAATCTATATACTATTAATTTAAAAACTTGTAGGATTTTATTTCTAAAACAATTTCAATACATAAAATATTACATAGTAAATTCCAAGACTCACATTATTTTATAATAATTAGTAAATGTGTGTTTTTCAACAAGATAGTAGGAATTTTGTAGCAATGAATTGCTTCCTTTGATGATTTTCATCAGATGTTCAAGAAGTTAAAAGGAAAACGTTTCCAGATTTTCAAATTTACATTTCCCTTTTATTTTGAAAAAGTAACCAATGCTTCTTACTTTTTCGTGACTGTACTTATATTACAAAATGAGAAAAAATTCTATTACTTGAACATTGGAGACATGACATTTGCAATATATAGAATTATTTTATTTTATTGAAAGAACTGTAGCTATTTAGACATTTCTAGTGGTGAGTCTAATCCTTTCCAAGAAATAAGAAAGTTAAAAGAGAGGATAGAGGGGATGGAAGAGGGAGAAAAGGGAGAAGGGGACAGAGGGAGTAGAGAGAAAGAAGAAAGAAGAAAGGAGAGAAGGAAAGAGGGAGAGAGGGAAAGAGGGAGGAAATAAAGGAAGGAGAGAAGGAAGGAATGAAGGAAAGCCATGAGACTTTCCAAGTCTGATCACCTTCCCAAATATTTTGATACCTAGAGTTGAAAAATTGAGCTACTATTAAAATATTTTTAATGTTTATTTATTTTTGAGACACAGAGAGACAGAGCACAAAAGGGGAAGGGTCAGAGACACAGAATCTGAAGCAGGCTCCAGGCTCTGAGCTGTCAGCACAGAGCCCGATGAGGGGCTTGAACTCACGGACTGTGAGATCATGACCTGAGCCGAAGTCGGACACTTAACCGACTGAGCCACCCAGGCACCCCTAAGATATTTTTAAATAGCTGCTTTAAGTTATGATTCATTAGATATAAATAATGCAACCAAACTTCATTGGTGATTGCTTTGAGCTATTTGTTGCTGTTATGGGTGAGCCATTGGACTCAAGCTTGACCTAAGTAAATGGTACAGTAAAAAAAAAAAATGCATTCACATTCCTTTTATTGTTTTTGCTACTGTTCATGAATACTTGAGATCAAGAGTGCAGTATTTATCTCTTTTCTACCATCTTTATAGCTCTTTCTATTGCGACTGCCATGCAATGGTAACTCACATGTAGGTGAAAGTCTAAAGAGTACAGTTTTTCAATAACATCACACTTCAAGTGCTTTCTAAAAGGATGGTCCTCATCAGATCAAAATAATCAATATTCCTTTTGACTGATCTTGAAGTCTCCTCAAGTTGAGTTTGCTAATACTGACAGTGTGGTTCTTGTAGGTGGAAGAGGGAAATGGTGGAGTTATTATTAACTACTGGGTATAGATTGGAGGAAAAATTGGGGAGTGAGGGATAAGGGAGGCATTGAAGTTCCTCAAGAACAATTTATGCATTATCCTCCTCACTGGGAAATACACAAAGAGAAGATGGAAGCTCAGTCAACTTGAATGTTTAATGAATACTATTAGATATCTGTGTGAGTCATTCACATTTTTTAAAATATGAATTGCTTTTTAAACTATCATGTAGAAAACATTTTATTTATTCTTTCTTTGATGCTATTCTATATTTATGCAGATCCAAGTTTCTGACCTATATCAGAATACTTATTGCATATCTGAATTTGTAACTGTGAGACAACCACTAATTAAACTTATATTTAACTATATCTTACCTCTGTCTTGCATATCTCTCCATGAGAGGGCTGTGGGCACAGTGGATAAAAGTGCATTCTATAAACTGTTCTGGAATTCTTTTTGAATACCAAGAATTTTGACTCTTTCTCTTTTTAATTTTGTGACTTGGATAAGCTCACCTTTGGGTATCTCAGTTTCCTCATCTGTGAAAATGAGAATAACAGGAGTTTATCTCAGGGGCTTTTGTGAAGATTAACAGCATTGATAACATTTAATTCACTTAAAACAGTGCCAGGTACTTAAACCTTGTATCTCAGTCTCAAGAAAAGGATTCTTATGAAAGCTGTTGTCTTGACTTTAAATGTAGCTTTTGTAAGCATTGATTTCAAAATGGGGATCATCCAGGATTAGGGATATTTTGGCTAATAAAGGTATTTCCGTTTTTTATAAGAACAAGAAAAAGGCATATATACTCACAACGGGATGCACTGATAAGATTTTCTTTTGTTCCTGTAGTTGTTGTTATTGTTGTAATACAATTCCATTTAAAAGCATGTTGATTAGCTCAGACTAATTAGGAATTATATTTGCATATAAAATGTACTCGTTTTAACCATGTTGCAAGATAGGTGATGTTATCATCTCTATTTTATTAGTGGGGAAATTGGGAAAGAATATGGGGCTTTCTGTGGGTCACCTAACTTGTAAGTAGTGTCAAAGTTCTTGCTCTTTCCTCTAGCCTATTTGATAGCCCTTATCTATCTAAGTATAGTCCTAAGAAATAGTTCATTAATTAATTTGTTAAAACAGCACTATTGAGCACCTGCTATTTTCCAGACACTGTGCTACATTTCTGGTGGTGAAATAGTAAATAAGGCACTGTTAGAACTATTGAGAATCAAGGGTTCTAAGGGGGAAAAAATGGACAAACAAGAAATTTGAGTGCATCATGATAAGAGTTGATATGGAAATATATAGGGGCATGATTGGAATGACTTCAGAAAGAGGTATTATGCATACAAAAATGTACAAAATACATATTCTGAGTATATGGCAAAAAGAAGGAATAAAAGAATAAAATTTTACAATGTTTTATTTTTTACTTTTTTTAACTGAGATATTAATTGGGCATAGTGATGTTAATGAATATATCATTATGATTTGAAAAAATTCATCAAAGTCCAACAGCCAAGTAGAATATTTCATTGCCTGCTGGTCTAACACTTATTCACAAAGACTGGTTTTGATTGTGACTTGGAAACTAGATGACCATCCTAGCTACTAATCAATTAAATGCTGGATAGTTCTCTTCTTAATTATCTATATCTCAGTTAATAAAAATCTCACCCTTGTTTCTATTCATTTCTCGTTACATTCTTTTCCTAAACAATCTTATCGATAGCCACACTGATGTCTCCCAAATCTATCTGCAGCCTTTCATTTCTCATGCCATCCATGGAGATATTTCTAAGTTTTGATTAATCTGATATCTCCATTGTATATTTTACTGACCAATGTAATTCTCTTACTTTTCCCATAAATTCCTTTTTCTATAGGCATAAAACTAGTTGGTGACACCATGAGTAGCCAAATCCCTATCCAGCTGCCACTCGTTCTTACACTACCAGATTTCATCTAATTCTATAATGCTAGTCAGGGATTCGTTTTTATCTTATATTGTACAAAAACTATTGTTAGCAATAATACAGTGCTTTCTTCTCTCAGAATATTATTTAATACTTAATTTTCTCACACTTAAGTTAGCATTGGTTTTATCAATTATTTTTTTACTTACATTTAAAACAAAATATGAGGAAACTAATTTGTTTAAGGTACTTCTAAAACCATTTAACCTTCAAAGTACCACTTTCTGAACTGCTTCAGAACTGAGGATTGTTAGTCTGTGTATTAACACTCAACTGAGTCATTGGTGCTGAGTTCTTAAGTCAGCTTTTTAAAAATAATAAACTTTAGTTTTTAAGAGAAGTTTTGTGTTCACAACAAACTGAAGTGTTTCCCAGTCCCCACACATGCACAAACTCTCTCACTATTGGTATTCCACACCACAATAGTTTGTTTATCACCATCTATGAACCTACACAGTTAATGTTAGGACTCAATATTGGTTTTGTACATTCTATGGATATTGACAAATGTAGATACATATTTTCATCAATATAGAGTCATACAGAGTATTTTCACTGCCCTAAAAGTCCTCTCTGCTCTACCTATTCATTCCTTTCTCCCTATTAACTTCTGGAACTCACGGATCTTTTTACTGTCTCCATTACTACCTTATGCAAAATGTCATATAGTTGGAATTATACTTATGTAGCCTTTTCAAACTGGCTTATTTCAGTTAATAATATGCATTTTAGTTTCCTTTATGTCTTCTCGTGGCTTGATTGCTCCATCTTTTTTTAGCACTGAATAATATTCCAGTGTTGTTTCACAGTTTATCTTATCCATTCACCTCCTGAAGGACACCTTGATTGCTTCCAAATTTTGCCAATTATGAATAAAACTGCTATAAAGTTTTGTGTACACGGTTTTGTGTGAACATAAATTTTCAACTCAACTCTTTAGGAAAATACCAAAGAGGATTATTGGTGGATAGTATGTTAAGAGTATATTTAGTTTTATAAGAAACTGTCAAACTGTCATACAAAGTGGCTGTAGCATTTTGGATTTCTACCAGCAATGAATGAGAGAGTTCCTATTGTTCCACCTCTTTGCCAGCATTTGGTGTATGAGTGTTTTGGATTTTGGCCATTCTACTGGATGTGTAGCAGAATCTCTTTGTTGTTTTAATTTGCAATTCCTTGATGATACTTGATGCTGAACATGTTTTCATATGTCTATTTGCGATCTTTATATCTTCTTTGTGATTTTAGATCTCTTCTAATATGTGCATTCAATATTATGAATTTCTCTTTATGAACTGCTTTGCTGAATCCTGTAAGTTTTGAAAGTTGTATTTTCATTTAGTTCAGAGTATTTATTAATTTTTTTTTTGAGATTTTTTTCCTTTGACTCATGTTGTATTTAGAAGTTTGTTTTTGATCTGCAAGTAAGTATTTGGGAGATTTTTCCAAGCTATCTTTGCCTTATTGATTCCTAGTTTTATTCCATTGTGGTTGAGAGCACACATTGTATGATATCTACTTTCGAAAACTTGTTAAGGTGCATTTTTTTTGCTCAGAATGTGGTCTATCTTGGGGAATGTCCCACATGACCTTGAGAAGAATGTGTCTTGTGCTATTGTTGATGAAGTATTATATTGATGTCAATTATATACAGTTGATTGGTGGTGCTGTTGAGTTCTTGAACCAGCTTTTCAATTATCAACTGAAGCTCAGAAATGGTGTTGAATATACCTGATCTACCAACCTACCAAGCAGCCATTTGATTCCTAGGGATTACATGAGTAGTTTGGTCTCTGAGAGTTCATTTCAAACCTCTGACACCTATTCATCACAAGTTATGATGTTGGCAATTTTTATAGTTGAGTATGATCAGGCAATGATATCTGTTTGAAAACATTGTTTGCACTTCGACATGCCAACAGAGCCGACTAGGTATCATTTCCAGTGCAGCGCTGGGAATTGTCTAGTAGACTCTCTATAGATTATCTGATTATATGGAGGTGTGCTCATGTGTTTTTCTTTCTGTTATTTAGCCTATTACACAACTCTGCTGAGGTAGATGTTAAGTAGTTTAAAAAGGTAAAAAGCAAGTGATTCTTATCCATATAAATAAAAACGCGTTTTGTCTGATAGAGATAAAATTTTTGACTAGTTGAAGAGATGAGCCTGCTTATTACATTTTATTGCTTTATTATATATAAACCAATTTTGCATCTATTAGCAAATTTATTTCAGCATTCCAGATTGCATACACATATATGTTTTTTCTTCACATACTCCTCTGAACTGATTTTGTATCTTGCACTGGTTTCTTCATCAATTAAGGAATTTAATAAATATTAGATATGTTTTCTTTTTTAATGTTTATTTTTCAGAGAGAGAGAGGAAGAGCATGAGTTGGGGAGGGGCAAAAAGAGTGGGGGATAGAGGATCTGAAGCTGGTTCTGTACTGACAGCAGAGAACCTGATGCAGGGCTTGAACTCATGAACCATGAGATCATGACCTGAGCCATGAGATCATGACCTGAGATGAAGTCAGGCACTTAAACTGACTGAGCCATCCAGGCGCCCTGACATGTATTCATTTTAAACTTGCATGTAAGTCATGACATTATGTTTTTGAAAATTATATTTTCAATTAATTAAGTCATGATACCCACCTATGGACCTCAGTGATTATGAGACACCATCCATTATAAGATTTCAGAAATGTTAAAATGTAAATTTATACATCTTAAAATTGATGAAATATGATAATAACCAAGTCATATTAATTCTTCTTTCAAATATCTCTTGAATATATCTTTCTCCTTTAGTTTCCACTACTTTTGTGTGAGTTTCTTTGCTTCTGCATTTTATGCATAACTTTCTGATGTATTTTTTTTTTCCTTCAGCTTCCTTTCTCTCCAGTCCATCCTTTGCTATGCTGCCTAAGTAATGATTGTAAACCCAAATGTTTATGGTACAATGCTGTTTTCAAACCCTGAAATGATTTACTTCTTGATATTATTTACTGGGATCTTCACAATTTAAATCCTACATATCTTACTTCTAACTTCTTCTGTAAATAGTTTCAGATTGTCAGATTTTCTCAGAGGTCATTCATTGATAGTATTAGTTTCTAGTCAGAGTTTCTTCATGACTCTACAATCTTATCAATTGTTTAATAACACTCTGCATATTACATAGTTTTTCATCTATTTGATTTGTATTTATTTATTTATTTATTTATTTATTTATTTATTTATTTATGTTTATTATTTTTGAGGGAGAGAGAGACAGAGAGACAGAGAGCAAGCAGGGGAGGGGCAGAGAGAGAGGGAGACACAGAATCCGAAGCGGGTTCCAGGCTCTGAACTGTCAGCACAGAGCTGGATGCGGGGCTGGAACCCACAGGCTGCTAGATCTTGACCTGAGATGAAGTCCGATGCTTGACCCGCTGAGCCACCCAGGCGCCGCTGATGTGTATTTATAAACGTAACTTTCTCATAGAAGCTTCTGTATGGTTCTCTTAAGCATTTCTGACTCGGTTATCCTTTTGGACAAAGAATTTACTGAATTCCAGGTACTTAGTACCTCTTGAGCCTTATTAAAATTTAACATTCATGTTCAAAGATAGCAAATATATATTTTTTCAGAATATTATATATATATAAAATATATATGTATATATGTATATATATGTATATGTATATATGTATATACATGTATATGTATATACGTATATACATGTATATGTATATACGTATATACATGTATATGTATATATATTCTGAAGACAATTCCAAAATCAATTAAAATAATAGCTGAATCTGCTTCTTCTCATTCTATTTTGTACATCTAGGATATAAATTAAGAACATTAAAAAAGTTTTAATGGGGATGCCTGGGTGGCTCAGTCAGTTAAGTATCTGACTGGATTTCAGCTCAGGTCATGATCTCATGGTTTCGTGAGTTGGAGTCCCACAGTGGGCTCTGTGCACTGACCTCGAGGAGCCTGCTTGGAATTCTGACCTTCACTCTCTGCTCCTCCCCCACTCACGTTCTTTCTCTCTCTCTTAAAATAAATAAACTTTAAAAAAGTTTTAATGAACCACTATAAAAATAAATTGAGTTAGCACTTATTAGCATTTTTTTGAGCTTTACTTATAGCCTAATTTTAGATAGATATAGATATTGACATAGATAGATATAGATATAGATATAGATATAGATATAGATATATAGATAAGTGGTGTTTAAAGGTTAGCATATATACAAAACATTTCATTTAGGCACTTAGTCTTTAGTATTGGCAAAGAATGGAGTTTCTTGATATGAAAAGCATGTTTATTGTAGATAGCGGAGAAGCAAATTACAGAGAAGCTTTATTTGAATAAAAAATTTGTTTTTTGTATTTAAAAAATTTTCACTAGGAAAAAGTTGTATTAACAGAGCTCTTAATTGACAAGTTACTAGCTCCCGAGTTACTAAATTATTGAAGTGGAAACACAGATTTCAGAAAAGGTGAGGAGGAGGGTCATTGTTTTTTCTAGAAATATGAAGAAATATTTTATTTGTATCCTGTAAAACGTAGATATTTCATATCAGAATTTCATCTTGTAGATTTGACCTTTTTTGAGCAGTTTATAAGAGCAGGGGTGCTTATTTTTATATATTTGACAGTTTTTACATATTTAACAAAAGTTTAGTTAAGCCAGTCCATGGATCTTCATACTTTTTCTATCTCTCATTTTTATGTTGTATATGTAAGAAGGATTGGCTACATTGATCATAAACCTTGCATTAATTATTTATTATTCATTTTTAAAAAAACACACTTTGTTTCTCCTTTTATAACTGGTTTCATCCTGCTCATAACCACTATTTATGCCCTGAGGAGAATGCAAACAACAGCAAACAAATAAACAACAACCAAGCTAGAAAACATCAAAGCCTAAGTTGTGCATTGAAAATAACTATTTCTTCTATACTTAAAGCATCTCTTTCAGGTATCATTATCTCAGCCAATCATGAATTTCTACTTGGACATTTATTGATTCTTACCTTCAATCTTCTCCTTCCCATTGGTCTGACAACTGTTGAAATATCATCTTGGTATAAGGAAGAGATGTCTATTTCTTATGCTGATTTATTCTGTTGTTATTCTTAACTAGTTTGACCTCTGAAATTTTTTCCCCTAAAATATGACTAGATCCACCTGATCTTTTGGACATGAGGCTGGCACACACTGCTAATGTCCACAGTCTCAGGTCCTAAGACTCCAACTGTTCCCCACCTTCTCTTCTAAAATACAAGTTTCTTTTCACTCTTTCTGTATCTCTCCTGGGGCTCATGGGACTCCCTAGATTGCCTGGATAAGTGTTTTTCATGGTGTAAAAGTAATTGGGAATAAATTTGCTCAACACAAATCAAGGCAGTCGTACCAATTTATAATACTAGTTATTTATTTGGCAAATGACTAGTTACAAATTACTCTCTCATCAATCAGAAAGCAAGACAGACTAATGGATTTTGATGTAATAGTGTATGGTTAAGAAACTACCACTTGTAGAGTGTTGGCATAGTACCATAGAAAGATATTTGATAAAAAAAAAAAAGAAAGATATTTGCAATTATCTAAAAAAAAGTAATTTACATGCTTCTGTCATTTCTATACAAATGTCTGGATATGGCTGCATATTCTTTTTTTTTTTAATTTTTTAAATGTTTACTTATTTTTGAGAGAGAGACAGAGACAGAGCACGAGCTGGGGAGGGGCAGAGAGAAAGGGAGACACAGAATCCAAAGCAGGCTTCAGGCTCTGAGCTGTCAGCACAGAGCCTGATGCCGAGCTGGAACCCACAAACCCCGAGACTGTGACCCGAGCTGAAGTCTGAGGCTTAACCTAATGAGGCATCCAGGTGCCCACTGGCTGGATATTCTTTAGTGACATTAACATATCATAAAACATATGTTATTGACTGAAGAAGCAGATATGGGAAACCAGCTGTCTTCTATCATGCCAGAAATTAAGGAAATCTAGAACACTGTAAATCAAAGCCATTCTTATTATGTTGTGAAATTTATTGGTGTTTCATATTAACAATAAAATTTTCTGTTTGAACTTCTAGTATATAGTAAGTAGTAGATTTTGAATTTTTTATGTTTATGTATTGATTACTTTATTTAAATTTTTTTTAACATTTATTTATTTTTGAGAGACAGAGACAGAGCATGAGCAGGGGAGGGGCAGAGAAAGAGAGAAGGAGACACAGAATCTGAAGCACGCTGCAGGTTCTGAGCAAGCTGTCAGCACAGAGCCTGATGTGGGGCTCGATCCCACAAACTGTGAGATCACCACCTGAGCCAAAGTCGGATGCTCAACCAACTGAGCCACCCAGGCACCCCGATTGATTTCTGCATTTAGAGAGAGAGAGTGCCAGCACTCACGTGCAAGCGGGGAAGGAGCAGAGAGAGAGAGAAAGAGGGAAAATCCCAAGCAGGCAGCACTCTGCCAGCACAGAGCCCAACATGGGCCCCAACTCTTGAAACATTGAAATCGTGACCTGACCCGAAACCAAGAGTCCAATGCTTAACCTAATGAGCCACTGAGGCACCCCTATGAATTTTTAGATTGAGCACTATTATGGGCTGAATTGTGTTTCCTCCCACTCCCCCCAATTTTTACTTTGGAGTCCTGAAACACAGTACGTCAGAATGTGACTATATTTGGAGAGTTTTAACAGGGTAGTTAAAATAAAATAAGATTATCAAGGTGAGGCCTAATCCATTGTGACTAGTGTTTTTATGATAAAATGAGATTAGGACAGATCTATGCACAAAGGAAAGACCTTGTGAATACAGAGGGAGAAGATGTCTATCTACAAGCCAAAGAGAGAGGTCTGGAAGAAATCAACTCTGCTGACATCTTGATCTCAGATTTTAGCCTCCAGAATTGTGAGAAGTACAAACCTAATTAGACTAGTTATCCCATGTATTCTTCAGACTTGAACCCAAGTATTGTTTCTTGTAGGAATATTTTTCCTTAATCCCAGTTATCTATATGCTTACCTTATTTGCTATGGTGTCATTTCATATTGGGCTTCATTCATTCCTCTATCATATTGTTATCTCACTGGATTGAAAGTGATAATTCACTTAATTCTATTATTCTTTACCAAAATATCCTTGATGGATGGATCTATATCTTACCTAACTTTGCATTATCAATAACTTGTACCAGACCTAACAATATAAATAATAAATAAATACTGTTGTTTTTTTATAAGTACATATTTAAAAATCTTTATTTAATTTACTATTTTTTTTTAATTTACATCCAAGTTAGTTAGCATATAGTGCAACAATGATTTCAGGTGTGGATTCCTTTAAGCCTCTTACCCATTTTGCCCATACCCCCTCCCATTACCCTTCCACTAGTCCTCTGTTTATTCTCTATATTTAAGAGTCTCCCATGTTTCTGTCCCCCTCCCTGTTTTTATATTAATTTTGCATCCCTTCCCTTGTGTTTATCTGTTTTTTCTCTTAAAGTCCTTGTATGAGTGGTCATATGATATTTGTCTATCTCTGACTAATTTCACTTAGCATAATACCTTCTAGTTCTATCTATATAGTTGTGAATGGCAAGATTTCTTTCTTTTTGATTGTTGAGTAATACTCCATTGTATATATACCACAGCTTCTTATTCCATTCATCCATCGGTGGACATTTGGGCTCTTTCCATACTGTGGCTATTGTTGATAGTGCTGCTATAACATGGGGGGTGCATGTGTCCCTTCGAAACAGCACACCTGTATCCCATGGATAAATGCCTAGTAGTGCAATTGCTGGGTTGTAGTGTAGTTCTATTTTTAGTGTTTTGAGGAACGTCTCCATGTTGTTTTCTAGAGAGGCTGCACCAGCTTGCATTCCCACCAGCAGTGCAAAAGAGATCCTCTCTCTCCGCATCCTCGCCAACATCTGTTGTTGCCTGTGTTGTTAATGTTAGCCATTCTGACAGGTGTAAGGTAGTATCTCATTGTGGTTTTGATTTGTATTTCCCTGCTGATGAGGTATGTTGAGCTTTTTTTCATGTGTCGGTTAGCCATCTGGATGTCTTCTTTGGAGAAGTGTCTATTCATGTCTTTTGCCCATTTCTTCACTGGATTATTCGTTTTTTGGGTGTTGAGTTTGATAAGTTCTTTATCAATTTTGGATACTAACCCTTTATCTGAGATGTCACTTGGAAATGTCTTCCCCCATTCTGTCAGTTGCGTTTTAGTTTTGCTTGTTTGTTTCCTTCGCTGTGCAGAAGCTTTTTATTTTGATGAGGTCCCAGTAGTTCATTTTTGCTTTTGTTTCCCTTGCCTCTGGAGACGTGTTGAGTAAGAAGTTGCTGCAGCCAAGATCAAAGAGGTTTTTGCCTGCTTTCTCCTCTAGGAATTTGATGACTTCCTGTCTTACGTTTAGGTCTTTCATCCATTTTGAGTTTATTTTTGTGTATGGTGTAAGAAAGTGGTCCAGGTTCATTCTTCTGCATGTCACTGTCCAGTTTTCCCAGCACCACTTGGTGAAGAGATTGTCTTTATTCCATTGAATATTCTTTCCTGTTTTGTCAAATATTAGTTGGCTATACGTTTGTGGGTCCATTTCTGGGTTCTCTATTCTGTTCCATTGATCTGAGCGTCTGTTCTTGTGCCAGTACCATACTGTCTTGATGATTACAGGTTTGTAATACAGCTTGAGTCCGGCATTGTGATTCCTCCTGCTTTGGTTTTCTTTTTCAAGATTGCTTTGGCTATTTGGGGTCTTTTCTGGTTGCATACACATTTTAGGGTTGTTTGTTCTAGCTCTGTGAAGAATGATGGTGTTATTTTGATAGGGATTGCATTGAATATGTAGATTGCTTTGGGTAGTATTGGCATTGTAACATTATTTGTTCTTCCTATCCAGGAGCATGGAATATTTTCCATTTTTTTGGTGTGTCTCCTTCAATTTCTTTCATAAGCTTTCTATAGTTTTCAGTGTATAGATTTTTCATCTCTTTGGTTAGATTTATTGCCAGGTATTTTATGGGTTTTGGTGTAATTGTAAATTGAATCAATTCCTTGATTTCTCTTTCTGTTGCTTCATTGTTTGTGTATAGGAATACAACTTTTCTGTGCATTGATTTTATATCCTGCAACTTTGCTGAATTTGTGGATTAGTTCTAGCAGTTTTTTGGTGTAATGTTTTGGGCTTTCCAAAGTATCATGTCATCTGTGAAGAGTGAAAGTTTGTCCTCTTCCTGGCCAAAATGGATGCCTTTTATTTCTTTGTGTTGTCTGATGGTTGAGGCTAAGACTTCCAATACTATGTTGAATAACAGTGGTGAGAGGGAACATCCCTGTCTTGTTCCTGACCTTAGAGGGAAAGCTCTCAGTTTTTCCCCATTGAGGATGATATTAGCATTGGGTCTTTCATATATGGCTTTGTGATCTCCAGGTATGATCCTTCTATCCCTACTTTCTTGAGGGTTTTTATCAAGAAAGGATGTTGTATTTTGTCAAATGCTTTCTCTGCATCTATTGAGAGGATCGTGTGATTCTTGTCCTTTCTTTTATTGATGTGTTGAATCACGTTAATTGTTTTGCAGATATTGAACAAACCCTGCATCCCAGGTATAAATCCCACTTGGTCGTTGTGAATATATATTTTTTAATGTATTGTTGGATCCAGTTGGCTAATATCTTGTTGAGGATTTTTGCATCCATGTTCATCAGGGAAATTGGTCTATAGTTCTCCTTTTTAGTGGAGAACTCCTCTAGCATCTCTGTCTGGTTTTGGGATCAAGGTAATGCTGGCTTCATAGAAAGAGTTTGGAAGTTTTCCTTCATTTCTCTTTTTTGGAACAGCTTCAAGAAAATAGGTGTTAACTCTTCCTTAAATGTTTGGTAGAATTGCCCTGGAAAGCCATCTGGCCCTGGACTCTTGTTTTTTGGCAGATTTTTGATTACTAATTTGATTTCCTTACTGGTTATGGGTCTGTTCACATTTTCTATTTCTTCCTGTTTCAGTTTTGGTAGTGTATATGTTTCTAGGAATTTGTCCATTTTTTCCAGATTGCCCATTTTATTGGCGTATAATTACTTATAATATTCTCTTATTATTGTTTTTATTTCTGTTGTGTTGGTTGTGATCTCTCCTCTTTCATTCTTGATTTTATTCATTTGGGTCCTTTCCTTTTTCTTTTTTTTTTTTTTTTAAATTTTTTTCAACGTTTATTTATTTTTGGGACAGAGAGAGACAGAGCATGAACGGGGGAGGGGCAGAGAGAGAGGGAGACACAGAGTCGGAAACAGGCTCCAGGCTCTGAGCCATCAGCCCAGAGCCCGACGCGGGGCTTGAACTCACAGACCGCGAGATCGTGACCTGGCTGAAGTCGGACGCTTAACCGACTGCGCCACCCAGGCGCCCCTCCTTTTTCTTTTTGATCAAAGTGGCTAGTGGTTTATCCCTTTTGTTAATTCTTTCAAAGAACCAGCTTCTGGTTTCATTGATCTGTTCTACTGGGGCTGTTTTTGGTTTCGATAGCATTAATTTCTGCTCTAATCTTTATTATTTCCTGTCTTCTTCTGGTTTTGGGATTTATTTGCTGTTCTTTTTCCAGGTCTTTAAGGTGTAAGGTTAGGTTGTGTATCTGAGATGTTTCTTCCTTCTTTAGGAAGGCTGGATTGCGGGGCGCCTGGGTGGCGCAGTCGGTTAAGCGTCCGACTTCAGCCAGGTCACGATCTCGCGGTCCGGGAGTTCGAGCCCCACGTCAGGCTCTGGGCTGATGGCTCGGAGCCTGGAGCCTGTTTCCAATTCTGTGTCTCCCTCTCTCTCTGCCCCTCCCCCGTTCATGCTGTGTCTCTCTCTGTCCCAAAAATAAATAAAAAACGTTGAAAAAAAAATTAAAAAAAAAAAGGAAGGCTGGATTGCTACATACTTTCCTCTTATGACCACCTTTGCTGTGTCCCAGAGGTTTTGGGTTGTGGTGTTATCATTTTCATTGGCTTCCATATACTTTTTAATTTCCTTTAACTGCTTGGTTAGCCCATTCATTCTGTAGTAGGATGTTCTTCAGTCTCCAAGTATTTGTTACCTTTCCAATGCTTTTCTTGTGGTTGATTTCAAGTTTCATAACGTTGAGGTCTGAAAATATGCATGGTATGATCTCGATCTTTTTGTACTTACTTAGGGCTGATTTGTGTCCCAATATATGGTCTATTCTGAAGAACGTTCCATGTACACTGGAAAATGTATATTCTGCTGCTTTAGGATGAAACATTCTCAATACATCTGTGAAGTCCATCTGGTCCAATGTGTCATTCAAAGCCATTGTTTCCTTGTTGATTTTCTGTTTAGATGATCTGTCTATTGCTGTAAGTGGGGGTTGAAGTCTCCTAGTATTATGGTATTACTATCAATGTTTCTTTATGTTTGTGATTAATTGATTCATATAGTTGGGTGCTCCACTTTTGGCACATAAATGTTTACAATTGTTAGGTCTTCTTGGTGAATAGATCCCCTAATTACGATATAATGCCCTTCTTCATCTCTTGTTGCAGTCTTTATTTTAATGTCTAGATTGTGTGACATAAGTATGGCGACTCCAGGTTTCTTTTGTTAACCATTCACATGATAGATGGTTCTCCATCCCCTTAATCTCAATCTGAAGGTGTCTTTAGGTCTAAAGTGGGTTTCTTGTAAACAGCGTATAGATGGATCTTGTTTTTTTATCCATTCTGTTACCTTATGTCTTTTGATTGGAGCATTTCGTCCATTGACGTTCAGAGTGAGTACTGAGTTTATTGCCATTATGTTTCTTATAGAGTTGGAGTTTCTGGTGATGTTCACTGGTCCTTTCTAGTCTTTGTTGCTTTTGGTCTTTTTTTTTTCATCTTTTTTTCAAGTTCAAAATTACTTATATTCTTTAAGGGAAAATTAAAATTTGTGAATAGGATGTGCTATGTACTGGATGTTTATGTCCCTCCCCAAAATTCATATATTTAGGCCCGAATCCTCAGTGTGATGATATCTGGTGGTGGGACTTTGGGAAGTAGTTAGGTCTTGAAGTTGGAACCTTCATAAATAAGATTTGTGCCCTTCCAAAATGAGGTACAAGAGAGGTGATCTTTCTCTCTGCCATGTGAGGCTATGGTAAGAAGGTGTTCCAACATTCAGAAGTATGAGAAATAAATTGGTATTGTTTATTCTACCCAGTTTTTTTTTTTTTAAATAGCAGCCTAAGCTTAAGACAGGTTGGAAAGACAGAATGTGAAATCCTCTTATAAGATCTGAAGACACTCTCTATGTCCAACCCTTCCAACTGGATGGACTTGCAAATTTAGTCAATCAGTGGATTACGAATGTTCAAACAGTACATTGAGCATATGAAACCTTAGGATATAGATTTTTTTCTTCATAAAGAAAGAATAAACTTACTGAATCCCAGAAGTTCTTTTCTTTTACATTAATGTGGGATTTTTATTTTTTTTGGAAAACATAATCACATACATATATTGAGGTACATGATTTGAGAGCTATTTATGGTAGCGTCAACATGAATTTAAAGTTCATTTGAAGTTTTATATTATTTTGTGTTATTTCTTTCTTTTAGGTTTTTTTTTTACATTTATTTATTTATTTTTGAGAGACAGGGAGAGACAGAGCACAAGCGGGGAATGGGCAGAGAGAGAAGGAGACACAAAATCCAAAGCAGGCTCCGAGCTGTCAGCACAGAGCTTGACACAGGGCTCGAACTCACAAACTGCGAGATCATCACCTGAGCCAAAGTCAGACACTCAACTGACTGAGCCACCCTGGCGCCCCTGTGTTATTTCTTTTTTTAAAAAAAATTTTTAACATTTATTTATTATTGAGAGACCAAGACAGACAGGGCATGAAAATGGGAGGGGCAGAGATAGGGGAAGACACAGAATCGGAAGCAGGCTCCAGGCTCTGAGGTGTCCGTGCAGAGCCTGACAGGGGGCTAGAACCCACAAACTGCGAGATCATGACCTGAACCGAAGTTGGACTCTTAATCAACTGAGCCACCCAGGCACCCCTTCGTGTTATCTTAACTTTATATTTTTACGAGCTGTCAGCAAACATCAAAGTCCCTTTGGCAAAAAGAAATATAAATATATACATGTATGGACGTGCTAATAGGTCCACTGTTGCAATGTAGTGACATTTCATTATACTGTCATTCTGGAAATCCCACAGATAAGGCGTGTGATTTTGTGGCAAGCCCCAGTGTCTAGTACTTTGCTTACAAAAGAAAGAAGGTGGCTCAGAAATGTGCTATATCCCACTCTCTTTTTTCACTGGTGGACTTAAGTTTTTGTAAGAAAATTTTATAAAATTTTCTAAAACTTATCAAATATCAAAAGAGATTTTTCAAACAAAGTTAGTGGAATTGAAATTTGTCAGAACTACTTTCCAATTAAGTTTTCAGAGAATACTTAAGTGTAATATCTGTTATGTGAATTGTCTAGTAGTAGTAGAATAGGTTCTAATGTTTATAAACACCACAAGGATAGCTTGAATTTTGGCTCTTCATTCCTAATGAATGCTATTATATTTGAAAAGTTCTTAATTTCTGTGATCTTTAATTTTCTTGTCTGTCAAATAAAAATAATAATACCAGCCTTATAGTGTTATTTGTAGGATAAAGTAATGCATACAAAAATATCCAAGTAGTACGAAGTTTAAGAGTGGTGATAAATATAAATTGTTTTACCTTTTCTAGTGCTCATGGACAATAGAAGAGGAAGTAACAAAAATATTTTTTTAACTCCTGAACTGAAGTAAAATAAAAGCAACTTTTTTAACATAAGGAAAATAATGATATTGTCCATGAGCTCTAAGACAGTATATATAATCCATACTGAAGAGGACAAATAAATTAGAATACGGGGCGTATCATCCATAAATGAAGGTCCTGAAATCATTAAATTCTGAGAAGCTGGACATATTTCCTAAGGTGAGGGTGGGTGTAGACGTAGGGGTAGGAAATAACAAGGAATACATTTGGGTCTGTAAATGGCTTCTTTGGACCTGTATGTCTATTTATCTAAAGAGAGAATATGGTCACCTTATCGGTTTCTTTCTTACAGTCTAATCTGTTTCACAGAGGAATAATGCATTTCTTTCTGTTTGGAAGGATAGTACTCAGCCTCGTCATTGTGTTAAGTAACTTAGTTCTTAAGAGCTGTGCTGTCCTTCACCTCTACGAGTGCCAAAGAGAGAGGAAAACAGGTGAAATCTTGTAGCATCCCTTTCTCAGATTGCATGCTCTCAGTTCTATTTGCTCAGGCCTGCATTAGGGGACAGGAGTAATGATGTGATAAATAGAATAAAAGGACCATGAATAAGTGAAAGAGCAAGAACAATGAGAGAAAACTTTTGTGATTGTGTGGTTATTTATAGAATGAAGACCTCTATTAGTTCTATCTGATACTTGCTCACTTAAGAGCACACAAGGGTAATTACGTATGTGACATCTTTAAAGGAGGCAAAACAGGTTTTGGACAGTGGTACAGTTATTCTTTTCTTCAAACTCGATGTCTTACTATTTATCTAGGGCTGAAACTGATGGCTATGGAGCTGTGTTTTTGAGCTGGAATACCAATATATTTTCAGTTTTACTGAATTTTATTTATATGGAGTAGGGTACTAATATCTTCCCATTTTTGGTTAAGTTGGCTCAACTATGATACTATTTAGTAGGTATCTTCAGTATTATTACATTATAATTACTTTTAATCACATTTAAAGCTTGAATATGGACTTTACCTACATTTTTTGTATTATGTATAATTGGTTAATTAGACTTTGGGACTCTTACTTGGTTTCAGTCATGAATGTCTACTTTGTAGATTAAACAGACTCCATTGACTATTTTCTATTTTGGGTTTGTAGTTAAATTTAAAATAGTGTTAAATTGATGGTTACATTTGACTTTCTTTTACACTATTTTGAAATAAATTATTTAATTTTTGAATTCTGGGATTTTGAACATTTATTGTAATTTGTAATATAATTTCTATGAACTATTTGAATAAAAATGGCAAGAAAAGCAAACCAAAACCCAAACCAAACCAAACAAAGAGGATATGGGGCACAGATCACTATATCACTTTGAATTGAAAGGAATTCATTATAACTCTGTTAATCGAGTGCTTGGGTGGCTTAGTTGTTTAAGCAACTGGTTCTTGGTTTCAGCTCAGGTCATGGTCTCACCGTGGTGAGACTGAGCCCCATGTTGGGCTCCTCCCCAGCTCATGTGCATGCTCTTCTTTCTCTCAAAATGAAAGGACATTACAAAAATTTTCTAACTCTATTAAGAGATTTCTTTATGTTTATTCCCATCAATACAAATAAAATCTTTGTTATCTTTCAAATATTTTTATTGTCTATATATCTTTTTCATGTACATTTGGATCTATCTTTTCATGATCTACTGTAAAGTTTTTATTTCTTAAAAGTATAAGAATATAAAAAGTGAGAGACATTAAGCTTTTAAAAATAAGTTTCACAGGGACACCTGGGAAGCTCAGTCCATTAAGCATCCGACTTCAGCTCATGTCATGACCTCCTGATTTGTGAGTTCGAGCCCCGCATACATTTTCTGCTGTTAGCACGGAGCCTGCTTCATATCCTCTCTCTGGATCAGTCCTCCCCTTTCTCTGATTCCCCCCCATCTCTGCCCCTTCCCTGTTTGTGCACATTCTCTCTGTCTCTCTCAAAAATAAATAAGCATTTTTTCAAAAAAAGAAGTTCACAAAGTTGGTGTTTATCTTGAATTTTTGTTTGTTTTAGTTTATGTCTAAAGCTGTAACATCCAAACTCATATTGTCATGTGTTTGAATGACTGATCATTAGGTCATGTTAGCAGTGGCAACCTGTTAAAGCAGGTACTATAATTTACCACCAGACTGTAGTCCAAAGATCGTGGCTCAAAGTCCTAACCAAATTCTTTATTTTGGGTGATGTGGGGAAGGCTATATTTTATTCTCAACTATCTCATTTCCAGATGTAGATAATAATGATGTGTGGTCTATATCACATGTTAGATGTGAAAAAATTGTGCACAAGCATTTTGCAAACTTTAAAGCTCTGTGTAGATACTAGTAATTTTTAGCAATGGTTTGGCTAAATATCTTCTGTACACTGAACATCATTATTGTTGAGAAAGCTGGTATCTAAATAAGAACTAGCCAATAGTCTGAACAAAGACTCATTATCAGAAATGATTTTTTTTTTCCATTTTGAACCCACATGCAGCCAAAAATGTACCAAAAGCCTAAACATATAACAGGAGCTTCAACATATAATGGGATCACATTCTTTTTTTTTTTTTAATCACAGTTGAAGTTTCACTCTCTTTTCTAGGTTTCTTAGCTGATTCATCAAAAACATACTCATACAATCATTAATCTACTCATCTTAAATTACATGCAATCAAAATATTTAGTCTATTAACATTATCTATACTATATCTTTATAAATAAGTCAAGATTTCTTTTGTGGTTGTTGTTGTTATAATAGTGACTAGTCAATCTTCACTATGACAGAATGCTTCTTGACCCAGTGTATCTAACTAGGTAGAAATAAATCTCCAATATCTCCCAAGATGCTGTGGGTGTGTAGGAAGTAATATTTGTGAAATAAGTTTAGATAGACTCTTGTGATAAAAAGCATTTTCTAAATATTAGAAGGATAATGAAAGTATAAGAAGTTACACTCCATTTCAAAACAATAGAACATTTCTTCAGTTAGGTAACTGTTTAGATATTTTGGCAAGCAGAAGGGAATATAGGAACAAAAGCCATTTTTTAAATGTTTATTCATTTTTGAGAGACAGAGAGAGACAGAGCATGAGCTGAGGATGGATATAGAGAGAGAGACAAAGAGAGAGAGAGAGAGAGAGAGAGAGAGAGAGAGAGAGAGAATCCAAAGCAGGCTTCAGGCTCTGAGCTGTCAGCAGGTTTTGAGCCCACGGACTGCGAGATCATGACCTGAGCCAAAGTTGGATGTTTAACTGACTGAGCCACCCAGGCACCCTGGAACATAAACCATTTTAAATCAAAGTTTCACTTAAGCATAAGTTATATTTGAATCCTCATTACTGTCAATGAGTTTAATGAACACAAATACCAAACTGAGGATGCATAATGGCGAACTTATTTTATAATTTGTGACACTGGCTTATACATACAGGAAAATATTAAAAAGTCATGAAACAAAACCTTAATTATATAATTGTTAAGTTGTTTCGATTAAAAGAGTAAAACACTATATGGAATTAAAATGGTAATCATGGCCTTCTTTTGATGGGATTTTTCTTAATATTTTTACAGTCTTCATGCATATTTTAATCACATATTGTGTTTGTATGTTTATAGTCATTCAGAGATTTACTCATTTATAGTATTTATCCATATATGCTTTTCCTCCATCCACTAATGTGAAACCTTTGTATAACACTCAAAATTGTATTGAAGCGGGGGGGGGGGGGTTATATTTGTTTCTTACTAATGCAGTAGAAAACAAAATCTCATGGCTTTGTATCAATTATTTCTGTATGAATTTCCAGTAGAGATATGCTTATGTTAAAGAAGATACTCTTTACTTTTATATTAGTCTAGGTCATAAGAGTTAAAAGGCTCAAGTTTGCCTAAAGAATGTCAATATTAGACAATTTGATCAGATTTGCACTATTGTGCGTAATACATTTCTCAGTATGTACACTATGCTATTGGAACAAAGCTCATGAGATATTTAGTAAATAAACAGACTGCATTAGTCAATTTCCCAATTATGTGTTTGTCTATAAAAAAAATTCTTTTTACAGGTGCTAAGCATTGGTTCTCTAGCCTGAGATTTGATTTTCTTGTCATAAAGAAAGAAATGATTACAGTTGAGAGAATGCTTCTTTATAAGCACTCTTGTAAGGAAATGAGAGGTATGAAAATGCAGGAAGGAATATGTTCTGGAAATCCCAAGTGAGTCATTTTATTATTTTTCTGAAATTCAGCCAGCATTGCAGTGATAGGCTCAGTGCTTTCCTCCCATAAATAATGTCCTATTCATGATAAGCACCATGAAGTTCTCTACATCAAGTGCTTCTTACTATATACAATAAAATGAACCCCTTTGCTTTCCATAATATTATTGTGTCACTGAAGGCAACTCTTTTTATTTTTTTTTAAGTTTATTTATTTTGAGAGAGAGAGAGAGAGAGAGAGAGAGAGCGTGCGCGCGCAAGCGGGATAGAGGCAGAGAAAGGGGAGACAGAACCAAGGCAGGTTCCACTCAGTCAGTGTGGAGCCTGATGTGGGGCTTGAACTCAAGAACCATGAGATCATGACCTAAGCTGAAATGAAGAGTTGGACACTTAACCACCTGAGTCACCCAGGCGCCCCTGAAAGGCAAGTCTTTTTATAACCATTTTAGGTATTTTCTTCATTTGAGTTTTTTTGTTTTTTTTTTTTGTAAAATTTTAGCTACCATTATTGGGATTGTTTAATTTATCCCACATTGAAAGTAAGTCTTCCTGATTCTCTCACCATGTAATATAGCCAGTCAGGCCCAAAGAATTGTGGATGTTCACAACAAGAAGAAACTGGGGGGAACCTGGGGGCCAAAAATGTCTGAAGTTTGTGGAAACCCAAAGAATGAGACAATAATGTGGGTAGTATACAGAACTCTGGCCTAAAATGGGGTTGGAAGAAACTACACAAAAGCAAATGTCACCATTTCTCTATCATACATAGCATAACTATTCCCTGTGTTTACAATTGCTTTTATATTTGGAAAAAATAAATGGCAATATATACTCAGCATAATAGCTTTGTGGAATTGCATTTATGGTTGCAAACATGAGTAATACAATTTGAGTTATAAAATGTTTTTAATGTTTCTTTCCATGCATGATTTTGTGAATGAGTTAATACAGTGGTCAAATTTTCTGGTAACTATCTTTTGAATGCCACACAGACACACACAAGTGCAGTTATACTTTAATCAGATGAAAATACTAGGATTTGATAAAGTAAAATTAAATTTAAAAAATTTAAGTTTATTCATTTATTTTGAGACAAAGAGAACCAGTGGGGGACAGGCAGAGAGTAAAAGGGACAGAGGATCCAAAGTGGGCTCTGTGCTGACAGCAGTGAGGCCGATGAGGGACTCAAACACATGAACCATGAAATCATGACCTGAGCCGAAGTCTAACACTTAACCACCTGCGCCACCCAGATGCCCCAGTAAAATTAAATTTTCAAACGATTGTGTGTCTTGAAATTTTCATATAAAAATCCTTCCTTTAATAAACAGATTTTTCAGCTACCTTAAATCTTGCATATTCAATTTAGACTGTTGAGTCCTCATGAAAAAAATGTAACTTCTGACAAAGCAGAATTGGGACCAAAATACTTTGACCAGAAGTGTTATTTTTTTTAAGTTTTTTTTTTTTTTGAGAGAGAGAAAGAGAGAGTGCTAGTTCTAGGTTAGGCGGGGGGTGGGGGGAGATGGGGTGGGGGGGGTGGGCAGAGAGAAACTGAGAGAGAGAATCCCAAGCAGGCTCAGCACTGTTAGCACAGAGCCTGATGTGGGGCTGGATCTCACTGACTGTGGGATTTGACCTGGGCTGAAATCAAGAGTCCAACACTTAACTGACTGAGCCACCAGGCACCCCTAGAAATATTTTTAAACACCTTTGTAAACTACTTTTCTCTCCCTCCCACCTGTTTCTTCCTCCCAACTCAGTCATTTGACATATAGTATTGCTTAAGTATCTAAGATAATTGGCAGTGTTTCAACCACAGTGCCAGTGGAGATGATGGTCAAATGTTGCAGATTTTGATGAATAATGGAGATTTTTATTTCTTTCACTTTCAGAAATAAGTGTAGATAAGATTGTAGAGGCATTAGATAACTAAAAAAGAAACCTAACAGAAATTGATATTCAGCCAATGCAGTGTACAATGATATATGGACTTAGGTAGATTTAAATAAAGGATTCTAGGGGCACTTGGGTGGCTCAGTTGGTTAAGCGGCTGACTTTGACACAGGTCATGATCTCATGGTTCATGAGTTTGAGCCCCAGATCCGGCTGTCCTCTCTGCACAGAGCCTGCTACGGATTCTGTCTCCTCCCTCTCTCTGCAACTTCCCTGATTGTGGTCTCAATCTCTCTCAAAAATAAATAAACATTAAAAAAATAAAGAATTCTAATTAACATTTGTTTTTTTCTTTAAATATATATTTTTAGTGTTTTGCACTTTATTTTTTAGAGAGAAAGCTAGCACAAGTGAGGGAGGGGCAAAGAGAAAGGGGGGCAGGCAGAGGATCCCTGTGCTGACCTCTGAGAACCGGATGCCCTGTTGCAGGGCTCAAACTCAGGAACTGTGAGATCATGACCAGAGCCAAAGTTGGGCACTCAACCAACTGAGCCACCCAGGTGCCCCACATTTGTTTACATCTATTTGCTTGCATCTAAAAGAAGTTAGTGAGCACTTTTTACATAAGCATAACTCATACAATAAAAAAATTCAACAAAATTTTTTACTTATTTAAAAATATTTAAAAGAAATGATATTTAAATAAGTTAGATCCATACAGCTTTTACATGTGTAGAACAGAAAATGTATCGGGCTAGAGCAAGGCTAAAAATGAGTATATAGGATTGACAGTAATACATGTGACAGACGTTGAGTCTACACCAGGGCTTCATTGATGGCTAGAAAAGAGAAGGTGGACTGAGAAATTTTTAGGAAAAGGTTGGCATAACTTGGTGTTTAATTGAATGCAGAGGGTGCGAGTAATTAGGGGGCCTAACATTACTTCCAGGAGTATGACTCGGGCATTGGCAGTGTAATGGATATGCAGAGTATGCAGAAAGTCTTAAGGAGAAGAGCAGTAGGGACAGATCATGATTTTAACTGAGGGATGTTGACATTTTGGGTCAGAACTTCTTGAAGATCTAACAGATAAGAAAACACACTCTGCAAACTGCTAATCTGTTGAGATATTATTCTTAAGAATATCTTAGCAAGCTTCAGAGATCATGGGAACTTTCTTTAAGGGACAAAGCTGCATTGATACTGTTGGAGTCATGTGGAAGTGAATACTCTACGATTTAAAGTCAAAATATCATTTAAATTGTTCTTTGCCATTTTCCTGCATTGTGACTTCAGCAAATTGAATCCCTGAGTCTCTGTCACCTCACAGGATTATTGTGAGGACCAAGTGAGTGAACATGTCAAAATAGTTTCTAACATGTAGCAAATGTTAAATTGTGTTAGTCCTCACTTTCTTATTGAAAGGACTCTATTATTCTTCCAATAGTCTTGGCCATTCCTCTTCTCTCTTTGTATTACCACCACTTAAGCCATTGTGAATAGTATCTTGGCCTCCTCTACCCATTTACATAATTTATTTACTCAACAATTGTGTTTAACAAGCCCTGTAGTAAATCAAAGGCTGCTTTATACACTGGGTATATGGCAGTGATGTTATTCAGGTATCTTCCATACTGATATAATAGTTATGGTTTAAAATTCAGAATTAATTTTGTTACAGAATGGATAAAATACCTCTTCTGTCTTCATAGTGCCTACACATTAAGATCTAAATTCCCTAACCAAAAGTTCGAAGACTTTCATAAAATCTTCCTCCAGTCTTCCTGACTGACCTCATCTATAGCTCACCCTCAAATCTCCAGGTATCCTTCCCAACCTGCCGGGTGTTCTCTCCTCTAGTACACACTTTACCTCACAGACCTTATCTTCTATGAATATCATTTCTTCCCTTGCTATTTTATGTTTTTTTTGTATTTAAAATATCTGAGAAAAAAAATATCTGAGACTTCATCCTGGTATTAGACCATATTTGGTCTTCAAAATTTACTAGTTCTTTTTAGTGTTCCATAACTTCCACTTTTTACTGGCATGGTTATTTATTTTAGATGTATGTTCCCAGACCACTTTATGTGAGCTCTCATAGCACAATGTCGTCCCCTATAAAACTTAACAATATTGAGTTGCAGAGCTGAGCACATGCTTCCTGCTGGCAACCATCTCCCTAAGAGAATAAGAGCTGAAGGCACAGAATTTATATCAAAATCACCAATTAATTAAGATACTTTTCCTCTCCAGAGAATGTATTATGCTAATGGATATTTCTTCATTTGGAAATAACAATGGTGGGTGCATAAACATTAGCCCCTGTCCACAGTGTTTGTTTGTTCAGTTGTAGGTATCTGTAGAAGTGGAGATGTTTAGTAGGCACTCGGAAATGCTTGCCTGGACCTCAAAAGATATAAGACCTAGAGTAAAAGGAGCTAGTGAAAGAAAGAGAAAAAGGAACATTTAAGAGAACCCAAAGAATGTAGCATCATAGCAGTTAAGGGAAATTTCAAACAGAGACGTGATCAGGAATACTAAATGCTAGGCAATTGACAAGGGATTTTGAGGATCAGGAAGACCTGGGCATGACAATAGTAGGGATTATTGGAGAAAAAGAAAGTGGCATTGCAAGAGAAAGAAGGAAAACAACATGGACCTAACATTGAAGGGAAACAGGAAAAGGTGTAAGGGGAGGAGGAGGGGGCAGGCAATAGCTGTGACAGAGAATGGAAGGGACAATCAGCTGGATTTAAATTTGAGGGTGGTGGTTGTTAGGTAGACTTGAAGGCGTAGAGGTTTCCCTAGGTCACTTAAGAGATGATCCAATATACAAGTTTCATGCTCAGCAACTACTATGTAAGTGTACTGGCCTCCTTTTCTTTTTTCTTTTCTTCTTTTCTTTAATCCATTTTTATCTAATACAGAACAAAACAAAAGCCTTTATTTCTGAATTACCACAGCCTTTGCCCCTGAAAATCTCGATGCTCTGAAGAATTATGTAAGGCTTTAGTCAAACATCTGCTTTTTATTTATCTTTGTTTATTTAAGTCCCCACTTTATTATTTTATAAACAGTAGCACAGATAACGAAATTATGGATGGTTATTTTTGTTGGAGAAGAGTTAAACAGTGCTCAGAAAGAATATAAAATTTTAGCTGTCAGGAAAAGTTTCAAGTTCTCTTTTGAGAAAAGACTGGTTAATTTTCATTTACTTGCACAGAAAACCTGTTTTCTCCAATTTTTACTCATACATGATGGCAATAGAAAGAAGGTTGCTGAGGGCTTTGTGAGTATTTGATAGTGCAGATTTGGTGGAAGCAAAGTGGAGAGAACACTTCTGTGCTGAAATATATAGGGGCACTTAATACTGTAATGGGACTGTGCTTATATCTGGCAATGTTTAAAGGCTGATAGGGATACACTGGACTTTCCAGATAAAGGTAATTACACTACCATTTTAGGATTTTCAACATACATGCTTGGGGTTGTTAAGAAACAAAAATCAGCTGAGTAAATTTTAAAGATCTTATTGGCTTTATTCAATAATTCATGAATCAAGCAGCATCCAATATAGCAGAGAGAAAGGAGCTCCAAGGAACTGTACAAAATGAAAGACTTTTATAGGCAGAAGGGAATGGGAACAAGGAAGTTATACTAGACAAAAAGCAGATTGGTTATGGCAAGGTCACTTCCCTTTAGGGGATTTCAGGGGTCTATCAGGCATCATATGACCTAACTAGTGCTAATCAGGGATTTCTGGTTGACTGGTTTAAGATTCCATTTTGGGGAAAGTCAAAACTGTAATTAGGTCTTGGTTTAGTGACTTAGCATAAGCACCTCCATTTTGGTCCTGTTGTCTTGTTTTCAAGGGGGTACATTATTTTCCCAATTTCTATAGTTCCACGAGGAAGGCTATTCTTTAATACCTGGTCACCAGCTGCATTCCTAGTACTTTTAAGGAAGTGGACAAATGACCCAATTGATGAGTTTGGAATTAGCATGTGTGGCTCAGCTATTTGCTCCAAATTTTTTCTGGGAGCTCATCCATGTCATAAGTATTTACAGGTGACACCACCATATTATCTGGCAAGCTTTCTCTTTCTGGGACTAAGTGAACACACCAGTTTAATTTTGAGGGCTCAGGATTAAAAAGACCATTGCTGCTGCACACAGGATATATTCTCAAATTTAGCTTTTTTTTTTTGTAATAAAGGTGGAATTCTGTTATTATCTACTGATAGGTTTGTCTCTGTTAATAAACTCAAAACTCAAATGGAGAAATATTTGTTGTCAGTTGAAGATTGAGAAGATCAATTAACATCCTTCACTAAACAATGTCTTGATGATAAAGCAGACATTTGATATTTAAATGTATTTATAATGATCCTCACACTGAGATTTCACAGTACTTTGCTCTATATCTCTACTATATAATTTATCTCAATTTTAAAATGGTTAACTTATTTATTTCTTATTCACCTCTATGCCTAGTTCTTAGTTCACTGACTGGCACATAATACGTGCTTAATAATTCTTTGTAGAATGCATAAATAAATGGAACTCAAAAGATCTTTAAGGAATATCAATTCCATTCTGTTTTCTATAACTTGAACTGAAAAATAACCAAAAAAATTGAAAAAATAAAAATAACCAAATATGCAACCTGATATCTGACTAAAAATTATGACACAAAACATAACTCCCATGTGGGAGTTCTTCCATAACATTTATCATATTATAAAGGATAAAATGTCCCATATTTCATGATTGATTTGTTATTTTACAAGTATTAAGTATGAATCTGAATTTTAAAGAGTCATTTTAGTTAGATATAATGATCATGAAGTAGCAGATATAGAAAACCCATGCTATTAATCCCAATAATAGAAAAAAAATGGCATTCAAATCAGAGGCAGCATGATGTAGATCTTAGCAAAATTATTATTATTGTTGTTGTTGCTATTACTCATAAATAAATGCTATCACCACATGTAATGAGATCTGTCATAATTTAGGGACTGATTCAGATTTAGAACTAAACATTAACCACAGTAATTATGGGTAAAATGAAATTAAAAATAAAACTAAAACCTGCAATTATTTAAAAGCCAAATGGATACAAAGTATTGCATCCCTGGATTTAAAACCAGATAGTTTAAAACCTTCAAAGAAGTAAATGGCTTTTCAATGAAAGCTGCGCACCCATACCCATACACAGTTTTTGAATGATCAGAGCCTGTATTTTCACAAAGGAACTTGGGTGCTATGTAGTTAAAGTAAGGAAACTTGATTTGAAAATTATTAATGAAACTATAAAGGATTTTTCACATTATTCATATATGAAGTCATAAGGTCACCCAAGTCAGTTTTGAGGGTAATGTGTATGTTAGACAGTGTCTCAATCAGTTAATATTACATTTCAGGGTGCACAGTGCTGATGGATACTAAAACACACACTTTCCTAAGACCAGTGTGGGAAATGAGGGGGTTACCATTAATATGACCAAGAGTTATTGAAGTCATGAAGTTTCATTGCAAATATATTTTTGAGTGTAAAATGTATTAACTAATGTGGTCATTCACAATTCACATGGCTAGTATTTGCTCTTGATGACTTGATGAACGTTTTAATAAAGCTATGTTGAATAAGCAAATTGAAAACTATTTATATCCAAATCTATCACATTAGAGACTTTTGCTTTAAGTTTTGGCATTGTTTAGATGGATTAACCCGTTATACACAAGGTGATCTACCCTGAAATTTATAACCTCTACATATAATGCATACATTCTCAAACAATAACAAAGCACAAAATGACTCAACTGCATTGCTAACTTCTCCCAAATAGATTTATTCATCTTTGGGAAAGAAGGGTGAATATGATCAAGCATCCTATACAAAGGGAATGTCAAATACTATCCTCATAGACAACTGGCAAAGAGGTTATTTTTCCCCAAACAGTTCAAGCATCTATTACAGGTCATATTGTCAGATTCTAGTGAAAGATTGGACACTCCAAAAACAAATTTGCAATACTAATTGGGTGAAGTGCTTTATAAAATATAAAATTACATGGTAAAACAAAGGAGAAGAGTGGCATAGGCATTAAGAGCTATTGCAGAAGGTATATATTTACTTCCTACACTCTTGGCAAATCCATGCTTTTATTTTCTATGACATTTCATTGCCCACCTTCCTGATATCAAAGCTCTCAGAGGCAGTAGGAGCTTATTAATAAAATGAATTCTTGTGAGTCTGTTTGGGCAGCTGGATTTGGAAAGTTTTTTTTAAGGTTTTGAGGAAATGCAATCATCCAGTTCAATCCTGTGATATATTAGATCATTTATTTGTGGCAAGACATTTTCATAGGGCATTTTGTTTCCCATAATAAGAGCTTCAAATATTGTCTTCTTTTCCTTCGAAATTTAATTTTTGCTGGGAATGGACTAAATTATTTGAGATTAAAAAAATTCAAAGCTTCAGAAATCCCAAACTATTAATTATTTTTCAAAGTTACAATTATATTAAACATAAGGGAAGTATGGTTCAGTGTATCTTTTAGTAATACAGTTTTACAAAAATCAAATTCCTTTCTTCACAAGATTGTTTATGAGGTTTATGTTAAATCATAGGAAAGTAATTTTTTATCAATATATAATCCTGGTGAAAAGCACAACATATTTCCTGCACTGACCTAAGTTAAATAATAAATACATCTAACTTGCTCTGAAATACTTTACTTCTAGAAATCTATACTCTCCAACCACAAAAGTTTGAAAAATTCAGAATATAATTTGTTAAGGCCTAGTTCCTTGTAGGTATATTCTACCAATGATAGAGGTATAAATTTTCTACAACCCAGGCTTGTCTTTCTTAAGGACCTAGAAACCATCCTTTTGAAATATAAGCATAAAAAAATAGGACCGTTGCATCCTAGTTTCTGAGGGAGTAGGGCAAGGGCAACAATTACCAAACATTGACAAACCTACCCAGTACATTCCTCAAGTATTTTTCCATTAGCTCACCCTACTGTTTAAGTATCCTCCCACTTAATGTTTCAACAGAGTTGAGTTTAATCTTTCTCTCCTATTTCTATAGCCTCTCTCCTCTATTGTAATAGTCTTGTCTAAATAAAGTCTTTCTTGCCTGTTTAACTGGTCCAGTGCAATTTTTCTTTTGCACACATACCTAGTCTTTGTGGCCTGAATGAATGATGTAGGGCTTGATATATACTAGGAATAGTTAACCTGTTTTCATTCTTGCTTCCTGGGAAATAAATCACACACACTCAAACAAACAAACAAACAAACCATAATTTAGCCACAGAATCACACCACGGATGTTGTTCGGTAACACTTTGTTACTATAGAACTTTAGTTTTGAATTAAATAAGAACTCAGGGAAGAGAAGTATAAACTCAGGCTTAAACAAATCTTACCCTATGGGTATCCAAGAAGGTATAAATCCTGAATTTAAAGAAAAGAAGAAAATTTACTTTATGTTATGTCTTGGGAAATAATGGGTTAGGGAATAATGTACTTATGAATGATGCTTTATTTGCACCTTGTGGCTTACGGGATGAGTTAAGTTTAATTGTGATGATATGGAAATTAAAAAAATAAAAGTACTCCTGCATCTTTTTACTCATGCTAGTATTATTTCTTCTTATCTTTTAATTCCCAAGATTGGATGGCAAACAGTATATTATGAATTTGGAATATAAAGGAAATAATCTGTAGAAAATAAAAATCTTCTATGGATTCTGATCCATCATTTCAACTTTTAGAGTAAATTTTTAGAGATTTATACTATGGATGTATTTACTCATGAGCACAAAGATACATGTCACAAATGCACATGGTAGAATTCTTTATATTGTAAATGTAAAATAACTAATAAAGAACATTTACTTAAAATATGATAAATTTGTATAATAGAATGCTAAGCAGGCACCAAAAATAATGATATATATTGTACAGATTGTATGATTATAAATGCTGATATATTAAGTGCCAAAAGGCAGAATGCATACATGTATACACATATGAGTGTGTGCATGCATATAATTATGTTTTTACATATGTATGTGGGGTATGCACATATGTGTGAAGATACATGGGAGATACACAAGGAAATGTTCACAGTGTAACTTCCAGGAAGTGGTTCTCAGAGTCAAAGAAGAGGAGTTAGAATTATACGTTTCTTATTATAAATTCTACTGTGCTGTTTGACTTTTAAATCAAGTTTATGTATGTTAATGATACTTATTAAATGCAATTGTTTATAAAAAGCAAATGCCCTGCCCATAAACTATTAAATGCAGAGGTGATAATTTTAGGAGCAAGATATGCTATTCTGCAATTATAGCATCTAGTGACATAGGGTGAACTATATCTCCTCTATAATTTTGATCAATAAAAGACATTCCCTTTACTTGTTAGAGGCTTTAAAAAGACAGAGATCCTTTGGTGTCCATGACAAATGAATCCCTAACAGGAAGCACATCTTGCATAATTTAAACTAAGGCCCTGGAATTCCACTTATATTGTAGGACACTTGTTCATATCTGGGCCATCAATACATGTCAAGTGTACAACTGACAACTGTATCTGGAATTTCAGAATTGAATAGCAAATATAGATATTCTATTGCCTGAAACTGCTGGAGGATAGCACTATTTACACAGAGACACCAGAAATTAATCATTTAGATAAAACCAGTTAAATATTCACACCTTTGATTACTGTGTTTAAACATTCAGTATGGTTTAAGGCAATTAGCTTTGCACATTTGGGGGAAATGCGAAGTGTTGTGTCTTGGGAAGGGCCGTGTGGGCTTGTTAAAGAATCCATGACATATGAAGAGAGTTAACCTAAGTCGTATGCACTGAGCGTGAAATAGGAAATGCAGCGCTCAGAGCCACCCGTTAAGATCCTCTTATCTCCCTGCAGAAGGAAACTGAACTTTACGTGTTGCTGGTGCTAGTGAGGCAGCCTACTATGTTTATCACAAATGGGGGCTGGGAGTCTAGTTAAAAGGATTTTATACTCTTTTGGCTTCAGCACAAAACCAGCTGCAGAAATAACCACCCCCACCACCCCCATCACCAAACAGAATCTATTAAGCACCCACATCCACATGGATTCTATCAGAGCCAGGCTAATGGAAATCAACTCCAAATCCAGCCAGCACGAGGATAAATGAAAAATTTTTACCCTATATCCCTATGTTTCTTAGAATACCTTGATTTTTCAGGGTTATGAGACATTGTTCGTTCTTACATTTCATTTCAGAGATGGTAGCAGCTCTCAGGCTGACGAATTAGACAGATGCTAAGCCATATGCAAAAAACATTGTTTATAAAGAGTTATTGACATTTCAAAGTCATGAGACAATTCACTCTTCTGAGTCCCTTAGCCAGGTTGGCTCACTTGAGATTATATTTAGTGAAAGCCACAGGAAGATTAAAATTTTCCTGTCATTTACCCTTACCCTTCACAAGGTCTTAATGGAAATATTTTATTCCTGATGGCAAATTCTTCTTTCTCTTTGAACAATAAGTTTGGTTCAAGCTCATATTTATCTATTCTTTAAGCTGGTAATCTTCCTTTTCCAAAGCATCTTGGCCAGCAGCACACCCTCCAGAATGGTAGATTCCAGGTTTCAATGTCTATTGTCCTTCTACAATATGTTACAAATGAGTTGACACTACAATTAAAATAAGGCCAGTTAGATGTCTGCAGATGGAAGGTCTATTTATACTAAATTCTCTTGACAGCTGATGACATCATATGAGCCATTTCCAATGATTTGAATAATGAGGAGGTAGACCTGCCTCTGAATTCAAGTATCATTCCAGATGCAACTCTGACTTAGTCAGGAAATTCTGGAATATAGGCTACAAACTACTCTTGCATATTTTAAAAAGAAAGGGAAAAAAGGACATAGAAGGAAGCTTTCTTTTGATGTACTTTAATATATACCTAGGAATTATAACCCAGCTATGTAAGAATCCTCATGGAGAACACTGAATACTCTGAAGTGGTGGTTTTGACATTTAATGGCTGTATCTGGAATTGTATTTTTGAGAACTAAAGCTGTAATTCTGCTTAGCAAAAAATACAAAGTAGATAATTCAAAGTTTCTTTAATAGGGATGCCCTATTAGATGGGAAAATGAAGTCAAATGAATCCTGTTTCTTTAATGCACTCAGATTTTCACAGATTAAAAATTAATCAAACCTTTAGAGAAATCAGAGTTTGATGAACTTGATACCTTAAGATAAATTGTTAGTTTTCAAAAAAAATCTTGCAATTTGTAAAAACAAAGTGCCAGGAATATTATCTGAGGTCCTAAAGATTTCAGAGCAGTGTTTTGGTGTCAGTAATCACAAAGAATTTTAATAAACTCCAGACAGTATTCTGAATTATGTAATTCATGTCTAAGTAGAACTAAGATTAAAAATGGAAGAGAAATATCAAGGAAAGAATTCAGTAGGAACCATACTGTATTTCCATTAGCAGAAGACTAGGAGATATCGCTGAAATTTCAATAACCTTGTAAAGAATGAGCAATTATTGTGATAATATATTTGATCTGTTCTCCTGGCTTTTAGCAGCTTTATTTGCCTAAAATTATCCTAATCCTTAAGGTCTTCTGTGTTGCACACAGAGAAAAGTTTGAGGAAAAACTTTGGCCATCTCTGCAGACATCCATGTACTTGGCTCTTCTATCAGCACTGGCTTTAACCTCAACCTAAACTTAAATTTCACTCTGGAACAATGAACTGCACTGGCACTAGGAATATGCTATTTACAGAAGAAAAAGATAAGGGATAAAGCCTTTTGATCTAGCCCTTTCCTTCCTGTTAGGATCAACTAACAGGATGACAACTGCTTATCTTAATGAGGACAACTGCTTATCTATTGTGACCATGAGGCTTGAAGGGTAAAGACATAATGCCAACTCTCCAGAGATGCCAAATAGAAGATTGGACAGGGCTAGACCTTTGATGATGTCTTTGAGCCACTGAATTAATCCTGGAACAACTGACCTCCAGACTTCTACTGATTTAAATTGAAATGGTTTAGACCATTGATACTGAGGTTTTCTGTTCCTTTTAATCAAAAGCATCCTTAATTTATATAAAGAATTTTCCACCTTAATTAGAATAACGCTTTACATGGCATATAAGATCTCTTATGACAGGCCCCTGATGACTACATTTCCCACCACTTTCCTTTATGCTCAAGGAAGCACTGCTTTTTTTCTGTCTCTTCTCAGAAATGTTATCTCAGTGTATATCAATATCTAGCCTTCCCAAGTCTGTCTAATTCATTGCATCATTGCCTTCTCATTGTTCTAACTGGTCAAGTGTCAGTTTAAATGCCCTTTCTCAGAAAGACTTTCTCTGATCATTATAGCGAAGGAAATTACCCCCCTATTTTTTTTTCTATTGCAGAAACATTTTGGCTTTTACTTCAAGGCACTTTTAATTTTTGTTATATATATCTGTTCCTTAATTATATCACCCTGCAATACAATCCCAGTAAAGGCAGGGTATCAAGTATATATTAATTACCTCTGATACCTGGCTCCAACCCAGGCGGTCTCTAGTACATGATAGGAACTTGATGGATACTTGTTGATTAAATAGATGCATAGGGCTACTGGTTGGTTCTTCAACCAGTAACGTATGTATAGACAACACCAATTTAAATATTTTAGCCCCTTGGAAAGTCAGACCTCAGGATAATGAGGACTGACTCTGATG
Source organism: Prionailurus bengalensis (assembly GCF_016509475.1). Taxonomy (NCBI): domain Eukaryota; kingdom Metazoa; phylum Chordata; class Mammalia; order Carnivora; family Felidae; genus Prionailurus; species Prionailurus bengalensis. The sequence continues at coordinate 27,004,869 of NC_057353.1, read as the reverse complement.
CTTAAGTGAAGAAATTTAGTTCCTATTCCATAGTGTTTTCTTTCTGAAAATGAGCGCTCATCAAATCAGTGAGGCCCTATCATGTTGGTGTTATATATTCTGATTTCCTTTGAGCATTCTCATGTATATCCATTACATCCACTATCAAGGAATTTTGAGTCAATATGCTATTTCATTTTTTATTTAATTGTGTGCTAAACCAATGAGTATAATTTCATTGTTAAGAACTTCCCCTTTATTAATTTATATCTCTTATGGAATCATATGGCATATTTCCATTACCTCTTATTTAAAAATAAAGTTGCTACATTATAATAATGTGAAAACAAATCTTACATCAGAATTTTTAAAATGTGGTGTATGAAAAAATTATTCAGTTAATACCAGGAAAAAGAACAACTTACAATGGAAGAGCAGAAATAATGACATTTTCCAGTTAGATTTCATTTAGGTATATCATTTAGAAATTAAATTTAGCTGCAGGTAAAGGAGACCTCAGTATAATAGCATAATGAGATTGGGGTTTTGTTTTTCTCATATAAGAGAAAATTGTTTGCCTGTTGATATTGGCACAGGGGCTCATGTTAGGGACAGGATTCTAGGATTCCCTTGGCCTTTCCTTTATGGTGATTTTGTGGTCACAAGGTGGATGTTAAAGCTCTGGTCTTAACATCTGCATTCTAGTCAGGAACAAGGGTAAAGAAGTCACATTTATTGTGAAATTCTCAGATGACCTCCACTTATATCTTATTGACCAGAACTGGATCTCACAACTGCACCTAGCTGCAAGGCTCATTAAAAATATATATTTTTGCTGGATGCTCCAGGAAATCACGTTTATATTAATTATGAAGAAAGGAATGGCTGCTTGGTGGATTATTTTGTGAAAGTAGTTATTTCAGATGAGTATGTGTGCCTAATGGTCACATTACTAGTGTCATCCTGAAACTTTGCCATATGATAGAGCATACACTTTACAATGTACACCACAGGTCTCCTTCCTCCCATGGAATCACTGTGCAACGGTGAATGAAAATGTTTTCACTTTTGTTTATGACCAAATAATATCCTTTTTCTGAAATGAAGTTTGATAATTTCTTACAGAAGCAAAACCAGGTCAGAATTTGTCATGTATACAAACTACATTGCAAGAGCAAGGAAGTGCTGTTAGCCAAAGCTAAGAATTAACACTTTACACAGTTCCTTATTCTTTTGCATGTGGATATTCGATGCCCACAACTCTTTGTTGACAATACTGTTCTTTCCCCATTACATTGTTTTAGCAACCTTATAGAAGATCAAGTGTCCTTAGATGTGTGAATTTATACCTGAATTCTTAATTGTATTCCATTGATCTATATTTTTGTCTTTATGCCAGTAGTATGCATTACTGATTTTTGTTGCTTTTTAGTGAAATTTGAAATCATAAAGAGTTCTCCAACTTTCTTCTTCAGCAAGGTTTTTGGTTATTCTGGGACTCTTAAGTTTCTATAAGAATTTAGGGACCAGCTTGTCATTTTTTGCAGAAAACGCAATTGGAATTTTGATAGGAATTGTGCTGAATAGGTATATCAATTTGGGGAATATTGCCTTCTTAACAATTGCCTTCTTCCTATCCATGAACTTATTTCCATTTATTTAGATCTTAATTTGTTTCAGTGATATTTTGGTTTTTTTTCAGTGTGCAAATCTTATGTTTCTTTTGATACATTTATGAGGAATTTATTTTTGTGGTGCTATTATAAATAAAATTATGTTCTTAATTTCATTTTTAGGTTGTTTATTTCTAGTGTATAAAAATAGAACTATATTTCCTGTATTGATCTTGTATCCTACAAACCTGCTGAATTTGTTTACTAACCCTACTGGTATTTTTCTTTTTTTTTTTTTGGTATTTTTAGTATGATTCACTCAAAATAGTCCATAGTACACAATCGTGCCATTTGCAAGTGCCATTTTCAATCTGGGTGCCTTTTATTTCTTTGTTTTATCTAATTTCCCTGGCTAGAAACTTCAGTACAGTGCTGAATAGTAGTGATCATCGTTGTCTTGTTCCTAATCTTATGGAAAGTGCCATTAAGTTTGGTGTTAGGTATGGGTTTTTTTGTAGATGCCTTATATTAATTTGGAGACGTTCACATCTATTCCTAGTTTGTTGGATTTTTTTTTCTATTATGAAAGAGTGTTGGATTGTGTTTAATTTTTTTCCACATCTATTGTGATGGTCTGATCATTTATTTGGGTTTTGTCCTTTTTTCTAGTAACATGGTGTATGGACTGATTTTCATGCCTTGAATAAACTGTGCATTCCTAGAATAAATCCCACTTGGTCATGGTGTATAAATCCTTTTTTTATATGGCTAGATACCGTTTGGTAGTATATTGTTGAGAATTTCTATGTATGTATTCATAGGAAATAGTAGTCTCCAGTTTTCTTTCCTTTGATAACTTTGTCAGTATTACCAGGGTTATATTGGCTTCATAAAGTGAGTTGAGAAATATTTCCTCTTTATTTTTTTAAGAAGATGTGAAGTATATATGTAAATTATTTTGAAGCACAGGGTGGAATTTATCAGCGAAACCATCTGGACCTGGACTTTTCTTTGTTGGATTTTTAAAATTATTATTCTGTTTACTTGTTATAGGTCTATTCAGATTTTTTAAATTTCTTCTTGTGCCAGTTTCAGTAGTTGTACATTTTTAGGAATTTTTCATTTCATCTAAATGATCTAATATGTTAGCATATAGTTGTTCATAGCATTCAATTATACTCTGTTTATTTCTGTAAGGTCAGTAGTAATGTCTCTACTTTAATTCCTCATTTTTCTAGTTAAGATATTCTTTTTTTTTTCTTGATCAGTCTTGTAGAAATTTGAGTTAGTGGTATAAAGGTGAAATCAAAAGCTCTCCCTCAGAAGAAAGCAAAAACAACTCATAACATGGTTAAGGTGAGTGATATGGAAGCAAAGGAAAATATATAAGATGTATAATTAATTATTTGGTTTCTCAAAAATAAGATGACATAAAAAAGTATTGATCTTAAATATAGACAAAAAACTTATCTGAGATAAAGAATAAGTGAAATTACAAATTTAAAGTGACCACTTATACCAGGCAAAATCAATGAAAAAAACACTCAAATATATCAATAAATATTTATTATATTTCCACCATATAATGAGTACTCATCTTGTGTATAAAAAATAAGCCAATCTACATCTCATTTATTCTTCACAATAATCTTATGAAGTACGAATTATTTTTGCTTTGACAAAATTTTATTTTTCTATGAGAAAATAGATTATACACGGAATCTTAAAATAGGCAACTTACACAAACAGTCATTGGTTTCCAAGGGCTGAGGCATGAGGGAAATGGAGAGATGTTGGTCAAAGAGTACAAACTTCCAGTTATAAGATTTAGTAAGTTCTGGGAATCCAATAAGCGTGATGACTATAGTTAAAAAAAACAAAAGGAAAATATAAGTGTAGAGAGATTAAAGAACATTCACCATGGTCAGAAAGCTAATATGAAGCAGTGCCAGGATTTTAATCTATGAATGTCTTTCTCCATTACTCTTGCTTTACCAAATACAACATTCCACTTGTGATTCTTACCCAACATTTAAGTATTCATATACATAACCTTTTATTCATTTGGTCATGTATATGTGTATTGTGTGTATATATATATTTTTTATTAATGATCAAATGAATATGTATACATGTATATATGAATATACATATATATATGAATATAAAGTGAATAATTCAATGAGTTGACAGGTTTTACTAGTAGTATATGGCACTGATTTCTGATTACAGATAATAATGAACTTATATCAATTAGTATAAATGAAATTAGTAATTGCTTTCTTCCTTTTTTTCTAACTTAGGATAATTGAAGAATTATCAATTGAAGATATATTTTTATGCTATTTTTCAAGGTAAAAAAGGAGAATACTACATCCAGTAAGAATATGTACTGCTTTCCACCTATTGGTTTATACAACTTACCCAATAATTGAGCACAGGCATATGAAAGTTTAGATGTCAGCTATAGCTTGGGGTGAAGGAGACAAACATTTCATGTAAGGAAACCACAGACTCAGCAGCAGATGCCTTTTTCATCATTGGCCAATCCCTTTCCAAACATGTGTTTGCATTTTAATGAGAGTAGATATATAACTTCTCAGGAAAAGGCTACAGTAAAGTAGGGTCAAATAAGCAAAATGCTGTATGAGTTGCTGGAGAAATGTCTGGTGACAGGAATAGATAGTGATTGTTGATATGTGATCACTGTTTAAGAGGTGTTGTAGTCATGCTATAGGCCTTCAGCAGAGGTTGAAGAAAGCAGTATGATGTTGGAGCATCGCTTTTAAGAGTTCCTTCCTTCAAATGGCACCCCCCCTCCCTTTTTAATTGTGGATTTGAGTTGAATTGTGGAGTTGTTTCATTGTAAACGTCAAATTAGGGGCCAGAATGTATGGGTGTGATTAGGGATTCAGTCCTTCACAGCTGTATGACTTACCCTCTCTGTGCTTAATTGTCTCTTTTACTAAGGGCTGTTGTGGTGCTGAAATAAGTTCAACCATGTGAAGTTAGAATAGTGAGTGGTACGGATCAGGGTCTCAGTAATGTTAATGTTATTGCTACGATTATCCCAAAGCTAAATTTCTTTAACACTACTCGCCAACTAATCTCCAACAAGGTATTAGCTGTTTCAGTTAAGGTGTTTATACTTAAGGGTATTAAAATTTAATTAGGTGACTCCTGAAGGTTAGAAAACCTTCAAAGTCCACAGGACAAGACATCTAATTGTGGAATTTCAGACACTTTGTATGAGGCCCCAGGAGAGGAAGCGTGGCTATTGCAGCAGCATGCAGTGCCTGGCACCCCTCAAATTACTGTGTGTGGGCAAATGTTTTCTCCATCTGTGTGTAATAGAGCCGCAGAACAAGGAATCAAGAGAGAAAACAAAACCTAAACTCAGGGGAGGAAGTAGACGCAGACTGAAGCAACAGCAGAGGGAGTGTTTCATGACAGTATGGCCGTCTTTTGGATACTCAAGCTGCTTAATGTAATGGAGTTGTGACATTCTTCCTATGCTGTTGAAATGGTCTTGATTTGTGGTTTCACATGGCTTCTTATATGAGTCTACTTGAAAACATGGGAATGAGTGACTCCAGTCTGCTAAGTCTGTTTACAGAGCAGATGTTCAATGAAATTATCTACATGAGAGAATTGTGCATGGAAAAGATGAACCTCAGTGACCTTTGACTATCCTCCGGTAATTTTATATTTTAAGGAAGCTATACTAACTCTTGTAAATAGCAACCAAGCAAACAGTGAAACAATGAAAACAATTAAAGAATATGGTAAAACTTTTATTCCTCCCATGTCTATAATAATAATTTTGTGTCTGAGCTGCATGCTGGCAAGTAGAAAAACTAAAAAGAAGTCAAAAAGAAATCAGAAATCAAAAAGAAGGAAGGATGGAAGGAAGGAAGAAAAAAGGAAGGAAGAAAGGAAAAGAGAAAAAGGAAAGAAAGAAAGAAGAAAATGGTGGAAAAACAAAACTTCTTGAAATAAAATACTATAATTAAAACATTAGCAGAATGGGGTGTTACTTCACTCTTCAGCTCTATATGGAGAGCATTCGCTTAACCTGACAAAATGACTAAGGTTGAGAGGATCAGGGAGGTGAAGTCTTGACTGCCGTTCTTTGGCCCTTGGATGGCAAAGGTTATGCTCTCTTCCTTTGAGTTATTTCCTGCCATTTTTCTCCTGATATATGAGCCATTTTGTTCAAGATACTTTTGGTAGGCTCTCTCTAAAAGGATTTCTAGTAACCTCCACTGGCTTGCTGTTTCTTCCTTGCTTCCTCCTGAGAAAACCCCTTCTTGAAATCTGGAAAGAGACAAGCAGGGGTGCCCACCTCCAGCAGTGGTGATTGCTCGGCTGTTCTTAAAGTGTTTTCGCGAGGCCAGATTGAGCCTGCCGGTTGTTGTAAAGACTACCTGTGAAAGAGTCCTCCTAATTAGCTTACTGACTATTTGGAGAAAGCTCTCCTGGTTTCTCTGTGCCTGGTTGTTACTGAGTAAGCTACTGCTGAATGAAACAGATGTGTTCTTTATAATGATGAGGTCATTTTTACGCTTATTAATCTTGAAAGCGGGCTGTTTCTTATAAAACAAAGTTGGATTTGAGAGAGAGAGAGAGAGAGAGAGAGAGAGAGAGAGAGAGAGATGATGATGATGACTTAGAAAGAAAAAGAAAAGAAGCTTTTGTGTGTGTATGCCCACGTATTTTATTAAAAGTTTTAGTGGCTGCTCCAAGAGCAAGGTGTCTGTGCCTTTAATCATTTTCATTTTAAAAACAGAGCCTTATATTTCCACATCTTCAGCTGTCCCAGAGGGCAGCTAGGCCAACTTTAACAACATTAATTTCTCTTTATGACAGGACTAGTGCTGCCCCAGGTCTTCAGAACTGCCTAAAATGTCTGGAAAAGTAGATAATGAAGAGGATATTAGAATTGTAAACAAGAACAATTTTGTAATAAAAACCATATATTTTCTCCATTGGACTTTGGGCTTAATACTGCAGCAGCAAAAGTGTCACGAGTCATAATTTGTTGATGACTACTGAGCATTAGTTACAGTCAGAGCGTGTGCATAAAGGGCAAGTCCTCCTGGCATCCCATTAAAGGAGATCTCGGATGGGTAATTGCAATTTCGTTGTTCTAATGTGTCTCTTTCAGTTGATTTTTCACTGTGCAACCTGATGAAAAGAACTTGTGTATGAAACTTACCAGGCTACTCACGGAGGCTTTTGCCCTTATGCAGAGGTATTCTGCACAAGTTTAAAGGATTTATTAATAGCGAATGTGAAAGGATCACCCTCCTAAAAGTCAAAGGAGACCCATGCCCAACCCTGGATTACCTTCAAAGGTTTAGGAAGGAGCCTGATTGGAGCACTGAAAAAAGAAGCACATCCCTCACTGCTCTGTGTTTCTCCAGGAGCACATCCTTGCTTCTGTCATCTGTTTGTCCTTCTTGATGACAGGGTTTATGAGTATGATACAGTGGACTAAGAAACTGTAGAGTAAGAAACTAAGTGGACTAAGAAACTAAGATTTTCCCCAAGAAACAGAGTGTTCTTCCCTGTTTTTCTGCAAGGAATATGGGAGCAAAGTGTAAAATGTAAGCATTATTGGCTGTTAACATCATAAACGGCACTATCTTCCTAAGGTGCCCGGCAGCTGAGAAAGTTCATACTGTGCTTAACCTTTTGTCTTGGCCTCATCCTTTGTTGTCCTGATTCACTCAAGAAATCTGAACACATAATCCTAAAAGCATAACAATTTCCAGGAATATGGTTTTTGTTTGCATTTCATATCTGCTTTTATTATACTGAGTGGCCTGTGTTCTATAATCTGTTCCCTGAATTTAGTTTTGTAAGAGCAACACAGATGCACAAAGCCTCTCAATTTCTATTGAGATATTTTCCTATCAAAGGTAATAATGAAAATATTTATGTTTTCAATTAACCAAAACTTACTGCATATTCGTATGATTTTTCTTTTCAAAATTGGCAGTAGCATAAGAACATATGTTTTGAAAGACAGTTATTCTAGTGAAGTGTAGGTTAAGATACCAAATACTTTAATTTGAAGTGAAAAGAGAGGCCACATTGTGCTTTATGAAATCTTTTAAAATATTACGATCTTAAAAATAAGGCGGAAACCTTTCATCTGTATCTATTAGCACCGAATTCCCCTTTTCACAGCTAGGATGGGTGAGTAAACAGCTTCATCCCATAGTGTGATCAGTTAGGTGTGGGTGTCTTCCAGATGATCTGGGGTAGTGGGATCTCATCCCAAGACTGTGCTCACTCGGGCTTGATACAGACTAAAAGACAAAAATGAGCTCTCTTCCATTATTTAGGCACCTGTCCAGAGGTTGGGGGGAAAATTCCTTGTGTAGATTTAGCCTAAGAGAGCAGAGATAACCACCTTGCCTTCTGTGTCTAATAAGATGTGAAAGGGGGCAGAAATAATGAGTATTACATTGTATTTTTCATGTAAAAGCCGGAGAAACAAAACGTCCTGAACACTGGCAGTGATTCCAGTCATTTTCAAATGAAAAGGGCTATTTGTTTCCAAATTACAGCAGCCACTGGAATGCATACGTTTATGGCTCAGAAATCCTCATTTTGTGAAGTAAAATTACCTTTCAGTAATTTAGTCACTGCAGGCTTTCTCCTGCTGACTGGTCAGAAGCTATCAGATAGCTTGCAGCTGCGGGCTTCAGCCCGACCATTTTTTTTTTTTCCTAGGACAGGCAGTTAGTTAGTAGAGCCATCAGTATGGCATCTGTCATCCTGCTAGGCCCAAATTGTTTTCTATGATGGATGTCACAGTCTGTATGATCAAAATAGAAGCCCTGCTGCTTTTAATTGCAAAATCGGAGTACTTGCACATTTGTTATTATGCCGAGGTTATTACCTCACACAAAATGAATTAACAGGTGAAAATAATTGATGAGAGGAGTCTAGGGATTTTTAGCCTCTTCAAAGAGACTTTGTAATTATGGCATAATGAATGTTCTGAGACATATCTGTGGGGGGCAGCATGAGACCACCAAAGATCTCTCCAGATTGATGACAAATTCTACTGATTTCTACTGTAATACTGCTTAAATTTACTTAGCAATTAGTTTAATAGGCCTACATGATTCATGATAACATACTGAGAATTTTTAAATAAGTTTGTTCCATCCATCTGTAAATTAAGCCACTTACCTGAGCTTTCTTCCCAAGGTGATGGAAAATGTGAACGAGTCAGACTTTCTGAAACAAAGGTGACAGGATAGGGGTTTGGGTTTCAGAAATACCTGACTAAATGCTGCTGGCATCTCAAATAATTTCCCTTCCCCTTTTCCAATAGCTTGTGAAAAGAGCCTCACCAAATTTTGTCCAAATGCAGTTTTAAGAGTTCCCAGCACATAAAGACTCTGCATTTGTCCTGTGAAGTAAATCGTTTAAACATTTTGCAAGCTGAAGTAATTGCTCTTGGCTTTCTGACCACTCTTCCATTCAGACTTGGTTATATTTCAAATTCATTCAGCCCCTGAGTGCATCCAGAGTGATGGAGTCCGGCCATCTTTCCCCTTCCTTGTGACATCCTGAAACTGCACGGGGGGTATCTCTGTCACCATGAACTTACATGCAATGTCGCTTCAGAGCACAGAAGGCACTGTCCCTGTATTAACCCAGTGCAGCCAACAAGCTGGAATATTGCTTTTCATGTGTGCCTAAGTAGGTACAGAATAGTAGTTGTAAGATAGACAACCTAAAAGCTGCAAGGGTGGAAAATATTAGTAAGTGGCATAGGGGACCATTTAAAGGAAAGAAAAAAAAAGATCTATAACTGAACTAATCATGAGCATGCTTCTTTTTAACAACTACATGTTATTCACATACTGTATGCATTCAGATCTCAAGGTAATTCTTTAATTAGCAAAAGCTCAAAATGAATTGTGAGTGCTATTTTGAGAAACGTACATAAAGGAGATCTTGAGACTAAGACAGTTTTACTAAAAGTAAAGGAGAGAAAATGCCATGGAAAGCAGAATTGTAACTTTTGAGGAATGATAAACTCCATAAAGAAGTCACGTGCATATAAACATCTATATTCCTTTTTTAAGTGACAGGGAGTTTTATCACAGATTCAAACTAGATTGATTAATCTGTATATCCAAAGACATGCATTATTTACTATTGTTCTTGTTCCTTTTGTCATACACACACACACACACACACACACACACACACACACGTTCCTGCCCCCGAAGGCAGCTTTTCTTTTTGAGGTAGTTTTTAATGACGGTTTGTTGTTATTCTTGTCCTGAGTTAAAATGAAATGCATATTTGAGGTGTGCAATCAATATTAAGGAATGCAATTGATATTGAGGGGACTCTTACATTGTGTATATGGCATAATACATATATAATATAAAATGTGATATTATAGAGTGTAGTATATATACACATATCATTCTTTGCAGATATACTGCCAGCATTTTGTACTTAAGAGTATATAATATCAAAAGATCTCAATAACAGGAAGAAAAAATACAGGCCAGAAAACATAGCAAATGCAAGGCAAGTAGTGAATTGCCCCACATGTGAAACGGACTGTGGTAACTCATATCAGGCTGCATGTCACTTTCAGAGGCATTTTTCATAAACCACATGCCTGCATTTATCTTCAGTGTAAACCCCAAGATGAATTCTCCAAAGACATTAACAATAGATAAATGCTTTTTAAACAAAATAGTCTATTTGAAAAATCTGTGACAAAGGAAGGAAGGTGTTAGACAATTGGACTTAAGTTGTGTCATAAACTATGGCACTGATTTGTGATGTTTACTTTATTGTGGTCTTAACTTTAATTGAGAGAGGAATAACCTAAAATTCAGAGGTTAATGCTGTAAAATCTTGGTATCTGTTTCATTTAGATTATATTGGATGACTATTGTGAAACACCAAGGAAAACACTCCAGGAATTCTGAAACAAACAAAATATGCAGGTAACAAAGTGAATTTCTAAAAAGAATTCGTGTTAATTCAGGTTGGATACAATTGTTGAAACTTGATTATTAGAGACAATTCAAAATCTTCATAACACCACCAAAAAGCAATAGATGACACAATTTAAATTTCACGGTAAGCTATCCAAACACAAATAGATGTGTTCTATACAGAAATGAAGAACAGAGGGACTGGGTGTGCTTTATGATAGCTTTGTGACAAATGACACATACATAGAGTGCAGTGTAACTGACTCTAAAGCAAATTCAGCTGCTTTTTTCTTGTCTCTTCTTTTTTCTGTATAATATGTACAGAAGTACAAATGTTTAGACGGCGTCTAGTGACTACAAACAAAGAGTATTCAATATAGTGTGTATGTTTACCAAAGAAATTGTGTTTTAGATGGGAAAATCTGATGTTCTTTTTAACGACTATAGAATGTGGAGTAGTTAGGATAGGGAAAAGGGTATTTGTTTTATTCATGGGCCATTGCAAAATGATCCTCGTGTGTCATAGGGGATGGTGAGCTCATGGAGTCTGAATCACTGACTTACAAGACAGATCTATTTCCAGGAAAGGAAAAAGATTTTGTTGATAATGTAATGAGAATGCAAATAATTTCTTTGATGATGCTAGAATTTTGGTAGTATTAGTCTGCTGCTAGCATGCTATGAATTCTGTGTAATTAAATGGAATTGGATTGTGGACCTGGCTTTATGAAGACGGCACTGGTTTCTGAGTAATACCCTATTCAAACACCTCACTCTGATGTATTGCATTAATAGATCATCAGAAGCAGTTGTCAGTCCAATGATGTATTAGTGTAATACATGAGAACGAGACTCACTGATGATGTATTTAGTACTCACAAGATGGCAGTGTCCAAAGAAGAAATGGGCCCACTAAGGAAGCCATTATAATTATAGGATGAAGTCAGTTCAGCGTGCAGCACTTTACAAGCCTTCTCAGAAGGGTGCTGGGTTGGTGTATTGGTGCCGAACCTACTCTTAGGACACTATCGCTGGCACAATGAGAAGAGCATTGTTTTCCCAGTGCAAAATAATTTCCACTGGTGAATGGCAAGATAATATACATATGTCTGGTTACCATTCAATATTTTAGTGCATGTCAATGTCTGTGTTGGCAGAAAGCATTGTGTACTGTTAGTGCTGCCTTGTGTGGGGAAAAAATCTCTTAAGCAGGATTTTCTGGGATGATACTCAAATATATTATTGTAACAGCAGTTTTCCAACTGATAGTTTCTGCCAAAGGGGAAGCTTTTGCTAGTAAGTGTCTACATGCCACCAATCATGGGCACAGCTTCTGGCATTAGCTAGAGAGGCAGATATTTTAAGTAAAACATTAAACTTCGGTCTGACTGTCATACATTTTCTGCTAATAGAGCTTGCAACACCTACTATAAATGTAGATGAATTAGAGACTCCCAGTGACCTCTATCTACCTCCTGCTGTGCTTTTTCTAAAAGGGTAAAAGAGAGACTTTTAAATGTTTATAACATAGGGCTAAAAAGGCTTTTTTATGCAATGGAATCGCAGTTACTGTTCACCTTCTTACAGCAGCTGATTGCATCATAAATAAAACAGTAGGGATAGTCATCCCAGCTGTGGAATGAATGCATCCAGAGAGCAACCAGAAGGCATTGGTGAAGGATAGGGAGTTTCCTTCCCAGGATCTGGGCTGGTAAAGATTGGAGGTGTCATTGCAGTTTGGAGGGGAAGAAGTGGCCGGGGAAGCGGAGGAGGAAGCAGAGATGATAGTTGATACATGGCGTTTCCTTCCCTGGAAATTTAGTAACTGAGGTATATTTTGAAGTTTCCTGACCCCCTCCCTATTCAGGAAGGGGAAGCTGAAGGGGAAAAGAAGGATTCACCACAGAGACCTCAAGATGCTGAGGCAGTGCTTGTCGCCATTTTCGTAGCCAGGCTGGCAGTGGCTTGCCCACACTATGGAAAACAACAAAGTGTAGAGCACGACACTAAATTTAGAGGGAAAACAGGCATAGGTGGCATTCTTTTTATTAAGTGGCATTTCTACTTTTGGATATATTATCACTTTTAAAATTTGAGGTAGAGAACTCACTTTGTGATTTATGACTTATAAATAGAAATTCTTTCAGTGGACTCCTTTAATTACCTCTGTTTGGTCTAAAGGCTTAGAAAAATGTTATGGAAACAAAGCATTGCGCACTTTAAGTCGACAAGAAAAATGATTTGGAAATGCTTAATATATCTAATCCTTTTTAAAGAATGATTGTTTTATGTAATGCCCACTAAAGTATGCATTCTCCTAAATGTCTCTTGATTTTCCAAACTATTAACCCCTAATACTCAGTTCTATATCAGACTCGTTAGCAACACTGCTGAACTGCCGAATGATCCTTTTATACTATGTAAGTTTTCTTAACATCTAGGAACTAAGGCTTGGGCTATAGACTTGAACCTAAGAATGCATAGACATCATGTAAATTTTTAAAAATATTTTTGTGGGTCCCTAAGACACCAAAAGAGGTAAATCTTCAATATGAATTTCAGATTATTACACTATAGCTTGTCACCACTTATTTTCATGTGAGATAAAGATGATTTTTACATCAACTGAAGGCAGTTTTGTTATATATTTAAATACACACAGGTATTCTTACTTTTGCCAAAGATTTAGTTATTTGTTGGAGAGTTTCAAAATTCTTTTCATTAAAAATGTACATGGTTAATGCACTGAATATTTGTCGTAGACTTCCACATTATTAAGGAACGTGTATTATCGTGTTTGCACAAAGTTAAGCAACAGTGATGACAAAACTTAAAAGAAAACCCTGGGGATTTTCTTTGCTTTAAGTAGTAGAAACAACTTAGACACTACCCCAGACTCCCTTTTCCTGCCTTCTTTCCTCCCTCCTTCTCTCCTTTTCTTCCTTTCTTCCTTCCTTCCTTCCTTCCTTCCTTCCTTCCTTCCTTCCTTCCTTCCTTCCTTCCATTGATTAGATAGTAATAATGGAGGAGGAAGGTTAGAGAAACAGGAAGATACAGTAACACCTTCAAACTGTGATAACCAGGAAATAATTATTACTTAAAAATGTGTAATATTTCTAAAATACCACATAGTTGCAAGTTTATGTTAATGATATTTCCATATGATAAGATGTATTTTCTATATACAGGCCCAATAACAGTCCATAAATAACAGGGATATAAATTAATTGTAAAATTAACAATAGGAAAATTCACCCTTTGAAAACACTAATGTTCTGAGGAATGCTTTTAATAGTAGACAAAAAAAAAAAAAGAATGAGAATATGGGGATGCAAAAAAAAAAAAAGAAGAAGAAGAAAGAAGATTAAACTCAGCCAGTTATGTGAAAAATGAAATGTTTGGGATTTTGAAACTTTTATTCTAATAGTGTAAACATGCTCATTTTAAGTATATTTCCAGTATTTTAAATAGTATAAAAGAGAGCTACAAACATTTTATATAATTTAAATTGCAGTAAACAAAAATAAGAACCAGAATCCTAACAGAAAAATGAATTCTGATCTTTCAAACATTGTGCTGTATTCAAAGACATCTAAGGTAGCATTAAATCTAAGCCTGTACCCAATACGTGTTGCACCATCCAGGAAGTAAGACCAACCAAAAAAATCCAGAGTTCTTATAAACATTGCAGAAGGTAAACACTGATTGAAATCATTGCAAGTGGTTTGCAGTTTCCCAAAAATTTATTTTAAAATATAAACAAATTCAATACACCACGCCATTTTTTTTTCTAGGAAAAAACTGTTCAATCACATCAAGATCTACATTATTGGAGTAAAAGATTAAATTGTTATCTAAACGTGAAGCCCAAGGAGTAAGTTGCCTTGTGCGCTTTGAGACAAAATTGAAAGCCTTGTTTAGTAAGACACAAATCTGCCATTTTCACCTGATACTAATGCAAAGAATTCTTCATCAATTAAGCCATTTTTCAAAGGTTTTGCTAAAATTCCAGCTAGCGTTCACACTGGCATTTTGATAGTGGCACTTCTTTGCTTAAATAGTTTTGACACCTAATTGTCTCCATAGACTTTTACTTATAAATCCATTCCCCTGAATCACTCTAGTTTGACAGCTGGAGCTATGGTTTATCATACAGTATGTGGCAATTCTGTGATGAGCATGAGTGTCTTAATTCTAGTTTCCTCCCCATACCTTATCTTCCACTGTTTCTGTGTTTTTCTTTTCTTTCCAATCTTTTTCTCCCTCTGCCTCCCTCTCTTTGTGTGTCTCTCTCTCCCTCTCCAATTTCTGTGGGAAATAGTCTAGGTTACCCTCTTCTTTCAGCTACATAAATGTTGCCTTTTCGCTTGATGGAAATTCGCCTCATCGCTTTTCTCCATCTTTTCAAGCTGTCTGATCGTCTCATTCTGGAAATGACTATTTCTTTTACTTTTACATGAGGAGTTATTTTTCCTATTACTAGCCTTCACCTTCACAGATATAAAAACCTAATTGTGCACTGTAGTACAAATGAAATCCGAAATTATCAAGTGCAAAATTAGCATTAAAAAATCATAAGACAACAAACAATAGGGCTTTTATGTGATTTTTGTAATTGCATGGGACTAGTTACTCTGGCAATAATTGTTTGTGCTTCATTAACATGCAAAATGGTTTTATAGACTAACCCACACACAAAAGAAACCATTTTTGATGAGAACTGTGCTTTGTTTAATGTTAGACACCATTGTATTTGCTTTCCTAATATAACAGTTCTAATTAGTACCTAGCACTCATCCTGAGTTTTTCAGCTTGAACACTCTGAAGGTGACAATCGAGTCACAATTCCATGGCACTCTTTGTCAGTACCTGTCAAAATATAGCTAAGCCTTTAGGAGTTGTGATCTAAATACTGAGAAAAAAAAAGTTAATAGTCCAGAAACAATATGTCTCTAGGTAATTTTAAAAAATAAAATTGCACATTAGCCCTTGCTTAAAAACATAATACCATTAATGCTATTCAATTAAGTGCAGCCCTGACAAAACAAGATTTGTCCTAATAATTTCTCAGCATTATTTTTTATCATCCAACCTTTATACATTTGCATGATTCATTTGATTTTACCTCCCTGGTGAGGTAGCACAGATAGATGAATATCAAATTTTGAAATCAGTTAATCTGTACTTGCACTCTCTTCAGAGGTGATTAGCTGTTTATCTTAAAAGCATGGAAAATATATTTTTTTAACCACACTGAAGAAGTGACGCCATTAGACGAAGACTTTGTGAAACTAAGCATCAGGAAGAGTCCCGATTTGTTCTACCATGGAAAGCATGAGGTCCTCGTTGGGGGCCTGTCTCTAGTTAGGAGAGAATGCAGACTCTAAGGCACGAAGACGATTTCCCAACTGTTGTTGAATCCCATGTCCTCATCCTCACAGAAATGATTGCAAGAAAAGACTAGGTTTATTACGGATGCTGCCATTAATGGGTGCTGACCACCCAAAGCATACCAAACATAAGACCTGTTAATTTTGGGAAAAATGACACAAAAGGGAGACTGATTTAAATCTTTATCCTTGACTGGGCTTATAGGAAATACTCGATCAGGGGTGCCTGGGTGGCTTAGTTAGTTAAGGGTCCAACTTTAGCTCAGGTAATGATCTCGCCGTTCGTGAGTTTGAGCCCCACATTGGCTCAGAGCCTGGAGCCTGCTTTGGATTCTGTGTCTTCCTCTCTCTCTGCCCCTCCCCTGTTCATGATGTCTCTCTCTCTTTCAAAAAGAAATAAACATTTTTAAAAAAATTAAGAAAAAGAAAGACGTTCTCCCAAATGAGCCGTTTATTAATATGCATGCCATGGGTATATATTAGACAATCAGTCACCATCAAGCAAGGAGGGTCTTATGTTCCCATTTTTGTAGTGACTAAATTTTGAGTCATGAAAGAATAGACCTACATCCAATTCACAGAAGTCCCAGGTAATTCACTTTTAATTTGAGCAAGTATCTTATGTGTTTTGAAAAGCTCATTAGATCTAACTGTAGAATTCTGCATTTATTATGAGAAACTCAACTGAAACTTAGTTTAAGAAAATTCTATTTAGGATTCAGGTCCTTTTTCCCTTTCACCCACTGCATTACTTTTTCTTCAACCTAACTCACCCTATGCTGGATCCTTTAGATTTTCCAGAACCCTTAAATGCGAAGAATAACTACAGTGTTATCAGAAATATTCTAAAACAGATTAAAACTTGTGGTTGCTTTTCTTGGAATAAATCTATTCCAATCTATTTTTCGGTCACTAATAACATTCTCTTCTCTAATTTTGTATCCCAATTCCACCACATGGCAACATATTCAGAGTGGTTTTTTTTTTATAACAAGGAAGAGGAATCATTGCTAACTTAGTCCTCCTGAATAGCCCACTGACAAATATAATGATATTCAAACACCCTCTATTCTTCATTCCAGCAATATTCAGACCTCATCATCAGCTAAATCCAAGCAACGTGTGTGTTTGGGGAGGGAAGGTGGTTTGCAACTGGGCAAATAATCAAAGCAGAGGAATGAATACAACCATCTGTATGGAAATTGGTAAACTGCAAATTGGTCCCCTAACTGGGATTAGGGAGCATACATGTTTTCCCCAGCTCTGCTTCTTTCCCAGAATTTCACATACATCAATAACAATGGCTTTTACTTCCTTCAGCTGAAGATGGAGAGAGAGATGCTTTAAAGTTGTCACTGTCAGGAAGGGTTTGTCCTGCATAGTTATAAGCCCATTATTTAAAAAAAAAAAAAAAAAGCAAAATGAAGGCTTGTTTCCTACAGTGAATTTAACACTTTTCTTGCTCTGTATTATGGTGACAGTGCTGAAAAGTAGTATGAGGAGAAAAAAGAAAAAAAGGAAAAAATGGGAATAGATTTTTAAAACTCAAAACCACAGTATTATATGAGGAACATGTTGGGATATTTAAATACGAATATACCTTTTAAAAGCACAGCTAGAACCAAAGAATATTTGATAATCTTTCATTTTATTTTCCTGTTCATTTCTATTTTTGCAGAAATCCTTTTTGGGGTCTCCTAGGAACCTAGTGTAACACAACTGGGTATAATATGAGCACTGATATTAGGATCCCTAAAATACAGTTGTTAAAAATGTATAAATTATAAAAAGATAAGCCAAAGAGAAGCAAA
The DNA here is from genome assembly GCF_016509475.1 of Prionailurus bengalensis. Lineage (NCBI taxonomy): Eukaryota > Metazoa > Chordata > Mammalia > Carnivora > Felidae > Prionailurus > Prionailurus bengalensis. The sequence continues at coordinate 26,987,086 of NC_057353.1, read as the reverse complement.
TAAAAGTAGATGATCTAGCCTAAATGATTAGTTCTAAAGTTTATTATAGACATAGTCTGAAATAGTTGTTTGTTTAGAATTCTAAAAAGCCCTACAAGTTTTTTTTTAAATTTTTTTTCAACGTTTATTTATTTTTGGGACAGAGAGAGACAGAGCATGAACGGGGGAGGGGCAGAGAGAGAGGGAGAAACAGAATCGGAAACAGGCTCCAGGCTCTGAGCCATCAGCCCACAGCCTGATGCGGGGCTCGAACTCACGGACCGCGAGATCGTGACCTGGCTGAAGTCTGACGCTTAACTGACTGCGCCACCCAGGCGCCCCAAAAAAGCCCTACAACTTTTGATAAATTGCATACAATTGGGAAATAGCACAGAACAAAATCTGTAAGATTCTATATGAATGATTAGGATATTTTTGTCTATTAAAAAATCTTATGTACATAAATATGCTTTTAGTTATTTCTCATTATAAAATGTGTACTCTCAACTTAAAAGAAAGCAGTGGATGCCAGGAAGAAAAAAAATCCTTGAAAAAAATTTAAATTTGACTATTTCCTCCATCTTTTAAATATGAATATATGAGTAAGCTGATTGGAGACAGTATTATGTTGGCTTCATATTTTGGGACAATATATTAATACTAATTGTAGTGGGTTGAATGGTAACTTCTTAAAAAAGATATGTCCAAGTCCTAAAACCTGGTACCTGTGAATAGGACTTTATCTGGAAAAAAAAAATGTCTGCAGATGTAAATAAATGAAGGATCTCAAAATGAGATTATCCTGGATCAACTGAGTGGCCTCAAAATGAAATGGCAAGTGTCCATGAAAGAAGAGAACAAAGTTGGAGACAGAAGAGAAGACCATGTGAAGCTGAAGGCAGAGATTGGATCAAGGCATCCTCATGGCAAGGAATGCCAAAGATTGCTAACAGTTACCAGAAGATAGGAGAGAGGGAAGGAACAAATTCTCCTTCAGCACTTTCCAGAAGAAACCAACCCTGCTGGCACCTTGATTTAGGACTTCTGGCCTCCAGAACTGTGAGAAAATAAATTTCTGTGGTTTTAAGTTATCAAGTTAGTGTTAATTTTTTGTGGCAGCCCTAGAAAATGAAGACACTAATTTTCATAATACTAACATTCAGGTACCACACATAGCTTTCCATGTGTAAATTAGAAACAGTCATTTTTCATCACTGTAAGTGTCATAGAAAGCAATAGACCAAATCCATAAATGAAAACAAAACTAACAAAGGAAATAACAACTTCAGCCTTACAATAAGTTATTTAGCATAAAGGAATAGAAAGCAACTGGACTTCAGACAATCCTCTCTGGGGCACCTAACTTCTGATTTTCCTGGTTCTTTTTTAAACAAATATTTTAAAAACTATTTCAGGTTCACAAGAAAGTAGAACAGAAGGTAAAAAGAGTTCCCACAGAAGCCCCACCTCTTTCCCCTCCCTACATACATAGCCTGTCTACTAACATCTGCACCAAAAAGGTAGAATTCTTACAATATCCCATCAACGTACATTGACACATCATTGTCATTTAAAATCCAAAGTTTACTAGGATTTACTCTCGGTGTTGTACATTCAGTTGGTTCGGACAAATATACAATGACATGTGTCTGCCATTCAACTATTATACAGAATAATTTTACTCCTTAAAAACCCTCCCTGTTCCACCTATTCATTTCTCACTGCCTCCCCAATCCCTGGCAACCACTGATATTTTTGCTGTTTTCATAGTTTTGCCTTTTCCATAATGTCATATAATTGGGATCACATAGTATATAGCTTTTTCAGATTGGTTTCTTTCATTTGGCAATATTAATTTAAGTTTCCTCTATGTCTCTTCACAGCTTGATAGCTTATTTCTTTTTATCACTTGATAATATTGCATCATCTGGATGTACCATAGTTAATTTATCCATTCATTTACTGAAGAACATTTTGATTGCTTCCAAGTTTTGGTAATTATGAATAAAGCTGCTCTAAACATCTGTGTGTAGGTTTTTGTGTAGACATAAATTTTTAATTCATTTGGGTAAATACCAAGGAGGTGAAATTGCTGGATAGTATGGTGAGAATATCTTTAGTTTTGTAGAAATTATAAAAGTTTCTCCCAAAGTGACTACCATTTTGTAATCCCAAGAGCAATGAATTAAAGTTTCTTTTTTATCCACATCTCCTTGCCAGTATTTGGTGTCTTCAGTGTTTTGTATTTTGGTCATTCTAATAGATATGTCGTGAATTCTCATTTTGTTTTAATTTGCAATTACCTTGAGATACATGATGCCAAACATATTTTCATATGTTTACTTGCCCTCTGTGTATCTTTTTGGTGAGGTATCTGTTTAGGTCTTTAGGTATGATGAGAGTGGGCATCCTTGCCTTGTTCCCATAGTGGGAAAGTTCTTAGTTTCTTACCATTAATATAATGTTTCCTGCAGGTTTTTGGTAGATGATATTTCTCAAGTTAATGAAGTTCCACTCTGTTTTTACTTTTGAGATTTTGTATTGTGAATGGATGTTAGATTTGTCAAATGTTCTTTTTTCTATTGATATAATCATATGAATTATCCTCGTTAGTATATTGATGTAATGGCTTGAATTAATTGAGTTTCAGATGTTGAGCCAGCCTTATATATCAGAGGTAAATTCCCTTGATTTTAGTGATAATTCTTTTTATACATTGTTGGACTCAATATACTAAGAATTTGTTGAGGACTTTTATATCTCGTGCTCATGAGAGATTTTGATTTGTAGTTTTCTTCTAATGTCTTTGTCTCGTGTTGGTGTTGGGTAATGCTAATCTCATAGAATGAGGAAGTATTTCTTCTGTTTCAATCTCTGAAGGAAGTTGTAGATATTAGTTTTTATTACTTAAATATTAGTAGATACCTTATTTTTAATCAGTAAAATGGAATTAAAAATAAAGGTAACATACAGAAATATGACAGAAATTTCAAATATTTTCTTCAGTAGCAGTCTTTTTTATAGAAAATATCAGGATTTATACTCAGGGACTTCACAATGTGATTTATAGAAAAGGTGTTTTCCAGCTTTAGATAACAAATATCGATTGCAAAATTAAGTAAAATAAAAATGTATGATGTATAATATATGCTGTGAGAAATATAAATTTATCATAATTTTGAGGAATATTAAAAGAAAGTATTAATTTAAGCCCATTTTGAAAATTCCTTTTGGATATATTAAAAAAATAAATCTCTGGAAATATACTAGATTTTCTAAAATAGGCTAATTTTTTTGTAACTGGAAATAAACAACAGTTTTGAACTCTCCATTATGAAAAATGATAAACTTTAAAAATTAGACACCATTCAAAGCTTACCAAGACTTTCATTAACCCTAGTTTTTGAGGCCTAGAACTAGATGTGATTTTCCAGCGCTTTACTGAATCATTCCAAATTAGTTATCAGTAATAGGTTTGTTGTCAGCAATAGGTTTATTATCTAGTTGTTTATTTATTAAAAGCAATAGTTCAGGAATACTAAAATAGTCTATAAGATACAATGTATTTTTTATATGTCAATAAATATACCTAGTTTCATGGTGAGGTAAATTCCTAGCTAGAGTACAGACCAACTGACTTATGAATAACAAATGTCAGTGAGAAGAGTGACCATTTTCTAGCCACAGAACTCTAATATTTGTGTATATTTGAAAATTAGAAGCATGGAGATAGTCTTCTAATTTTTTTCTGAAATGAAATAGAAGGCCAAGCAGGTGTCTATTTATTTCTTCTCTGTATGTGATTCTAAGCCCTTGTATAGCTAAGTTCAGTTGGTCTTGGAATATTACATTATGTTATCATTTTCAATATACCATTACTTGCTTAATTGATTATACACACATACATGCATAGTACACTCCAGATACAGTGTAATGAAGTTCTAATTTAGTACTTGTACATATAGAACTTGCATTTGGGAGATGGATGCCAAAAAATATTTTGAAAAATATGTAATTTCATGTAAGGATTATTTCCATGGGAAAATAAAGTTTGTTAAAGATGGAAATCCTTTACTAGTTTTAGTGGTGGGAACATTTTCCTCCAACTTATATCAAAACATCAAAGGGCAAATTCTCTGATAATGCAAAACTTGAATAGAAACCAGAGTAAAGTGTGGTTTTGGGACATGAATTTTCCTTGAGGAAGGGATGTCCAAGCAAAATGAATAGTATGAGCCTTGCGTCAAAGTTACTTGGATTTTGCAGGGACAAGAAGAAGATTAGAAAGTTTGGTATGAGTGAGCATGGTATGAAATAAAGTCCTACAGGCTCAAAGAGCATAAACAGCACATGCAAAACCATATAGACTATTGTAAAGAATCTGGATTGTGCTCTAAGGAGGCCAGGAACCTATTAACAGGCCAAGAGCAAGGTGCAGAATGATCTAATTTATGATTTGAGAGGATATTTCTGACTTTTGGGCTTTAAAATTGACTCTGAGGAAAGAGAGGAAGGAAAAAGATCAGTTAGGAAGCGATTTCAATAATCTAGGTGTTAACTGAAGACAGTCTGACTAGGGTGGCAGGAGAGAGGACTAAGAATTGGCAGATTCAAGATGGATTTTGACATTAGAACTGACAGAATTTTTTTGGTGTCTATTGATGAATTAAAGGTAGAGCATTGATTGTAGAGGTAGAGCATTTCAAACAATCTCTTTAATTGAAAGAGATCAGTTCATGATAATTCCAAAGATTTTGACCATAGATACTGAAAATTCAAAGTTTTATTCACTTGCTGTGATGGAGCAAATTGTCAGAGGAGTAGGGCTGGATATGAAATCAAAAGTTTAGCTTTGGAGATATTAAACTTGAAATGTTGAATTGATTGTTTGGTATTCATGCATGAAGTTTAGGAAAAAGGTCCTGCCTGGACATATACATTTGAGAGTCACCAGTGTCCAGATGGAGTCTAAAACCTTGGGTCTGACTAAGTTTACCCAGTAAGCAAGTGACAGAAAATAGAAGTTGGAGGACTGGACAATGGAGATCTCATATGTTTATAGTTTTTTGACCAGGATGGAGCCAGGTTTTATGGAGCTTGAAACTTGACTATTTTGGTGATCATTTTTTGAGAAAAATCATAGGCAATTATAAATACAAAATTGAGTACAAAATTTTGAAAGGTGTTTATTAAGATCAGAAACACTAAGACTTAATTTTTGTTAACTTCATGGTAAATCTGCTGTGGTTGGGGAGATAAATGATAAGCAGTGAAGTTGACTAAACAGTAGGAAGAATCTAAGAGAAGATGGTGAGAAAAGATCCACTGGTGTAAATTCTGATGACTGCACAAATAAGGTGAATACAAAAAATAGACCATTGGATTGGACAATATAGAGACATTGTTGAATTTGGCAAAGAATACTGTGGGTTTGTGGGCAGGGGAAATCAGATGAAAGTCAGTAATGAAGATGCTATTCAGTATTTCACCATGACTCGTATGGCTTGAAGGTATATCTTTTGTATTAATATGTGTAATAGCAATAGACCGTAATTAATTTTTCTTAGGCAGATTCATGAATAGCTCTTGTTGTTTGTTGGAAAACAACCCTTAAAAAAAAAGAGACTACATTAAGATTAAAAAAAATCATCTGCTACTGAAAAATCCAAATGTTTTAATAATAATAAATTTGTGACAAGCAAAGCTTACTTAATCTTAGTATTTTTTCTGTTATTGTTATAAATTTTTAAAACCTTTCATATATTACTATTGAATTACACTTTTTAAAACTAAGCCATTTGTTCCTCCCTATCTCTCCTTTATCCTCTATCAAAAAAAAATTTACTTTAGGGATGCCTGGGTGGCTCAGTTGGTTAAACGTCCTACTTCAGCTCAAATCATGATCTCAAGGTTGGTGGGTTGGAGCCCCACATAGGGCTCTGTGCTGACAGCTCAGAGCCTGGAACCGGGTTTGGATTCTGTGTCTCCCTCTCTCTGCCCTTCCCCCACTCTCTCTCTCTCTCTCTCTCTCTCAAAAATAAACCTTAAAAACTTGTTAAAGAATAAAAAAATGTACTTTAATAAACTCTGATCTATTTTTTTAAGTTTATTTATTTATTTTGAGAGAGGGAGAGTATGCACCAGTGGATGAGGGACAGAGAGAGAGAGAGAATCCCAAGAAGTTTCTGCAAAGCAGACCCTGATGTGGGGCTTGAACCCACGAACCATGAACTCATGACCTGAGCCAAAATCAAGAGTTGGCACTTAACTGACCGAGTCACACAGTCTGGTCTATCTTTATTGCTTCCATAAAATTTTAGAGATATCATTTTTTTGCATTAATTTAAACAGAGTTTTTTGGAAGTTAGAAACAAAGTAGAAAGGCTAACCAGGTTTAAAATAGAAATAATAGTTTTTCACAGATAATTAAAAACTAGTAAGTTATAAATGTATGTAAAAGAGTATAGAGGGGATAAAATACTATACAGTAATATAAATTGACACTTTTTTAAGAATTTCAAAATATCTTAGTATATTGAATATTGCCAATGAAAAATTTTAAAAAGCTCTCTTACATAAATCACACTCTTTAATGCCAAAAATGTAAGTATGAAAACTGAATTATAAATTAACTCACAAATAAGAAGCAAAGTATGTTCACTGTAATGTTAAAAAATATTTCTCTTTTAGTTAGATAAGCTATACCTCACAACAGATATAATACACTTAATTAACAAGGATTTTGACAGCTAGACAATATTGCTGGACAAATATTTAATTTGAGATTGCCTATGGAATTTCAGAATTTTGTTAAACTATACTTACTTAAAGAAGAATATAAATTGTTGCAAGGATCCCACCCCCCCCAAACCAACAATCCATCTTAAAGCCTTTAATTCAGAAATTATAATGTTCCAGAGCATGATTTCTTTTGACTTGGAATTAGTTGAGGGATTGATGTGAGAATCATCATAAATAGAAAATGTGACAGGAACTGATCTTTGGGGGGTCCACAGAGTTTTGATGAAGAAGCCTGTGATGCTGCCCCAAAAGGGCATCATCCAGACTAAAGGTCTCTGGGTTTGGTCCTCTCTTTGATCTTTTGATCTCTACTCAGCCTTTCAATGTCATTACCTAAGAGTAAGAAAGAAAGGTCATTTTTCCCCTTAAAATTTATAATCTTAAACTTCAGTCTGTCTTCATTTCTCTCTTTTCTTTGTGGTATCAATTTATCTCACATGGTCCATGGTAGTCCAGAATTATCACACTGGCAGTAATGTGTAGGCGATGAATTCCAGGAGAACCAAGTCAGATAGTGTCTCATAGGCATTAAAACATTCATGGACTTTACAGCTCATTAGAACTTGCTTCTACTTCCAACTCAGTTTCTATTTAACTAGGTGACTGGATCAATTGCTTAGCTTTTCTTTAGTTTTAATACATGTAACATAGAATAGCAATATCCTTTATTTATTTTATACTCATTCTGTATATTAATCCTCATCTCTAACAGATGTGTGCTTTGGGTTAACAAAGAAGCAGCTTGTGATTTTGGTAAGGGGGAAAAAAAGCCAAAAACATTTATGTTTTCTTACATATGAGCCTATCTGTAGGTGATTTTTATAGCAGCCACATAACTCTAGTCTCATGTTCAGTTTGCAAATAAATGTTACAGTATGAGTATCCTGTGGAATTGAAAATTTGCAAGTTACTCTAATGATCTAACCATAAAGTATGACTTTAATTCCCATGGTTTATTCCAAAAGGGTCATGGGCCTCATTTGTTGTCTAATCTGGAGTACTGGAATAGGGGGACGAAAAGGCAGAAATGAAGAAACATGAATATTAAATGGAAGAGTTATATCGATAAGGAAACAATAAGTTACACTCTACTGAGATGAAAGGGCTTAGAGACAGCTCTGAACTGTAACTATCTCATGAAATGAAAAGCCAAATGGAGTTTGTCTCACATAGGGAAGTAGACAAGTAGGTTAGAGAGGCTAGAGGTGTTCTGGATGAACACCGTGTCCAAATTTTCTCCCAGCAAAGAAGACAAAATAGCACCAATGGGCATATGACCAAGGTACTCAGCAAAACAAATAACAGAATTCATGACTTACAACAGACTCTGATATTGCTTAGGTATGAATCTAATCTGGGCTCTTTTGGCAAAGGACTTTAGTAGTTTCTTCTGGATGACGTCAAAACTTCATTAGCTTAAGAAACAATTTTTAAGAACTTGTTATTAAAAGGATGTCTTTGGAGAACTTTTATCATTTCTCATCTTCCTTGCTTTTGCTTTTTTGTTTTTATTATGATCTAGTTAACATAGAGTGTTATATTGGTTTTAGGTGTATAATATAGTGATTCAACAGTTTCATATATAACTGAGTGCTTATCAGTATAAGTGTACACTTCATCCTTCTCACCTATTTCCCAACACCCACCTACCTTCCCTCTGGCAACCATCAGTTTGTTCTCTATAGTGAAGAGTTTGTTGTTTGATTTGTCTCTTTTTTAACGTTCGTTCATTTGTTTGTTTTTAATTTCCACATATAAATGAAATCATATGGTATTTGTCTTTCTCTAATTTGTTTTGCTTAGCATTATACCCTCTAGATCCATTCATGTTGTTGCAAATGGCAAGATATTATTCTTTTTTATAGCTATATTCACACACACACACACACACACACACACACACACACCACTTCTTTTTTATCCATGGACACTTGGGTTGTTTCCATAATTTGGATATTATAAATAATGTTGTGATAAACATAAGGTTATATATATCCTTTTGATTTAGTGTTTTTTATTCTTTGGGTAAATACCCAGCAGTGTGATTACTGGATCACAGGGTAATTCCGTTTTTAATCTTTCTGAGGAACCTCCATACTGATTTCCATAGTGGCTGCACTAGTTTGCATTTCCTCCAATAGCATCTGAGGGTTCCTTTTCCTCCACATCCTCGCCAACATTTGTTTTGTTGTTGTTGTTGTTTGTTTGTTTTAGCTTTTGATTTTTGCCATTCTGACAGGTGTGCAGTGATATCACACTGTGGCTTTGATTTGCATTTTCCTGACAGTGAGTGATTTTAAGCATCTTTTCATGTGTCTGTTGGCCATCTGTATGTCTTCTTTAGAGAAATGTCTGTTTATGTCTTGTGCCCATTTTTTAATTGGATCATTTGATTTTGGGGTTGAGTTGTGTAATTTCTTTATATATTTTGGATACTAAAGCTTTATCAGATATGCCATTTGCAAATATCTTCTCCCATTCAGTAGGTTGTCTTAGTTTTGTTGATTGATTCCTTTGCTGTGCAGAGGCTTTTTATCTTGATGAAATCCCAATGGTTTCTTTTTGCTTTTGTTTCCCTTGCCTCAGGAGACATATTGAGAAAAATGTTATGGCTGATGTCAGAGAAATTACAGCATGCACTCTCTTGTAGGATTTTCATGGTCTCAGGTCTTATATTTATGTATTTAATCCATTTTCAGTTTATTTTTGTGTATGGTGTAAGAAATTGGTTTACTTTCATTCTTTTGCATGAAGCCGTCCAGTTTTCCCAGTACTCTTTGTGGAAAACTGTGTTTTTCCCATTGCATGTTCTTGCCTCCTTTGTTGAAGATAATTGACCATATAATTGTGGGTTTGTTTGGGGGCTTTATATCCTATTCTATTGATCTACCTGTCTATTTTTGTGCTAGTACCATACTATTTTGATTACTGTAGCTTTGTCATATAACTTGAAATCTGGAATTGTGATACCTCCACCTTTATTTTTCTTTTTCAAGATTTCTTTGGCCTTGCAGGGGTCTTTTGTGGTTTCATACAAATTTTAATATTGTTTGTTCTAGTCTGGCGTAAAATGCTATTGGTCTTTTGATAACAATTGCATCAAATGTATATATTGCCTTGGATAGTATGGCCATTTTAGCAATATTTGTTCTTCCAATCCATGAGCATGGAATATATTTCCATTTGTTTGTCTTCAATTTCTTTCATCACTGTTTTATAGTTTTTAGAGTAAAGGGCTTTCATCTCCTTGGGTAAGTTTATTCCTGGGTATTTTATTATTTTTCTCAATTGTAAATGGGATTGTTTTCTAATTTCTCTTTCTGCTGCTTCATTATTAGTGTATACAAGTGCCATGGATTTCTGCACATTGACTTTGTATACAGTATTCATTTACCAATTCTAGTAGTTTTTTGGTGGAGTCTTTAGGATTTCCTATATATACTATCGTGTCATTTCAAATAGTGAAAGTTTTACTTCTTCCTTACCAATATGGATACTTTTTATTATTTTTTCTTGTCTGATTGCTCTAAGATTTTCAGTACTATGTTGAATGAAAGTGGTGAGAGTAGACATTTTTGTCTTGTTCCTGACCTTAGGAGAAAAGCTCTCACTTTTTCACCATTGAGTGTGATGTTAGCTGTGGGTTCTTCATATATGGTCTTTATTATGTTGAGATATGTTCCCTCTGAACCTACTTTGTTGAAGTTTTTATCATGTATATACATTATGCTTTGTCAAATGATTTTTTTTTTGGTATCTGTTTAAATGATCATATGGTTTGTATCTTTTCTTTTATTGATGTGATGTTGATTAATTTATGAATATTGAATTCCTTTACATTCTAGGAATAAATTATTTTTTAAATGCGTTTTGGATTTAGTTTGCTAATATTTTGTTGAGGTTTTTTGCACTTATGTTCATCAGAGATATGGGCCTGTAGTTCTCTTTTTTTGTAGTGTCTTTATCTGGTTTTGGTATCAGGGTTCAATATTCACAAATCAATCAATGTGATACACCTCATTAATAAAAGAAAGTTAAGAACCATACGATCATTTCAATAGATGCAGGAAAAAAACACTGGACAAAGCACAACATGGCACCTGCCAGCTCCTTTGTTTCCTGGCTCTCCCAGAGCTGAGCCTACTAATTTTTAAAATTCCAGGTTTTAAGTCCCACTGGTTGTAAGAACTCACCAAATTTTGTTCCTCTGGTTTTCAAAGCCAGTGTTATAGGGATTCATCTTCCCCACATAGGCTCCCCAATGTAATAGTCTGTTTCTCTCCCCACTCTGTGCCTTCAATGTCCTTCCCTTCTGCCAACAGTCCTTTGTTCTATTTAGGTCGCCACTGAGCCTCAGACCTTTCTACCCTCTTCAATTTGGCCTCATCTGTACATTTAGTTGTGGAGTTTGTTCTGCCAGTTTGGGGGTCATTTTCTGGGTTATTTACATGGTTATGAGTGTTATCTAGTTGTATCTATGAGATGAGGGGAACTCAGGGTCCTCCTACTCCTCCATCTTCAATGCTGCTTGTGTTTTAAATATTTTTTTAAGTTTACTTATTTTGAGAAAAAGAGAAAGAGCGAGTGGGGGAAGGGCAGAGAGAGAGAGAGAGAGAGAGAGAGAGAGAGAGAGAACCCCAAGCAGGCTGCACACTGTCAACATGGATCCCAAGCACGGCTAGAACTCATAAGCCATGAAATCACAACCTAAGCCAAAATCAAGAGTTGGACACTTAACCAACTGAGCCACCCAGGCGCCCAACCTTGCTATGTTTTATATCCCAAAAGTTTGAATTACTTTCTGATTCCCAGAAAATTCTTTATTATATAAAGTTTCATTATCCTGCATTTCTCTCTGAAATATTTCAGCTTAACATTAGTATGTCAGCTAAAAGACTATCCTGTGCAGAAGCCTCTCCTGACTTCAGCAGGCTGGCTAAATCTCCCACCCCCTTGCACTCACTCAACATTATACACATCTCTGGGAGTCCTCAACTTTATTCTATCATAAATGTTTGGATATTTATTTCCAGTAGAATTTAAGCCTGTGTGGGCAGACCCATATTCTCCATTGCTCCTCTCTTCTTTTCAATCCATAGACCTAGCACTGTGCCTGACAGTTAATTTTGTCAAATGATGAAGAAACCAGGGAGATGGCTGCCAGTGCAGGACTAGAGGCAAATTGTGAAACCAAATAGACATTCAATTCCATATAGGACATTTCAGGGCATCTACTAAGTGATTGATAGGAGTGACTTGTGTTTTCTATGCCACAAACTAAATCTAAAAATGTCTGAGATTTTGTGATAGCCCTAAATAACTATCTAAATGCTTCTCAATATGAAAATCAAAATACAATATAGTGCCTTGCACTAAAGTATTCAATAAATATCTTTTGACTGGTCCGTGGCTTGAATACACAGCAAGGGTGAATTAATGAATGAATTCATTGTCCCATAGGCAAAAAATAAATGACTTTTATATTATTTTTCAGTTCTGACTTTAAGTTGTGACTCCTGGAGTCATATAACTACTAAAAGTCACTTTAAATATACCATCCTATTAATTTGAGATGCTTTATTTTTTTTGCAGATGATTTTTATAAATATCCATGATTTGTTGATGAGAAACATAACATTTTCTGTGTGATGGTCTTTTCATTAATTTCTATAGAAGCTCCTACCTGAAATCTCTATCTTAATCTCTTTTTCTCTTTCTCTCTGGGGAGCCATTCTTCTAAAAGACCTACTTCTTCTAGAGAAACAATTACATTTAACAAAGGACAAGGACTAATGCCATTACCATGTATATCCTGGTGCATCGACAACTAGAAAATCATAGTAGATTTATAAACAGTATTGCTGTTTTGCACTGTAGGAAACTTGCAATTTAGTCAAGATCCACATTTAATTCCTGCCCTTATATTCAGTTCTCAGTTGTATTTTCTCCTTGGCATCTTTAAAAGCTATTTTATACAAAAGGATTCTATTAATAATGAATCAGTCTGCCTTTATACCTCACTATAACCCCAAAATTGCTTTAGATAGGTAAAGAGATAGGTAGCACCATAGATAAATAAAAGAAATAATAGCAGTGCATCAGATGATTTGTTACTGCATTGAAGATTGTATCTTATAACTTATGACAAGAAAGCTTTAAATAAGTTCCCAAGGTCATAACCTTATGGTGATGAAAAATATATACATAAGATACAGTGTTCTTACTTTATTTTTTTAATAAAATATTCCTTTTTGTGACAATAAAATATTAACTTATACCTCCTATATTTTTTAAAAGTCTGCTCTGATTATTGCATATGTATGTTGCAGAGCATGCTTGCATCAATAATATATATTACTTTTTCACAACTGAATTTTATGTTCAAACATCTTGATAAATGATTAAACTTTGAACATATGCATTTTCTTTTTCAGGAAACTTGAGAACACCAGAATGAAATTTTATAAAAATACTATTATTTAGTGACATACAACTTTCTGTCTTTACATATGTATATATATAACACATATAAAATTATCTACAAGAGTTCCACAGAGTAGCTGTGGAATAGGTGGATTATAGTAAAAAAAAAAACACTATAATAATAAGTCTAAATTTAATTTATTCATTTAAAATTTTATATATATATATATATATATATATATATATATATATTCTTTGTGATAGGTATCATTTATGGAGATGACTACATTGGAGAATTATAGGTTTTTTTTCTGGATATTTCTTGATATTTTTAAAATGTGTCCTATCCTCAAAGTCAAGGTTCCATCCTGTTCCAAAATGGAGATTTAAAATTATTATCTCCTACAATCTGGTAAATCTTTGATTTTTGCTTAAGATGAAGTGTATAGGAACACAGAATGATTCTTTTCAAGAATATTCAAAGTTTAAGAGTTGATGACTCCAAGTTTATCTTTTTTGTCCCAAAGCTGATGGTTATTTCAGTGCTAAATGGCTGCTATTATTTGCTGTTCAAATTTTAGGACAAAGAATGCATAATAACAGTCTGTGTTTCCCTGCCCCTTTCCTTCTTTAGCGATGAAATTAAAATCACAGGGAATGGAGGGAAATGTAAAATTCCTGAGACGACTAACAGAAGAATTCATTCTAACAAGAAGTAAATATGTGCTTTTCAAGATGAGAAGACTTAAGGCTAACGCTCTAAAAGAATCAGCACTCTTTGTGCTATGGCATAATAGATTAACACTGAGAGAAACTCCGCCCCTTGAGCATCTCATTCCAATTCCGTCTTGATTAACCGGTTAGTTTGAAACTTCTAAAAATAAGCCCCAAAGTGGCGACCAAAAAGTTATATATAACAAGTTGTATAAAGTTGGTAAAGCCTGTTTGTACTGTGAGAGTCTCAAGGTTGGTAATATGTGGGGGAGTTACTGGTTAATCCCTGGATGGTCCCTGGGAAGTTTCCTGATTAACCAAATTTGTTGGTGCAAGGGGCATGCTTCAGCTTTTTAACTGTGACAGCAGCTGGCAGCATGCTATAAAGAACCTATGCAGTAATCACCAGCTCACTCTGTGAAGGCCAAAAGGAAAACCTCTTTAGATGAAGCCCCAAAGGGTTTCATGCCTCAGAACTGCTAAGATTTTGCAGTTGGAATGATTTTAGAGAAATTTACAAGGAAAACTTCATTATGAATCTCTCAGACATGACATCCCCCGAGAAGCTTATCACTGTTTGTCAACTGCAACAGAAGGCATAATGCTTTTTTATTAATAGGGTTCTCTTTTTTTCCAAAGGGATTGTTGTAAAATACCATGATTAATTGAAGATTTCTTTTTACTTCTGATTTGCCTGATTGACACAAGTAACCCTTATTAATTTCCCCAGATGCCTAAAGCAGCAGTGGCACAGGAACACAAGACAATGCATTATTTATTCTGATATTCGGTGGTCATTTTCATCCTCATCACAAGTATTAATTTAATGAGGTCACATTACCATGCTGCCCACCAACTCTCCCATGCAGAGTGTTGTTGATAAAACTGATTAAACTCTCTAGATTAAGCACACTTACACAAATTCATGTTCAGATACTTAAAACTCTTGCCATGCATTATACCATGCATAATGTGTCTCCTATTACCAGCTGCATTAAAAAGTGATAAAACAAAATGATTTATGTCAAAAAGTTAGAAGCTCTACCAAATGCATCTTATCTCTAGCTGCTTGCTACCTAAAACAACTTGACGGTGGCAGCTTTAAAATTTAATGGGCTTGATAAATTTTTGCTTCACTCATTTGTTTAGAGAGCATAATATTTTTATCAATATTTCTTATAGATTTTAGCCTTGCAAGACTCAGATACAAGAAAACTGTGTGTTACTCTGTCAGTTATATTTTGTTAAATGTCTTAGGTCCTACTAAAATAAGTTATTAGTCTTTTAACAAGATATGCATTTTATCTCCATCCATGGAATAAATTCTAGACCTCTTCCACTACCTCCATGGACCCTCATCTTTAGTTAATTAAGTATATGTACATTAAAAATACAATACTGTTTAAAAAACAAATATCTCATTAAGGATAGGCTATGGTTAATTTCTGAAGACTAAAAGTCATGGGAGTAATACCTTTTCTTTTCTTCAAGTATAAACCCCAAAACATGTGTTTCAAAATTTTTGAAATTACTGGCAATAAATTTGATAGTTTAGGGTTGTGCTCATTATTAGGAGAGTTCGAACCTTGTGTTTTTAGGAACTTGGAAATATGGCCTTCAATATTTTGAATTATGTCTATCCTGCATCCAACTCCCAGAACCACCTTGGAGGTTAAAATACAGATCTAATCATATTACCTTGCTCTTATAAAATACTATTTGAATTTTCTTTGCCCATAAAGAAAAGGTATTTCTTCCAAGAAATGACTTTTTTCTTAATCCCATGACATTGTCTATGTAATTGCCATTTACTCTTGTAGCAAAAAGCTGTTGTTTACTTTTTCTCAATCAGCCTAAACAGGCCAGTTTATATATAACCTCCTCTATGACTGCTTATGGGATCTCTCGCGAACTTGTTTGTCTCTCTGACATCAGTGCTCAAAATAACCTTGAACTAGCTTTTATATGGTACCACCGCGTTGTGATTCTTTGTTGATGAGGTAACATCGACTCCGAATTTCTCCAGAGAAGGTAGAATTTTGCATCTACAGTGTCGAGGACTGCTCTTGGGAAAGGTGGATATATGGATAACTCAGTAAATAAGTGAATTATTTCAGGCCAATGAGCATTACCTAAAAGAGTATACTTCTGAAGGCAGGCCATAAGACATTTGTTGGAATTTAATCACAGCATCACACATAATACATAGAATGAAGAGACTTAGCATCAATATGGAAGTTAATAGTTGGCTGGCTGCTTCTTTATCCTCTGGAAGCCTACAGTTTCCCCATTATGAGATAAATGGCTCCTGCTTCCTTGAGTAGTCCAGATTTAAAAAAAAAAGCTATCAATCAGTGAGGAAAGACAAGTCAGGAGGGATAGTGGGGCCAGAGATCTGGAACTATGAGCTACACTAGAAAACCCACTGAGACCCAAGAGCTCAAAGGCAGAGGAAAAGTGCATGACTTCTTCATTCCCCCAATAGTGTGCTTAAATTCTTTCTTAGGGGCCTAGATGAAATGTAACAGTATTATCTGCTGTCTTACCAGACTTCATGCACTGTAAAGACTAGAACTATGTTTCTTTCCTGTTGCTCTTTCCCTCCAAGCTGGTTTTTTTAATATATGGAAGAGCACATTTACTTGTTGAAAAAATTATGTAGAATCCTTGCTAAGAGACTCTTGATCTCAGGGTCATAAGTTCAAGCCTATGTTGGGTGTAGAAACTTTTTTTTTTTTAATTTTTTTTTTCAACGTTTATTTATTTTTGGGACAGAGAGAGACAGAGCATGAACGGGGGAGGGGCAGAGAGAGAGGGAGACACAGAATCGGAAGCAGGCTCCAGGCTCTGAGCCATCAGCCCAGAGCCTGACGCGGGGCTCGAACTCACGGACCGCGAGATCGTGACCTGGCTGAAGTCGGACGCTTAACCGACTGCGCCACCCAGGCGCCCCTGTAGAAACTTTTAAAAATAAAATCTTTAGGGGCGCCTGGGTGGCGCAGTCGGTTAAGCGTCCGACTTCGGCCAGGTCACGATCTCGCGGTCCGTGAGTTCGAGCCCCGCGTCGGGCTCTGGGCTGATGGCTCAGAGCCTGGAGCTTGTTTCTGATTCTGTGTCTCCCTCTCTCTCTGCCCCTCCCCCGTTCATGCTCTGTCTCTCTCTGTCCCAAAAATAAATAAACGTTGAAAAAAAAAAATTTAAAAATAAAATCTTTAAAAAAATTTTTTTAAAAGACTCTTCTTTAATCCTCACAAGTACCATTGAAGTAGGTAGTGTCTTTTCCTCACTTTTTGTATGAAAACACTGAACATACATAATCTATGTAAGCTAAATCGGGTGATCTTTTTATTTCATATGTGTATGTTTGACTATGTTATGAAGCTCCAAGTCATGCTATCCCATGTATCAGTGGGTTTTTAGCCTCCAAACAATGTGCCCCAGTTATTCATGGGTGTCTCTAAGGAAAAGATCTGATTACTCCCAAAGCAGTCTTTAGGCTGGGGTCCTCATACCATAAACGCTTTACTGCCTTCCCTGCTTGTTATTTGTTCACATGCTCCATTGTTGCTACTGCCCATCATGGGCGTGTTGTCTCTGGATGCTTTCGAAAAGTTTGAATTTCTAGGCAACAGAAAGGGGCTGGGTCCTGGGTGGGAGGAAGGGAGAAGTTGGCTGCTTACAAGGGGATTGGATATCTTGTCTTTCTACCCCTTTTACTTTTACTGGCTAACTGTAATCATGGACCCTTTTAGGATTGAAACTGAAAAATGGATGGCAAATAAGCAGACACAGATGTATACAATATTCATTCATTTAGTAAATACATCCTAAGCACCTACTCAGTTCTAGGCATTATTCTAAGCTCTTGGAATACACTCCTGAACACAATAGACAACAATTTCTTACTTTTATGCATCTATACTCTATATCAGTGCCTTGACTTAGGGTTCATGAGGTCCTAGGAGCTGGCCAATAAAACCAGACTCTGTTCCTGGCTCTCCTACACACAGCTATTACTCCCATATATCTATCTATCTTGGCTTTCCATTCACAGCACGCTCCATTTTCTTTCTCTTACTTGTCTAATTCTTCCACTTTAGAAATTCAGTGTAATCCTTATTAGATGGTCTCAGACTCAGTTTGTACTTCCAGAACTCCTGCAATTCCTAATCCAGTTAACTCTAGAAGGAGGAAACAAAGAGATTTTGGGAGGTGGAGTGACCATTTCTGCATGGATTTAGAAAGAAGAAGTCATGCTGACCCCAATAGGGTATTTTTGTAAAGTTATCATGAAAAGATAATGAAATTTTTTCTAAACTTAAAAGGAAATATACTTAAAAATAGACAAGTTATCTATATTTGTCCGTACAATATCTTTATCTATACAGCATCTATATTTATGCATTAAGTAAGTTGTCTACTTTTCTGTTTCATAAACTTCATATGAAGTTCTAAATGATTGTAATTTACTTTCATATATCTTCCTACATGGATATAGGAACAATTCAAACAAAATCTAAGAAGCTTCCTGCCCCACCTCACATTTGTCTGTAGTAACAACATAAAAATCCATTTAGAAAACTAATTTGTAAATATATCTAATAACAGCCTATACTTCAGAAATATACATTTATATGTACTTTAACATTTATGTAATATGCAAATTTCATTGCTTGATATATATATATATACACACATATATATACATATATATATCTTTAGTTATATATATATATATTTATATATAAAACTAAAGAAATATATATTTATTTATATTTATATAAATTTATATAAATTTATAAATATATAAATGGTGGTCTACTGACAGTTTCCATTTGGAAAAATAATAAGGATAGTGAACATATATTGAGTATTTACTATATGTTAGGCACTATTCTAAGGCACTATTCTATTTACTGTTTTGTTTTGTTTTGTTTTGTTTTGTTTTACACACAACTGTTCTACAAGAACAAACTATTACTATTCCTATCCTCAGAAATATCTTGGAGAAATAGAAAGTTTAAATGACACATCCAAAGTCACAAAACAAGCAAATGACCTGGCAAGGAGTTGAAGGAATTAAAACCAGGCACTATTAATGTTAGCATCCTGGGTAGACTTACTTGTAAGTGTGTGTGTGTTGATTTTGATGGGAATTTAACTTTTATTTATTTCAAACGTTGAAAATGCTTAGTGTTTCCTTTGATACTAAAATCACTATATTTGTAGAATATTTAACTATGCTCAGTGCTAAAGGGGAATCTCATAATAACTCCAACTATTCAGCATAAGAGCCACCAAAAATTTGACAATTCATATACTGTAATATATTTATATTTGCTTTTCCATGTCTTGCCTCAAGTGTATTGTATCATCATTGATTTAATATAAGGTTATAGAGGTTGACTCAATTTTATCAACCACATACATAACTCCATCTAAATCTTAGGGAACAAAAGAATATATACATTTCTATTTCTAAGCAAGCAGTGCATTGAATGGTCTTGAATTAATACTTGAAAAAACTCTTTCTTTATCTTTGAAGAAAAGTTAGGATTCCAAGCTTCAGAGAAGCTAGGATTCAGATATGACTTAAAAAGTACTAAGGCCGACACACCAGTGACATATCATTGAATTTCAATGATTTATTATCATACATTTGTAAGTGAAAGGTTATCTCAACAGCAGAGCCGGTCCAAAATCTGGGGCATATTGGAAGCTAATAATTTGACACTTTTAAAATTGACATTCTTTAGGTATATAGAGGGGAGGCTGACCACGGTTTGGGGGAGGTTGAGGAATGTGTATCTAGTCTGCAGACCCTACTCACAAAACTAAAGTACTTTGGTTAACTGACCTGTTCTCATCAGATGTAGTTTAGCTACTATCTTTTGTTTTTCAAAAATCCCCATGAGTGCTTCACCTTTCCCCTAGGAGCAAATGAAAATTGCCATTTTATCTACATGCAAATATATATCTACATGTGTACCTAACCAAATCCAGATATCATATATTATATATATGCATCACCTTAAAATTTCAGAGATTTTTCTATAGATCTTAATCTGGGTGACCTACTGGTTAATCATTCTTGCCTTTTGCAATGCATAAAACCCCAGAAATAGCTTCCCAGTGCTCTTAAAATGAAATTTCTACTCCACTGCAGCCTGCAAAGATCTGCATGACCTCAAAGCAGACCCCTCAGGCCTCTTGTAATATGACTCACTCTTTGGTTACCAGACTCTAGACACTTAAGCCTGTGTCCTTTTTTTTTTTTTTTTTTTTTTTTTTTTAGACACTTGGAACACTTTCTCATCTTCTAGCCCTTAACCATGTCCTTATATCTTGTGAAAATTCTTTCACCATTGTGTGATATATCAAGCCCTTTTCCTTTCTTAGATAGGAATTTAAATACTACAACCTCAGTGAGATCTTTTTGACCTATCATACAACTAGTCACTATCATATTACCTGTCTGTTTTTAAAATAGATTTATTACTGTTTGTACTGCTTGTTGGTTTATTATCTAATTGCCTGTGATGGTTAATTTTATGTATCAATTTGATTACGTCGTGGGGGTGTTTATATATTTGGTTAAACATTATTTCTGGGTATGTCTGTGAGAGTGTATCTGAATGAGATTAACATTTGTATTGCTTTACTGAGTAAAGCAGTTTGACCTCCATATCTATATATGTCCTCTGTGTGGGTGGGCCTCACCCAATTTCCTGAATAGATCAAAAGATGGAGTAAGGAAGAATGAGTTCTCCCTGCCTTACTGTCTTTGAGTTGGGACATTGGATTTTAGGAGAAGACCTTTGAACTACCGGAACTTACACCATCAGCTCTCTTGGGTGTTTTTTTTGTCGACTGTAAATCTTGGACTTAGCTTCCATAATCACATAAGCCAAATCCTTACAATATTTCCCTCACTGCCTCCTTCTATATGTAGATGATATAGATAGATATATATGTAGATATATATATATAGATAGATAGATAGATAAGATATAGGATATATATTCTAATCAAAGATGTTCAAAGAATTCCACATTCTTTTACTTAGTTTCCATTTGCCCAATTACTAGAAACATCATGAAACTCTTTTTAAAAACTCATCATCTAACCGAGTTTATTTTATTTACATTTTTGTGTGTGTGTTTGAATGCTGTTAGGATGTTTTCATGTAATATTTTAAAACTTTACTAGGATTGATTTTTTTTTCCTCCTGAAGTCTGTGTAAATAGCTTGGTGAGAAGTACTACGCTCAAATTTTTCATGAAACATTTTACTACTTCTTTCCTTTGAAAATTCTGTAATTTCACTGACTGATTAAGTCTACCAAAGAACGTATTGCATGTTAAAATGTATTACAATCTCAATGCCAGTAAAGGAAATCCTGCTTCCCTGTTCGCCTGCTGCAGTGAGTTCAGTGCTGGTATAAACATTTGACTCCCTGATGTCTATTTAACTGTAAATAGGAGCCATATGTTTTGCACTGTAACAAAGGAGCTTCTTGTTCCTTGGTCTTTAATTAAAAGATAATTTCAACTGCAAAAAAAAAATGTCCTATTGGTTTTGTTTCTCTGGAGAACTCAGACTCATTCACAGCGTTAAGTAGAATCTAAGCTTTGTGAGAGAAAGGCCTTCTATGCCTTATTCATCACTGGTTCCTCAGCACCTTGCTGAATGTCTACTGCATAGTAACTGTTCAATAAACAGTTGCTGACTGAAGGAATGTTGTTCATGATTACTACAATTTTGAGAAATACCATGGTTTCAGGAGAAGAAAAGTTCCTACCATGTAACTTATAATGAGTTATTTATAATGGTCATTTGGTCTTATGAATATGTTATAGAACAGTTAGTAAAATCTCTTATAAAATGCTGAAAAGGGGAGCCTGGGTGCCTCAGTAAGTTAAGTGTTTGACTCTAGATTTGGGCTCAGGTCATGATCTCATGGTTCTTGAGATCAAGCCCTGTGTTTGGCTCTGCACTGACAGTGTGAAGCCTGCTTGGGATTCTCTCTCTCCCCCTCCTTACTTGGACTCTTTATCTCTCAAAATAAATAAAATAAACATTAAATAAAACACTTCTTGGGGAGCCTCAGTGACTCAGTCATTTAAGCAGCTGACTTCGGCTCAGGTCATGATCTCGTGTTTCATGAGTTTGAGCCCCGCATCGGGCTCTGTGCTGACAGCTCAGAGCCTGGAGCCTGCTTCAGATTCTGTTTCTCTCTCTCCGCCCCTCCCCTGCTCATGCTCTGTCTCTTTCTCTGTCATAAATACATTTTAAGAAACATTAAAAGACACTTCTTAACAAAATATGATTAGTAAAATAACGCAGTTTTAAAAAATGAAACAATTTATTGTATTATAACAACATAAACAAAACCTCAAAACACCAACATGAATTTTTTTTTGTACAAATGTTAAACAAGAAAAAAAATCTCAACCTATTTGGAATAATTATGGGAATATATGTTTAAAACTAACAACATTAAAAACAAGTAGTAACCCATATAAAATTTAGAGTTGCATTTAACATAAAATATTTTTTAATCTTCTAAAGATGTCTGTTCCTTTACCAGGCTACTTTTGGATGAACCTGTTAGAAGAAAAATCCAAATTAAACTTTGTATTGGAGACAGAGTTGTAACTACTTTGAAGTGTTTTTATTATGGGTAAAATGGTTCTCTGCTGCATTTGAAAGGACACTATGGAGATTGTTGTTAGCAAAGAATGACCACTGTGAGCAAGACTAATTTAAGCTGTGCTTCTTTTGAAAAAAGTCCCACTAATTTTTTTCTTGGAAGTAATGACAATTACTCTGTGGTTGTATGATGCTATAATTCTTCTGTGAGAAGTCAGAGTAAACATCTGATGGTAAAATTCATAAACTAATCACTTTTGGTCTATTTCCCTTGGCTTCGCACTCTGTGTATATAGCGGTATGAGGGTTTCAGTTACTTCTCTGTCTGTGAAGTTTAGCCTTGTTTATGTAGAGTAGCTTTGAAAACTAACGGAATGGGTCTCCAATGTCAAATGACGAATATACAAAAGACAATTCTATATGTAACTATTATAAGACAAAATATATAAATATCCATCCTCAGCAGTACCCTTCTTCTGTAAGATAGCATTTTCTGGGGTTGCCTGGGTGGCTCAGTCAGTTAAACCTCCTACTTCAGCTCAGGTCATGATCTCACCGTTCGTGGGTTCAAGCCCTGCGTGGGGTCGGGCTCTGTGCTGACAGCTCAGAGCCCAGAGCCTGCTTCAGATTCTGTGTCTCCCTCTTTCTCTGACCCTCTCCCACTGGTGCTCTGTCTCTGCCTCTGTCTCTCAAAACTAAACAAAACATTAAAAAAAAAAGATAGCAATTTCTGACCACTGAGTGACCATGTCACTCAATGTCCAAACTGGAATCGTTTTTGAGAGTGAAAGTGGTTGGGACAAGAGGCATAAATCAGAATCATCAGGTCAACTGTAACACATGTTGGGACACCTTACTCAGTGAACACTTTTAGACCGGTTTGCTTCTCTGTCCCTTTTTTTCCTGTCATTTTTCAACACTTCTATCTTATACTGTTTTTATGGCTTATCTTCCTATCCAGGTGTCAATATCATGCTGTTATTTGCATTATAGCTACAGAATTCAAAGCTAAAAATGTCAATGAGTTTATTTTTTTCAGGTATGTTCACATAAAGTTCATTTGTACTCAGCAATTATACTGAATGTAGAGCACTCTGATCTTGCACAGAGTAATTATCATCCTAAGATTACCGCTTGTACCAAAAGGGTCACAAGAAACTTTATGGCAGTAACATATAAGATCTGAACCCTCTGATCCTTTTATCTCCAGAGAACATAATGTATTTTTTTACTCTAACTACTGAAATTACAGTCCATTAAAAATTAAGCATTTAACATAATCATTAGCAGCCATTTTTGTAAGTGCCTAGCTACATTTCAAGACTATCTGATATGTGAGTCATGTAGTATACTCACTACATGCAGAAAGTAGACATGTTTAGTACCAGAACTACAATGAACTCTAGTGAAAATTATACTTATTAAGTGGCAGAGGTGATATATTATCTAACAATTTCATCAGTAAATATTTATTTTTGTATTAGATTCCTAAGCCTTCATGCAATTTTGCCATTTTGTGGGGGGTTTTTTGTTTGTTTCCTACTTTATTGGGATATAATGGACATACAACATTGTGTAATTTTAAAGTGAACAATGTGATGATTTGATGCACATATATATATATGGCAAAGTGTTTACCACACAGTAAGGTTGGCTAACATCTCCATTGCCTCACATAATTACCATTTGTGTGTGTGTGTGTGTGTGTCTGTGCATGTAGTTGCGTGCACACACACATGTGCATGTGTGTGTGGTGAGAATATTTAAGATTTACTCTGTTAGCAACTTTCAAGTATATACTACAATATTGTTAATTATTAGTCACCATGCTGTACATTAGATCTCAGAACTTCATCTTATTATTGAAAGCTTGTACTCTTTGACCAAGAAATCTCCATTTCCTCTAACTAGAGGGACTTTAATGTGCAATCTAATAATGCTAATAAAAATAAAATATTACTGAATTTTATTTAATGTGTAACAAATCTACTTGGCTTAAAATCCATGTATGGATATGCATATGCGCACACATACTTCATTTTGTTTCAGACTTACAGAAGAATAGAGCAGGAAATACAGTTCCCAGATGTAGCCTCCTCCTCATTTCTCTTATTCTTAACGTTTCGAATTTGTGGGGTAATTTCTTAGAATTGATAAGCCAATACTTATATAATATGAGTAACCAAAGTCCATAATTATATTAGAGTTTGCTGTTTGTGCTGTACATTTGATGGGTTTGGCAAATGTATCGTGATGTATATCCATGATTACACTATCATACAGAATAGTTTCACTGTCCTCCGCCCTTTTGCCTGAAGTGTTCATAGTAATATTACCAATAATTTTCACAATACTTGATCCAATTGCCCTTCCCTTACTTGATCTTTTAGCAACATGACAATGAGTTCTTGACACACTTTTTTTTTTTCAACGTTTTTTATTTATTTTTGGGACAGAGAGAGACAGAGCATGAACGGGGGAGGGGCAGAGAGAGAGGGAGACACAGAATCGGAAACAGGCTCCAGGCTCTGAGCCATCAGCCCAGAGCCTGACGCGGGGCTCGAACTCACGGACCGCGAGATCGTGACCTGGCTGAAGTCGGACGCTTAACCGACTGCGCCACCCAGGCGCCCCTTGACACACTTTTTTTACTTGGCCTTTAAGACTACATATTCTCTTGTTTTTTCTCTTCCCTATTCACTATTTCTTAGCCTTTGCTGGTTTCTCCCCTTCTCAATAATCAATTAATAGTGGCTTATCTTAAGGCTCCTTCTTTGTTCCTATGCACTTCTTTATCTACATGCATCACCCTAGTGATCTCATCTGGTCTCATGATTTTTAAGAGCATATATAAATTAGTAATTTACTAATTTATGGCTTTAGTCCAGACTTCTTTCTCATAATCTCAACTCATATATTCAGCTACTCCTTTGATGCCTCAACTTGGATGTGTAATACACATTTTAAGTTAAAGTAACTAATGGCGTTCATTCTTTAATCTGTTTTCTTAGTGTTTTACCAATTCAGTTTGATGGCAAATCCATTCTACCAATTGCTCAGTCCAAGAAGCTTGGATTCATCCTTGACTCCTCCATTTCCAATTCATCAGAAAATTTTACCAGTTTTAACTTTAAAATACATCTGAGATCCACCAATTTCTACTTCTTTCACTCCCATCACCCTGGTATGTGCCAGAAGATATATAGACTAAATTATTGCAGTAAACTCTTAACTCCCGCCTCCTAAGTTTCCATGCTTGTTGGCAAACTGTCTAATATTATAGAATTACCAAGAATTATTATTTTAAACCATGAATCAGAGCATGTCACTCTTTGTTTAAACTCCTGCTTTGCCTTCTCATTTTACTGTGAGTAAAAGTCAGAGTCCCTACAATGGCTGCCAGCCACCATATCTGTCCATCACCACCACTTCTTACTCTTCTATCCCTCCCCCTTGTTTCACCCAAGTCACACTCATTTCTTGCATTGATGCACCATGCACACAACTACCATCGTGGCTTTTATTCTGGTAACGCTTTCCTCTTGGAATACCCTCACCATTTTTACCTTCCCCATCTTAAGTCTTTGTTCAATTTTCAAATGTTTATTCATGCCTTCCCTTCCTTTGATCAACTTTTTGTTTTATTTTTTAGTAGCATTAATTGCTGCTAGCATAGTATTGTATAATTTGCTTATCTTGCTTTTTGTTTACTGTCTAGAAGGTTAGCTCTTTAAAACATGAATCTTTGTTTTGTTTTGTCCGTTAATATATCCCAAGCATCCGGAACTGTGCCTTGCACATACTGGACCCTCAATACATGTTTGTTAAATGAATCCCGTATTGTGTTTTAATTTTCCCCATGAAAGTTGACACTATTAATATTGGAAAAGCACCAGTACATGCCATATGTGCAATCCAAGCATGTCATTAGTAAGGGAGAGGAAAGATTATTATCGTACAATATCATTGTGATATGTTAGCATGTATATATGACAATGAGGCAAATTAAGGCCGATATTTTATAATGTGAACTATTAAAAGTAATGTAGATGTTCAGAGATAAGGGTAAGGGAAGAGAAATAAACTGAATTTCTATATTTTTAAGGTACGTATGAATTATAATTGAATGTCATTTCCTAAGAATAAATGATTAGACCTTGTCTTTATCTTCAGTTTTAGTTATAATATAGCTCATTAGATATTTGAAAAAAAATATGTAGGGTTTTCTCTTTTAAAACACATTTTATGCATCAAGAAATAAACCACGGTTTTCAGGAGTTAAAAGTGCTTCCCATATGTTAAAATCAGATTCTGGGTACCAGAGTGCTTGACTTTTCAGTCATCTAAGAGAGATACAGAAAAAAAAAGGTTTCATCTCAGTCTGACTACCCAGGGAGCCAGTTGTTTATTCTTTAAATTAGGCTAGATGGGTATTTCCCTTCTTATGTTATATGCAGATCTTGGATACATATATCAGTGACAAATCACTGTGACACTACAATACATAGAACATTTTTATAAATACTAACTTGAGAATTTCTAATTACAGTTATAAAAATTAAAATTTCTTTTGGTTTTTTAGATAAAAAAATGAAAGTTTCTCATGATAAGGCAGCTGGCTTCCCTTAGACTAGGTTTTTTTTTAAATTTTATTTAAAATTTTTTTAAACTTATTTATTATTGAGAGACAGAGAGAGATAGAGCGTGAGCAGGGGAGGGGCGGAGAGAGAGGGAGGTACAGAAGCAGAAGCAGGCTCCCGGCCCTGAGCTGTCAGCACAGAGCCCGACGCGGGGCTCGAAATCACAAACCGTGAGATCATGACCTGAGTCGAAGTCGGACGCTTAACCTACTGAGCCACCCAGATGCTCCCCCACCCTTTAGACTAGGTGATTCAAGACAGCAGGAGAGCAACCAAGATCAAAATCATAATGTCTTTCTACCCTAATCTTGGAAGTAGAATGCCATCATTTCTACCGTATTCTATTGGTCACACAAACCAACCTTGGTACAAAAGGGAGGGCACTACAAAAAGCTGTAAATATCAGAAGCAGGAGAGTATGGGAGGGCATTTTGGAATTTGGTCACCAGAGCTCAAAGAGACAAAATTAAGGACAATGAAGAACAGATTCCACATGTTCAGAGCTGCTATGGGCTGAATCATGTCTCCCCAGAATTTGTATATTGAAGCTCTAATCCCTAATGTGACCTGTGAAGATGTGATAAGGGACAAATGAGGTCATAGGGTGGGTCTGTAATCCAGTAGGGATGGTGCTGTCACAAGAAGAGGAAGAAACACCAGTGTGCTCTCTCTACCAAGTGAGAGGACACAGTGAGAAGGTGGACATCTGCATCTCAGGGAGAGAGTCCTCGCCAGATACTGACTCACTATCTTGATCTTGGATTTCCATTCTCCAAAGTTGTGACACATAAGTTTCTGTTGTTTAAGCCACCCAGCCTGTGGCATTTTGTCATGACAGCTCAAGCAGACAAATGGAGGAAACCAAAGAGAGGGGTATCACAGAAGTCAAATGAAGAATACATTTGCGAAGGAAAAGATAACCAATAGTGTCCAAATGAAAATTATTTTGGGGGGATAGCAGGTGAATTAATTAGAGAAAATTAAGATTTTAGACCACAATTACTTTCTCTGCTTCTATAAAGATACATATTTCCTCAAGTGATAGATCCAAGTTTGATATCTTACAAAAATTTGAAATTGTATTAAATTCCTCTTCCCCAGCTATTTGGCTTTTTAAAATTAGTGCATTGTGACCCTATGATTTTAGGGTATTGTGTATTCATTTGTGTATATACATTTTTTTCTCTGAAACTCTGTAGTGTCGTTAAGTTTGCTAATTCTTGTCTCATTTATTCAGAGAGTGAAAGGTCTAAACCATATATCAGTGTACTGAAACATTGTCTTCAGGTATTAAATTCAGTGCATGTATTCATCAGATTTTAATTATAAGCAACAGGATACCTTTTGAAAATGAGATATTATTGTTAAGCCTATATAGCATTCTTACAACATTTGATTACCTATTTTTAAACTGATTTTAAAAATTAGCCAGTTTTATACATTATAAAATCTTCAAACAGGCCAGTTGAATATTTTAAATGCTTTGATTTGAACTAGATATTGTGTTTCTTCAGCTTACTGCAAAGAGGTAAAAAACTTCAAACCACACCACTCTAGTAAACAGCAGGTGTCAGCTTTAACTGCTTCTGAAAATATTTAATGTATTCAGTTAATCGAATTCTTCAGAGAATGTTTCAATCCTGTTCATTTGTCTTATGCAGTCCTTTGGTAGATTTTGTTTATTATGTATTGCACTCCTTTACATTCTATGATAAAATTATATCTGAGATTTTTCTGGTTTCCCAGTAAAATAAATTTAGCCTCCTTCTGCCTTTTAATCACAATAAACTGAGGGTCCCACTAGTTCCACTTCTTAACTTCTAGAATCACAGAAATTCATTCTGAGCATCCTGAGACTAACCTGACAATTTTGGAAATTTTACATATCTCAAATTAACATATAATATGTCCAGTATTTGATGGGCTACATCAAAACATGAACATGTCTTTTGCCTTATGAGTTTATGAAGCAGATTAAATCAAATTGGAGAAACTGTCAAAAGGCATGAACTTTGGTCTGTGATAGCATACACCTGAACAGTAAGGCACAAAAGTGACCATCTTTTGTATGCTTGCAAATCCAGTTCCGCAGATATATTTTGAGGTAATTTATTTAAAGAGTGTTTTGCACTTAGTGTCATCTTACGCCATTTTCTTGGATTTTTTAAAGAAATCATGTTGTTCAAGGGTCATAAAATGTGAATCAGTTCTTTAGAAGGCAGCCAAGCCTTAAGGGCAAAGCTGAAATAGCGACATCTACTTCCATGTGTGGTAACTTGGCTCCAGTGCTCAGTTTGCAGAACTGTAACATGATTTTTGATTTTAAAGTGGTGTCTTCACTTTGTAAAAGTAAATGATAATTTTTATGTTAGAACAAAGGGAGGGATACTGAGGAAATTAATATGCTATTATAACTTTATTTCAAATGGACACCTAACTATGCCAAACATAGAGTATTATTTTATTTATTTTAAAAGCTGTCTTTATGTCTATTTCTAGTACACTGAGGGAGGTGTATGTCTGTGTATATTTAACTTACAGGCAAAGCACATTTCTTGCCTTAATTCAATAATGACCTGAAGACAAATTCGTGCTGAATATTAGTGAATTGAAAGGAGTTGAAACTGAATAATTGGGAAGCTTTTAGGTAGATTAAGTAAACTCCTGAATAAGTAACATCAATGTTTCATCGAGTCAATGAGCCTCATGTGGTGAGGAGTTTAGAAATCCTGTCTGCCCCATCCTCTTCCCGCAGAGAGGTAAATATAATAATCTCTAAAAAAAAGGAAGCATAATCTCAAAACTCAAGTAATGATTCTGAGGACAGCACATCCTCCTTCACCCAAATGCCAACTCATTTTAGAATGATCTTCCTAAATGGTGAGGCTTAAGGCCAGGAAGACAGATTGTCTTCCCTAAACACTTCCATTGTCTGTTATCTACACAAAAATTTCACCATTGTTAATTCATTCAGGTGGGTCTTAGAGGCTTTTAGAATTCATGTTCAGTGTAGAGACTTTCCCTCTGTCATGCTTAAATGACTCAAAGTTACTTGTCAGAGGTAGTTTTCAGTGAAGTCAAGTTTTAGATATGAGATACATGCAGTTCTATCTATAATGCTCCTGAAAGACAAATCTCATACTTAATATCAATATAATTAGTGTTAACATATTAATCTGAATAAGTTTTAGAGATAGACCTTGTTCTGTTTCCCCTCCTCTTTACCAAGGTGCATGTTAAACTTAGATAAAAGCCAATTTCCGATGGTGGAGAGTCCAGTAACTTTTATTGGGTACATGGAAACAAAAGTGTAAGGGAAGCGGAATTTTCTTTTATCACTACTTTGGAATCATTTCTGCGTGCCTCCATTGCTCCCACCACTATTTCCTACCTCGTCTCCTTTCTAAGATGGCAGAACTTTATTCTGTCCTTTACATACCCATTTCAGAGCGTTCTGCACAGATTCATTTGTATCAATTTGATATGTTTGACATACATTCTTAAGTCAAGAAAAAAGTAAAGTCCCATATATGTAAGCCTAAAGTAAATGGAGTGTTTTGGTGCAAAAACATCCAAACTTTTCATAAACAGTCATTTTAAAATAAAGTCGACTTTGCTTCTCAGTTTCTTTTCACGGAACTTTAAAAAGAATCTTATTATCCAAATTCTAAATGAGTTTCCCATTTTCATTGCTGAATAGTATATTTGGCAGGAAAATTGTTTTAATTAATTCAGTCAAAATTCTGATTTGGGTAAATGTGAGTGGTATGTCTTTACTTACACAAATACATTTATTCTTAAATTATTGTTAATAAGGAACATTTGGATGCCAAATCTTAGTGCTGAAGCCTGTGGGTTCAAAGAAACGTTGCATACATATGAAATATTAATTTCTTTTTTTTAATGTTTATTTTTGAGAGAGAGAGAGAGAGAGAGAGCAATAGAGGAGCAGAGAGAGGAGACAGAGAATCTGAGGCAGGCTACACGCTGTTGGTGCAAAGCCCGTCATGGGGCTTGAACCCATGTATGGTGAGATCATGACCTGAGTCGAACTCAGACACTCAACTCACTGAGCCACCAGGGTACCCCAATATTATTTTATTTCTAAAGATTAAAAAAATTGTCAAGTTGTTCTTATTTAATTACTTCACATATTTCCACAATAGCACACACTTTTCTTGTAAACGAGTATTATTAAATTTCCTAAACTTCTCTGAAAAGATTTTTGATATTCTTGTTATATTTTCACTTGGATATGACATTTTCCATTTTATTCTGCAGGAATTTTATTTTTGAATACAGCAATCAATGAATATTTATCACATAAACTTAGTAAAAGGACATGGGGCAGCACTTTAAATATTTTCATATACATATTTTGTAGCTCTCATTTTGTACCCATTCTTATTTCCAACATGTTGGATTATCAGTTCTTTGATGAACTATTTAATAGTTTAATTAGCCTCTCTCTTTCTCTCTCTCTCTCTCTCTCTCTCTTTTTAGCTGTTGCACTTTTTTTGACAACTTCTCTATGCTACCCAGGAATCTTTGTTGTTTGTCTGACATCTATAAAATAAAACCCATGTGTTTTAATCTGTCAATTAAATTTCTATCAATTTGTTCTAATTTATTTTTTAAGTTAAAGTATTAAATCTTTTACATCTTCTGTTTCAATCGAATGTGTATGAGTATGTATATGTGAGTGCATGTGTGTATGTTTTAATTGTTCCTGAGCAATATTTTTACATCTTCTAGCCCCACACATGTTTTACATTATTCCATATGTCTACAATGTCTTCCCCTTTCTCTTTACCTAATTAAATTCTTCCCACCCTTGTGTTAGAGTAACTCCTGCAACTTGCTACAGAAGATAAACACAGAATCTCAGAGGCTAAATACCAACAAGACTTCTCTCTCCCTCAGGTAAGGTCCAGTGGCTCAGGTGGCTCAAGTAGTTCTCCTCCATCCCACAGCTATGCCATCTGTAAGAATAAGTAACTTCCAGGTTCTAAGGCTGAAAAAGAGAATGACGGAAGATGCTGCTTGACACCTAATTGCCCTCACCTAGAAAATACACAGGTCGCTTCCTCTCTTACTCCTTTGGATGCTTCCATGGTTCCAATCTAAAAAGGAAGCTAGGAAAAATAGGGAAACCTATGGAATATTTGGGGCACACTATCTTCATCAGTTCTATTAACACAGACACAATCAACTCCTACTGTAAAAGCTTAATCCACCACCTAAAGCTAAAGCAATCTTTTTCTCCTCTGAAATTCTATACCAATATCCTGTAAAATTGCCCTGCCTGATTATAATGAATCTTCTTGGAGCATCTTTTCTACCATCTTTTAAGTTAAGATTTAATTTTTCCAAAATTTATTTTCTCTCCTGAATTGAATTGTAAGTTCTTTGAGGGTGGGATCTATGTCGATAGTAACTGTGTCTTGAGAATACTCAACAAGATGCCTTACCTATAGTGAAGGCTCAATCAGTAGTTTTTGCTAATTTCACATTCCAAACAGGGTCAGTTAATGGAGAAATATCCAATGAGATAAGAAGTATTGTTTTCACAAGACAAGACAAGACAAGACGTCCAACAGAAGTCTGGACTGGACTGCAGGCTTCTAAGGTATGACATACATTATTAAGACTGATTATCATTTTGCTGATGATGTTTCTTCAAAAAATCCTTAAGTGAAGGACCTAATTCATCTGAAATCATCTGAAAAAGATTTTTTAAAAGGGATAAGTCACACAATATAGTACTGTTCTTCTGAATTCCTCAGTATCCTCAAGGTAGCTTTGTATCACCTAAGCTTGCTAATACTGCTGTGACTGATGACAATAACAATTTTCAATGGTAAAGTCTCATTTTCAAAAAAATTACTCGGATCCTTAAAACAGACCTAAAGAAAGGAAAGATGTTATCATAAAGCACGTTGCTTAAATGAGGAAACTGAGGTTCAAAGTAATTACGGAAGTTATACAACTTTAGCATTGACAAAGACCTTAAAGATGTTCCAGTAGAGCAGTTTCATTTACAGCTGAGAAAATCGCAGCCCAAATAGGTTGACTTGTGCAAAGTCCTGTAGAGATTGAGTGGATACAGCAAAATGAGAGCTCCCCCAGTCCAGTGATATTTAGACTGCACTATTCTGTCTTTTATTTAATTAAGTGTAACCCAAAATATGCATTGTTTAAAAAAGCTATTTAAAACACCATCTACCTGAAATGGAGTAAATGTCAAAAGGACTTTGTAAGTCACAAGTTTTTAATATCTTTTACTTCTTCCTCATTAAAAGAGAGAAATCTCTGGGGAAGAAAGAGAGAGAGAGAGAGAGCGTGCACTCTCTTAGGTGAAAGTGTTCAGTATAAATCTTGAACCTTAATTATATTTGATTTTAAATTGGGTATGCAGCAAATATGTGAAGTTAACTCTAGGCTTAAATTCTACTCAACGTGTGACAAATCTAGGATATACAGCAAAAAGAAACAGAACAGAAGATATTTAGAACTCTTCTTCACATAGAATTGATAACCTCATTTGGTTTCCAAAATATTTGGTAGCGTTCATTTTAAACTAGCAACTGCAATTCTACTATAAATTATTTCCACCATTATTTTAAAGCCGAATACTGTGGATACTATTTAATATGAACACTCTCTATGTCCTAGATTCTGTAAGAAACAAATAAAATATGCAGTTCTGTTTCCAGGACAGTTTCATTTGCATTTCATTACACTTTTAACCCTCAATTTTTATTCTTTTAGAGGCCATTAAAGGGGCTGGTAATCATACCTTATATATTATAAACAACACTTGGGTCATCAAAGAGATCATGTGGTCCATTCCTCTGTTTCTGAGCATGACAACCTGAGATCATTCAAAACTAGAGTTGCTTCTCTAATTTTTCAAGACATCAGGTGTGAAGATCAAATCAATAAAATAAAACGTGTATTTCCTTGGAGGCTGATCTGTAAAACGAATTGAGCTATATCTTGTGATAAATCAAATAATTAGCATTTGGTCTAAGCTCACAATCTAAAGATAAACTAAAAACACAAAACAAGGTGCAAAATAACATTTTTAATAAAACAAGAGTGAAGTCATTAAGTGATATTCGATTTATTCTCAAATGTTTGATTCAGGCCATCCATGCTGTTAGAGTTAGAGAAGGGGGAAATATATCCTGATATTCAACAGAAATTCTCTCTTACTGTAACTAAAGGCAATTTTATTTGACTTAGTCATTTATGATCTCTAGAGCTGACAAGTTGCAAGTATCATTTTTTTTTAATTCTTTCTCTGCTAGATGTTATCCATGACTTTTGAGCCTTCTTTTGTACTTTTTCCCCTAGGTTTCAGTTGAGTATCTATTAAATCATCTATCTTCATTGATAATTATGCTTTAAGTATATTTCCATGATATGTCCAACTTTAAACTAATGGAAAGTTTATTCTTATCTCTCATGTATATACAGCATAGTTAAATCCATGCTGTTACCTTTCGTGATTTCCAAATCAGTTTTAGCCTTATTTGAGTCTAGGTAGGGCTTTCTCACCTCAAATATACACAGTTCTTTCTTGAAATAATATGTGTTCTGACCCCATAACTATATCTTTTTTGAAAGCAACTTGATTCAGTTCTGCTCAAATATATTAATATTGTCATTGCAAATAACTCACTTGGCAGGGACAAAAAAGTTCACATGTCAATGTGATTAGAAAAGAGGTGAAGCACTGGAATAAGTAAGAGAGGCATTTTGGAATTAATCAAGATAAGAGTACTGGCACATCATATTTTACCCACATGAAAGCACAGGGTATATACAATGTACACTTTCCCTTGAAATACTTATTATTTCACTTTGCCTTGTAATTGATAAATCATTCCTTTAATTAATCAATTCTACTTCTAGACTACAAAATATTAGGGTGAATGTTCTTTTTGATTATTTGTTTCTTGTAGCTTACATTTCTGAATACACATAATGTTGTAATAGGAACAGAAATAGAATATTTTGTGTAGAAGGAAAGTACTAAAGACTACAGTGTAAGAGAAAATAACATTTTAGTTATTAAGTCTTTTCGGTGTTATACAAATCTGAAAGAAATGCACTTGTAGGTATCGGAGGGGAATTTCTTTTCCGCTGATGAAATGCGTGTGGATTCAGTGTTGTCTGCCATTGTGTTTACTGTGTAAATTAAAATGCCTTTTCTTTCTCCATTTCTCCAAGTCACTGTTATAATGCAAAATTATCAGTGCACAATAACATAACCAAATCTTATGTAGCTATTCTTCCTAGGTGAATAAATTGTTGGAGATTTTTCTGTCAGGGCATGAATACATGAAGGTGGAAGGATGAAAAATGCCCTTCTCTACCCAAACATTCCTTCATGTCTATCACACCCCACAAAAAGTGAGGAGACCTGAGATGGAGTAGAAAATAAGTAGAATAAAGCCATAAAGAGCTGTGGATCTCTTATGTTTCATACCCACCGGTGCTAGTATACTTTCTCCCCAGAGGGAATAGTATCTCTCTTGGATACTGTGAAGATTATAAACCAACCATTTACACAAGCAGTAATATAAACAAGCAAATATGGCATCGATCCTTAGATAAGATTTTATTTCCACTAAATTATCCTGAATGATTTTAATAGCACTCCAAATGGGCAAGAGTACAGAGAAACTGGAAGAAATTTAAACCTAGACTACAGTTGATCATACCTAATATTAAATATTCTGGTGCCAGTGCTCAATCAAGTGACTCCATACCAATAATTATGTCTTTTGCCCTCGTTGTTCAAATTATGTCATTGAATAAGTTTCCTAGAAATCAAGCTGGGTATAACAAATCTGCTCCCAGGAGCTTAATCTGTGGTTGTTGCTGGGAAACAACAGAACAGTTGTTGAAGGGAAAATTAAAACCTGACTCACCCGCCTTCACCTGTATTGATATTGAACTATATTCATATCTTCTATGTATTTCCATGTGTTACAGAACTACCTATAATAATAGGTCCTCCATTCATTCAGCCAATACTTAAATAGCATTCTCTTAATGCCAATCACTATGCCAAATAATAAGCTTTCAAAGAAAACCGGAATCCCCTGAAAATGCTAATTCCTTCTCTGCACTAGCATAGAAACAGACTGAGGGCCAGACCCATTAGATCTGTATGTAAGTTATGACTAGGCAGCCACTATAGGAAGAAATAGCAGCAAAATAGGGAAGAAGGGCTATATTTGTCACAAAAGCTTTTAGTTGTTTAAATAAATACTACTTTGAAAATGTAAAATCATTGTTCCATATTACTATTAAATGATTGCCATGACGATTCCTCAAAGTCAGGAGAGGAAAAAGAGGAACACAGAAAAACCCTTGATTTCCCAGAGTTTAACAATTGATAATGGTAATTGGACCAATTATACCATTATACTCTTCATAAGTCACATCGCCATCTCTTTGCAACATATTTGAGCATTGAGTGTACGTACTGGCTGCTTATGTATGTGTGTTTATATAATATATATACAAACACTATATAAATATATTTTGTATGTATGTGTATATATATACATATGCATTTGGAAAATATATTACACGAACAATTATTAAGAAAATGGGAATAAGAAAGCAAAATATCTTTTACAAAGTGTAAAACTTTTATAATGAACTCATACATCAGAAAATTCCACATATGGAGGATATATTTTGAAAACATATTGTCAGAACCATACTGTGGCAGAATCCTTACTGCCATGAGTACTCTTAGAGCAATGAGCTTATGAGTCATTTCATTGGGTTTCATTTAAAGAAAGTTTCAGTTCTTAGAAAGAATATATGACAGTTCAGATGTGAGTGGTTTTGTCACTATGACCACATCCCTGTAAGAAAAACTAAAGACAGTTGAGCAAACCTTCTGAGTCTAGAAATAAACGTCAATGCATCTTTCACCTTTTCATAGAAAGTGGCCCTCAGTTATCTATATAATTGTCATTGATTCCAAGAAATATTTATTGGATAAGAAAAATAAAACGCTAATTTATTAATCATATTTTTCATATTAACTTTGATTCTTTGAGGGTTCTTTTTTTGCCACTTTTATGTGATCCCTTTTCATAATGTGACTCTATTATAGTGAATGTCATAATTTGACATAGACAAAATTAATCTTGATTCTAACTTCATTTTCTTATAAGGAAATGTTTGGAATCAAAGCTATATGCTTAGTGAAGAATTATTGTAATTCTCTCTCTCTCTCTCTCTCTCTCTCTCTCTCTCACACACACACACACACACACACACACGCACACAGACACACACACACAAGATACTACCTAGTTTTCCATATGCTTCTTTGAGTGATTGTTCCCAACCACATACACTGAATGACTGTGCTGATTAAATTCTGTGATCTTTTCTCTACATTTAATTCATCTTGGCATGTATGGAAGACCAGTGGCTTCATTTCAGAAAGAAAAAAAAAAGGCATAAGGCTTTGTTCTTTGACCTTTACTTCTGAGAAAAATACTAAAACGCTGAAACACACACATCTAAGTGGCAAACATTAATAGCTAGTTTCAATTTTGTGAAGGTGTGTGAGGGGTTTTTAAGCTTTAAAGTCAATCTAAGTTTTGGAGTCAATGCAATTTTTTCTTTTGCCTTGGACAACTGCTGGAGAAACGGCCTTCCATGTCTCTGTCATTTCCACATGCAGCCTGTGAAGTTTCCCTGAGTCCAGGCTGGTTATCTCACAAATCTGTGTAAAGCTGCAGTGAATAATTTATACCAGGCATGAGGTGACAAGTTAAACACGCCCATTTTGTCTAAAATACTATGA
Organism: Prionailurus bengalensis; assembly: GCF_016509475.1. Taxonomy (NCBI): domain Eukaryota; kingdom Metazoa; phylum Chordata; class Mammalia; order Carnivora; family Felidae; genus Prionailurus; species Prionailurus bengalensis. The sequence goes on along the minus strand of NC_057353.1, from coordinate 26,949,028 downwards.
AGGCATCAAGAAGGAGCCAAGCTGCAGGGCAAGGGAAGCTCGGCTGATGGGAACCCGAGTACATCTAGAAGAGAGGACGCCGCTGTAAAGAAAATGAAATGTAATGAGATACTTTTTCATGCATAATTCATAGGTGAAAACATGACTGCATAAAAAAGCCATGGATTTTAACAAGGCAAGCCTGCAATCATGCACATTATCTTCCCAGAGGAACTTTATATAATATTGGTCAAAGGAGAGGATTCTGAATACCGGTACAAAATAAAGCCGACAGGTTTTCAAATGCAACAGAATTTACTTTAATGTACAATGCCCGTAAAAGAAACAATTTCTATTTACACCTGAAAATGCTGCTGAGCCAAAATTTACTTTAAGACGTTTGCTATCTCTTCTTTAAATGGGAAAAAATAAGCAGAGGAAGAGAACAGAAGATTCATATTGATAAACATAACTAACATGCATAAGCCATATGTACTCAATGTTGTGGGGTTAGGTTAGACTGGACAGGACAGGCATTTTCACTTTTCTGGCAAAAAAAAATTAGATAGAAATGTCATCAATGAAGAGGCTTTAAAAATGATAGCGTGTTAGCTACTGTCAACATAGAGTTTAATTTCGTTGTGTTGCAAGAGCCTATATCATTAGTCTGCTTTTCAAGACCAGTTTAGGTGCTAACACATGCCTGATTTGAAATGCTGTTTAACATGTGAGGCTCTTAGTTGAAAGATTCCAGAGGAATGTTGATTAAAGCTTAGGATGTCTGAAATTTATCACCACCAAACCCTAAAAGACATCTTAGCTTAAAAGAATTGGTGAGGTGGAGGTTGGGGGCGGGGGACCATCCTTTGTCTACATTTAGAAAATACATAGAAATACAGGGAGTACAACAGAGGGGGTCAGGAAAGTCTGCAAAACACACAGGCTCGAGAGCTCTTCAGGCTTGTTTGCTTGGCTTATGCCATGTAATACTAATATTTGAAAGAAAAGCAAAGTAGCTACATTGTGCTCAGTTAGTTTTGTGGCACTGATATTTGGCTGAAGAAAGGACTAAATGTTGAAAAAGGTTGACAAATCAGTCTCAAAGGGATCATCTACCACAAGATTTTTGTGTAAGTTGCATGGTTTAAGAAAGATATACTATAAAGAACAGCAGGTGAAAGTGACTTAGATGCCAGATAATCTGTTCCATTTTAGCAAAATTGTATTATTAACCTCTGCTTGATGTATCTCAGCTATGCTTTGGGTTTTGACAACATTTGAAAAATGTGGGCTTTAGGAGTTAGGTGATGATTTAATTTCTAAATATGGACTCTGAGCCTTTGGGACTCATTGTCAGGACAAAGCATAACTATGCCTGGAAGTGGTTACAAAAGAGAGTTCTTTCAGTATTGCGGGACTTCCATTCAGGTTCCAGGGATAAATTTATAGCCTGAGTTTGGCCATTTGCATGATGTTAAACTATTCACTTTAATACTCCTGTGGCATATTCCTGACACTGTTTTGCTATTAAAAGGCATTTACAACATATTGCCTGTTATAGGACCTCAGTGACATGAGGTTATCTTTCCAGGATATCAATAACTAACCAGCTAGTTACACTTGTGTGACTCTAGTAACATAATTTAATACTCCACTGCTTGCTTTTCTTGTTATTTTTCTTCTTTCCTTCCTTCCTTCCTCCCTCCCTCCCTTCCTTCCTTCATCTATCGATCTATCTATCTCTGTCTTTATCTCTCCCTCCATCATCTCTCCTTCCCTCCCTCTCTCCCACTCTCTCTCACTCTTAACAGCACACACACACACACATGCACACACACGGATTTAGCTCTGCTATTAGCAAATCCAAATTTGTAGTGTGGCTGGGAAAAGACAGTTCAGGGTGACACTATGTATTCCTGACTCTGCTGGAAGGTGGGAAGAAGCGATCACCAGCTGTCTCCTCTACCTGACAGATGTACTCTCTTCTGCCTCTTCTGCCGGTTCAGCATGCTGCTGAGAAGTTTGCTACATTGAAGGATCAATTTTCAAGCACAGAAAGAATTTGTTTGCTTGTACACCTGTGCTATAAAGGAAGTTTTCCTATTGCTTATGCCAGTTGGATGACTTACTGAATTCTTTAGCATATATAAAAATGCAAAGTGCCTGAAATGGGAATCAAACGATAACATTATTAGAATTCTCTCTTGGGGTCAGATGAGACGGACGGCTGCATAAAGAGGATGTGCCTGGGTACAGCTTCTCTAGTCTAAATTTGTTTCCTATTTGTTTCCTTTTCTGTGAAAGCAATGCACATATTAAATATCATATAGAATACAAAGCACATTTAGAATAAAGAGGGAGCAGAAGAAGACAAGAATTTTAAAACTCCCATTGGCTGAGCTTCATGCAAAAGGACTGGTAAAGGCTGTAGTTGTAGGTCTTCTGGATTCTACCTTTCTCCAAGAACCTCCTCCAGTCAGGCAATCTTATAAAACCAAGTCATGGGAATTCAGGAAGATGCAATCCCAAATCGAGTAAATTTTCTTTGCTCAATCAGGTAAAATTAGATTACATCATCACTTGTTCAAATTCTCTAAAAAATTGTCTCATGACACTTGAAACATTGATCCCTTTTGGGGTTTGGTTTCTGTTTGTACCTCCAACTTCCCCTCTCATTCTGCTTTAGTTACTCTGGCTTCCATGATAACAAGAAAGATGATGGGGTCTAAAAGCGAGAGTAGAGACATTAGTAAGGTAAGAACTGTACCTCCCCCACTGTCATGAGGAAAAGACGTACAGACACAGATGTTAGGAAAATTAGGAAATTCTGCTCTAACGGTGTCTTTTCTATAAGTGACACATGAGATAAGGACAATTTTTGGAAGGATTTCAGATTTCACATTTTCTCATAATATTACCTGGAGGAATTAGATGCCATTTCCTGAATCTAGAAAAAGAAATGATGATAACCAGAAACCAGCATGGGTTCACTAAGAATAACAAGTTTGAGCAAATTTCGTTTCTTTCTCGACAGGGTTATTAGATGAGCAGATTAGAGCATAGTAACGGCATTTGGCGAGGTCTCCTGTGATGAAAAACCTTGACTCCATGCTTATAAATTTGATGCAACAAAATGACTTTTTCCCAGAGCTGCTAACCATTAGCAATCTAGAAAGAGGAATCCAATTGTGAGTCACAAGGCTCTATTCCTCTCCCTTCTGTCCACAATATATGAATAATTTGGATGGAAAAGCTCAAGGCACTTATATCACATTTGTGGGTGACTTGAATCTGGGAAGAAGGATAGTTATGTGCAGAATTCATATTTTTAAAAATTATGACAAACAAAAGAATGTGCTTGATTCCTTGATTAAAGTCCTTAATACTCTTGTGTCTCCTTTTCTTTGAAGAGTTTTAAAATTAAAATGGTTTGTCCATGATATTGATAAATTCAGGTTTGGAGTGTGCCTGAGTAAAAGAGTTCTAAAGGAGTGAAAACATGTAGGATGATGGCATCTACCTATTCCTAAAAGTGTTTAAAGATGTGAAGTGATCAATATAATATTAGTTCTGTCTACCTGGGTGAGGAAGTTTGTTTATTTGTTTGTTTATTTTCTTTTTATATCTTTATTTTTAATTTGAATATAGTTGAAACACAATGTTACATTAGTTTCAGGTGTAGAGCTTAGTGATTTGACAAGTTTATACATTGTGCCATACTCACCAGTGTAGCTGCCATTTTTTCCATTAAATCGCTATTACAATATCATTGAGAGTATTCCTTATGCTCTGCTTTTTATTCCAGTGACTTACTCATTCTGTAACTAGAGGCCTGTATCTCCCATTCCCCTACACTCATTTTGCCCAACCCCTCACACACCTCCCCTCCCCTCTGACAACTATCAGTTTGTTCTCTGTAGAGTTCTGATTTTGATTTTGGTTTGTTTGTTCATTTTTAAAATCTAATTTATGAGTGGAAAATATGGTATTTGTCTTTCTCAGTCTGACTTATTTCACTTAGCATAATGCCCTCTAGGTCCATCCTTATTGTTGCAAGTAGAAGAATTTCATCATTTTTTATGGCTGTGTAATATTCCATCATGTGTATATACTGTATTTTCCTTATCCATTCACCTACTGATGGACACTTAGGTTGCTTCTATGCTGAGAACTTTAAATTGTCCCCGCCCCTCTTTCTACTGATCCTTTTCAGATTCATAATTCCAATTACTTCCTCATTTTCTTCTCTGATTTAAGTATCTGTGTACCCAGAAACATCCAATGTATGAACTACACTGCCTCTATTTTCTAGATTACCTTCCCTAGAAGGATTTAACTACTTGCCAGGAAGGAGTTCTACATGTTTGGTCTAAACACGCTAAAGCTGGACTTATTTGCCACAAATAGACTCCTGTAATGAAATAATGTAGAAATATATGTTTTTAACACTTTTTTCAGTTCAAGAGGCAAGTTTCTATCAAATCATCTTGTGCTAAGAAGTTTGCAAGTGAGATTCACTGCAAGAGATGATAGAAAAAAGTTTAAATCTGAATTTTTTTGTAACTGTGCCTTTAGCCATTGCCAATTTATGGAATACTTGAATTAAGATGAACCAGAGGCTGGGCATTTGGTTTATTTTAATATGTCATATGACTAGTTCTTGGAAACCAACTGATATTTACTTAGCTGCTTCCTCAGATCAAGGGCTTTATACTTTGTTACTCATGTAGCAGAATGCTAAAACATGCTGAATTGTAATCTGTGAGAAAAAAAAATAAGGGCATTGTAGGTTTTTCTCAAGGAGGAGCAATAATTCAGTTTTAAAATGCAGCGAGTTCCTGAGAGTCTGAGACCATACTCATTTACTATTGTGGAATGGTCCTAAGCTAAATGGAACCCCTCATTTTTACAAACTTCAGAATCATTTACTCGAAAAAAAGAATTTAAGATTAAATTTTCAAGAAATCATTGAATATAAATAAGTCACCTTTTTTTGGTCTCCTAAATTATGTTAATGTAAGACAATTAAAAAATACCTTGGGATGTTTTTCAGAATTTACTTGGTAGGCTTATTGTGTAAATAATGCTTTTTCCATATAGTATGGGTTTGACCAATTTTCTATTATATATATTTGTTATACTATATGTATAATACATTTAATTTAATTTAATTTAATTTAATTTAATTTAATTTAATTTAATTTTTTCTTATCCCCCAAAAGGAGCTTATTTTATTTTATTTTATTTTGTTTTATTTTATTTTATTTTCTTCAAGGATTTCCATATGTTTTATTTATTTATTTTTAAAATTTTATTCTTTATTTAAAATTTACATCAAAATTAGTTAGCATATAGTGCGACAATGATTTCAGGAGTAGATTCCTTAGTGCCCCTTACCCATTTAGACCATCCCTACTCCCACAACCACTCCAGTAACCCTCAGTTTGTTCTCCATATTTATGAGTCTCTTCTGTTTTGTCCCCCTCCCTTTTTTATATTATTTTTGTTCCCCTTCCCTTATGTTATTCTGTTTTGACTCTTAAAGTCCTCTTAAGAATTTTTGTCTTTCTCTGACTACTTTCACTTATCATAATACCCTCCAGTTCCATCCACATAGTTGCAAGTGGCAAGATTCCATTCTTTTTGATTGCCGAGTAATACTCCATTGTATATATATACCACAGCTTCTTTATGCATTCATCCATCGATGGACATTTGGGCTCTTCCCATACTGTGGCTATTGTTGATAGTGCTGCTATAAACATGGGGGTGCATGTGTCCCTTCGAAACAACACACCTGTATCCCGTGGATAAATGCCTAGTAGTGCAATTGCTGAGTCGTAGGGTAGTTCTATTTTTAGTTTTTTGAGGAACCTCCACACTGTTTTCCAGAGTGGCTGCACCAGCTTGCATTCCCACCAACAATGCAAAAGAGATCCTCTCTCTCCGCATCCTCGCCAACATCTGTTGTGGCCTGAGTTGTTAATGTGAGCCATTCTGACAGGTGTAAGGTGATATCTCATTGTGGTTTTGATTTGTATTTCCCTGATGATGCCTGATGTTGAACATTTTTTCATGTATTGGTTGGCCATCTGGATGTCTTCTTTGGAGAGGTGTCTATTCATGTCTTTTGCCCATTTCTTCACTGGATTATTTGTCTTTTGGGTGTTGAGTTTGATAAATTCTTTATAGATTTTGGATACTAACCCTTTATCTGATATGTCATTTGCAAATATCTTCTCCCATTCTTTCAGTTGTCTTTTAGTTTTGCTGATTGTTTTCTTCGCTGTGCAAAAGCTTTTTATTTTGATGAAGTCCCAGGAGTTCATTTTTGCTTTTGTTTCCCTTGCCTCCAGAGACGTGTTGAGTAAGAAGTTGCTGCGGCCAAGATCAAAGAGGTTTTTGCCTGCTTTCTCCTCGAGGATTTTGATGGCTCCCTGTCTTACATTTAGGTCTTTCAGCCATTTTGAGTTTATTTTTGTGTATAGTGTAAGAAAGTGGTCCAGGTTCATTCTTCTTCCTGTCACTGTCCAGTTTTCCCAGCACCACTTGGTGAAGAGATTGTCTTTATTCCATTGGATATTCTTTCTTGTTTTGCCAAAGATTAGCTGGCCATATGTTTGTGGGTCCATTTCTGGGTTCTCTATTCTGTTCCATTGATCTGAGTGTCTGTCCTTGTGCCAATATCATACTGTCTTGATGATTAGAGCTTTGTAGGATAGCTTGAAGTCTGGGATTGTGATGCCTCCTGCTTTGGTTTTCTTTTTCAAGATTACTTTGGCTATTCAAGGTCTTTTCTGGTTCCATACAAATTTTAGGATTATTTGTTCTAGCTCTGTGAAGAATGCTGGTGTTATTTTGATAGGGATTGCATTGAATATGTAGATTACTTTGGGTAGTATTGACATTTTAACAATATTTGTTCTTCCTATCCAGGAGCATGGGATCTTTTCCCATTTTGGGGGAGTTCTTCTTCAATTTCTTTCATAAGCTTTCTATAGTTTTCAGTGTATAGATTTTTCACCTTTCTGGTTAGATTTCTTCCTAGGTATTTTATGGTTTTTTGTACAACTGTAAATGGGATCGATTCCTTGATTTCTCTTTCTGTTGCTTCATTGTTGGTGTATAGGAATGCAACCGATTTCTGTGCATTGATTTTATATCCTGCAACTTTGCTGAATTCATGAATCAATTCTAGCAGTTTTTTGGTTGAGTCTTTTAGGTTTTCCGTAGAGAGTACCATGTCATCTGCGAAGAGTGAAAGTTTGACCTCCTCCTGGCCGATTTGGATGCCTTTTATTTCTTTGTGTTGTCTGATTGCAGAGGCTAAGACTTCCAATACTATGTTGAATAACAGTGGCGAGAGTGGACATCCCTGTCTTGTTCCTGACCTTAGGGGGAAAGCTGTCAGTTTTTCCCCATTGAGGATGATATTAGCATTGGGTAGTTCATATATGGCTTTTATGATCTCGAGGTATGCTCCTTCTATCCCTACTTTCTTGAGGGTTTTTATCAAGAAAGGATGCTGTATTTTGTCAAATGCTTTCTCTGCATCTATTGTGAGGATCATATGGTTCTTGTCCTTTCTTTTATTGATGTGATGAATCACGTTAATTGTTTTGCAGATATTGAACCAGCCCTGCATCCCAGGTATAAATCCCACTTGGTTGTGGTGAATAATTTTTTTAATGTATTGTTGGAGCTGGTTGGTTAATATCCTATTGAGGATTTTTGCATCCATGTTCATCAGGTAAATTGGTCTATAGTTCTTTTTAGTGGCATCTCTGTTTGGTTTTGGAATCAAGGTAATTGCTGGCTTCATAGAAAGAGTTTGGAAGTTTTCCTTCATTTCTCTTTTTCGGAACAGCTTCACAAGAATAGGTGTTAACTCTTCCTTAAATGTTTGGTAGAGTTGCCCTGGAAAGCCATCTGGCCCTGGACTCTTGTTTTTTGGCAGATTTTTGATTAGTAATTTGATTTCCTTACTGGTTATGGGTCTGTTCAAATTTTCTATTTCTTCCTGTTTCAGTTTGGTAGTGTATATATTTCTAGGAATTTTTCCATTTCTTCCAGATTGCCCATTTTATTGGCATATAATTGCTCATAATATTCTCTTATTATTGTTTTTATTTCCGTTGTGTTGGTTGTGATCTCTCCTCTTTCATTCTTGATTTTATTCATTTGGGTCCTTTCCTTTTTCTTTTTGATCAAACTGGCTAGGGGTTTATCACTTTTGTTAATTCTTTCAAAGAACCAGCTTCTGGTTTCATTGATCTGTTTTATTGGTTTTTGTTTTGGTTTTGATAGCATTAATTTCTGCTCTAATCTTTATTATTTCCTGTCTTCTTCTGGTTTTGGGTTTTATTTGCTGTTCTTTTTCCAGCTCCTTTAGGCGTAAGGTTAGGTTGTGTATCTGAGATCTTTCTTTCTTCTTTAGGAAGGCCTGAATTGCTTTAGACTTTCCTCTTTTGACCGCCTTTGCTGCATCCCAGAGGTTTTGGGTTGTGGTGTTATCATTTTCATTGGCTTCCATATACTTTTTATTATCATCTTTAACTTCTTGGTTGGTCCATTCATTTTTTAGTAGGATGTTCTTCAATCTCCATGTATTTGTTACCTTTCCAAATTTTTCTTGTGGTTGATTTCGAGTTTCATAGCATTGTGGTCTGAGAATATGCACACTATGATCTCGATCATTTTGTACTTACTTAGGGCTCATTTGTGTCCCAGTATATAGACTATTCTGGAGAATTTTCCATGTGCACTGGAGAAGAATGTATATTCTGCTGCTTTAGGGTGAAATATTCTGAATATATCTGTTAAGTCCATCTGGTCCAGTGTGTCATTCAAAGCCATTGTTTCCTTGTTGCTTTTCTGTTTAGATGATCTGTACATTGTTGTAAGTCGGGTGTTGAAGTCCCCTACTATTATGGTATTACTATTGATGAGTTTATTTATGTTTGTGATTGATTTATATATTTGGGTGCTCTCACATTTGGAGGATAAATGTTTACAATTGTTAGGTCTTCTTGGTGGATAGACCCCTTAATTATGATATAATGCCCTTCTTCATCTCTTATTGGAGTCTTTATTTTAAAGTCTAGATTGTCTGATATAAGTATGGCTACTCCAGGTTTCTTTTGTTGACCATTCGACAAAAGATGGTTCTCCATCCCCTTATTTTCAATCTGAAGGTGTCTTTAGGTCTAAAGTGGGTCTCTTGTAAACAGCATACAGATGGATCTTGTTTTCTTATCCATTCTGTTACCCTATGTCTTTTGATTGGAGTATTGAACCCATTGACATTTAGAGTGAGTACTGAAAGATATGAATTTATTGCCATTATGATGCTTGTAGAGTTGGAGTTTCTGGTGGTGTTATTTGCTCTTTTCTAATCTTTGTTGCTTTTGGTATATATATATATATATATATATATATATATATATCTCCCCTCAGAGAGTCCCTCTTAAAATTTCTTGCAGGGTTGGTTTAGTGGTCACAAACTCCTTTAATTTTTTGTCTTAGAAACTTTTTATCTCTCCTTCTATGTTGAATGACAGCCTGCTGGATAAAGATTGTTTGGCCCCATATTTGTCTGATTCAGCATATTGAGTATATCCTGACACTCCTTTCTTGCCTGCCAAGTTTCTGTGGATAGGTCTACTGCAAACCTGTCTTCCCTTGTAGGTTAGGGACTTTTTTTCCCTTGCTGCTTTCATGATTCTCTCCTTGCCTCAGTATTTTGTGAATTTGACTATGATATGCCTTGTTGATGGTTGGTTTTTGTTGAATCTAATGGGGGTCCTCTGTGCTTCCTGGATTTGATGTCTGTGTCTTTCTCCAGGTTAGGAAAGTTTTCCGCTATGATTGGCTCACATAACACTTCAACCTCTATTTCTGTCTCTTCCTCCTCTGGGACCCCTATGATTCTGATGTTGTTCCTTTTTAATGAGTCACTGATTTCTCTAAATCTTATATTGTGCTCTTTTGCCTTAATCTCCCTCTTTTGTTCTGCTTCATTTTTCTCTATAAGTTTGTCCTCTATATCACTGATTCTCTGTTCTGCCTTATCCATCCTTGCCACCACTGCATCCATCCGTGATTGCAGCTCAGTTATAGCATTTATAATTTCATTCTGGCCCTTTTTTACTTCTTTTATCGCTGCAGAAATTCTAATCTGTCTTCGACTCCAGCTAGTATTCTTACTACCGTGATTCTAAATTCTGGTTCAGACATCTTGCTTGTATCTTTGTTGGTTAACTCCCTGGCTGTTGTTTCTTCATGCTCTTTCTTTTGGGGTGATTTCCTTCGTTTTGTCATTTTGAAGGGAGAAAAGTAATTAATGAGGTAGAAAAATTAAAATTAAAAGAAAAATTAAAATTAAAAAATATTAAAATTAAATAATTAAACACACACACACACACACAAATAGAATAAATGATGCTAGATCCTAGGTGTGTTTTGGTCTGGGTGTTGAAAGTGGTTTGACAGATTAGAGGAAAAAAAGGGGGTAGGTGAAAGAAATTTTTTGAGAATTTGAAAAAATGAATACACTGAAGTAGACTCAAATGAGATGATGGAGGTAAAATAGAATTTGAAAAAATATACACAGAAGTAAAGAATATAGTAGAAAAAAATTAAAAGTATTTTTATTAAAAATTAAAAGTAAAAATAAATTTTTTCTTTTTCTCTTCAATAAAAAGAAAAGAAATGAAAAAGAAAAAGAGAAAAAAGAAAAAATGGAAAAAAGGAAATCGTTTGAAAATTTGAAAAAGTGAATACACTATAGTAGACTAAAATAAAATGATGGAAGTAAAGTAGAATTTGAAAAAAATTTACATTAAAGCAAAAAATATAGTTAAAAAAGTTAAAGAAAAATATTTTTAATGTAAATTGAAGGTAAAAATGAAGTTTTTCTTTTTCTGCATTCACGAAAAAGAAAAGATACAAAAAAGAGAAAAAAATAAAAAAGAAGATCGTTTGAATATTTGAAAAGGTGAATACACTGAAGTAGAGTAAAATACAATGATGGGAGTAAAATAGAATTTGAAAAAAATTACACAAAGTAAAAAATACAGTAATAAAAATTAAAGAAAAATATTTTTCATAAAAATTGAAAATAAAAATGAATTTTTTCTCTTTCTGTATTCAAGTAAAAGAAGTATAAAAGAAAAAAAAAAGAAAGAAAATCCAATAGATGAACCTGCAAACAGATTGATGTAGGACTGAAATTACTTCGTTTTCCCCCAGATGTCAGTCTATGTAGTTCTTTATAGTCCATAAAGTAAGCGGGCAGTGAGACTTGTGTTCTTGAAGAGGGAAGTTGGCCCAGTTGGGCGGAGCTCAGTGTAATAACTCCGCTCTCCACTAGATGGCGCTGCTAGCCTACTGGGGCGGATTGTTGCGGGGCTCGTAGGTGCGTATGCGCATGCGCGGGATTGTTGAAAATGGCGCTAGCCAGCTACCCAGTCTGTTCTCCCGGGTCAGCAATCAGGCACCTGTCCTGTGTCTTCAGCTTTTGTCCACTCCCCGCTTTTTCACTCTCCGTGACCAGGCCCCAGGCAGTACCCCTCTCCCGGGTTTTGTCTCAGATGTGGCTGTTTCCCCAGCCCCTTACTTCCAAAGGACTGAGGCTTTGACCCGTTCCGTGCCTCTGCGGGAGGGTCTCATCGAGCAATGGCTGAATGCCGGCTGCGCACAGGAACGCTTGCGGGACTGCTGCTGCCGGTGCCCCAAGACTGTGGCCAGGTGCCAGCCGGCCCCAGAAAAAGTTTGTGAGACAGTGTAGCAGCAGCATTTCAGGGATTATGGAAAATCACAACACACATCCGGCACCAGGCTTCACCCTTAAGGACCTTGTTCCAGCACCAGCGAATGTGGCCGTCTTCTGGGCTGGGACCAGGTGGCTTCAACAGTCTCTGCCAAATGTCCTTCCAGCAGTGGAACCGCTTTTCCCCATGTGGCCCGAGAACCTCCTGGACCCCACTCTGTTCCTGAGGATTCTCCCTTCCCACCAGAGCACCACCAGGTATTGAGCTGCGGAGTTGCAGCCTTTGCGCTCCCTTTGTTTACAGTCTTAATGGAATTTAAACCCTCTCCTTTCTCCTCTCTCCCTTTTTAGTTTAGTCCCTGTGGCTGTTTCCAATTTTCCACTTTCTCTCCAGGTGCTTTTGGGGAGGGGTGCTTTTCCCCTATTCTCCCCCTCCCCCCCCTGGAGTCTCCAGCCTCTCTCAGGTCACAAAACACCTCCCTTCCTGCGCTTTCTTGTTCACTTCTCCACACTGTGTACCTGCTGAATTCTGTGGTTCAGGTTGTGCAGATTGTTGTGTTAATCCTCCAGTCAGTTTTCTAGGTGTGTAGGATAGTTTAGTGTTGGTCTGGCTGTATTTCATGGACGTGAAACACACAAAAAACTTCCATGCTGTTCTGCCATCTTCTAAGAGTTGGGCTGTATAATACATTTTAGGAAGAGCCACAAAGTTGGTATATTCCCAAACCGAAAAACAGATGAAAAGGTAAATAAATTATGGTGTATCTGTGTGATGCAATACTACTTGTCAATGAAAAAGAATATACTACTGATAAATACAATAACATGTATGAATCTCAACAAGAGTATGCTGAGACACCAGACATATAAGAGTACATACTGTATGATTTCATTTATAGAAGTTTCTAGAAGGTAGAAAAACTAAAAAACAGATTCAGAAAGTAAATCTGTGTTTGCTTACCAGGGATGAAGGATGGATAGTGATAAAAGAAAACTTTTCTGGGTAATGTTTGATGATATTGGTAGTTACACAGGGTTATAAATGTGTCAAAACTCATGGAACTATATATTCAAAATTGATAGTTTGTTTGATATAAATTATACCTCAACAAAGGAGTTTTAAACAAAAAAGCTTCCATGTGTAGTTTTATGATCATGTGGCCCACCACGAAAGTATTTGGACTTTCTGTAAGCCACCAGAATGAGCCTGATGGACTCATTGGAAGTTTCTCCTCCTTCAGTAGTGAAGTGTCTGCAGCCTGCAATTCAACCAGAGCTTAAAGTGGAAGTTGCCTTAGAGAAAAGTGAAAAGACATCTATGGAGCGCTTCTCAGATCTGCATAAGATGCTTTTACTACATGTACATATATATACTATTGTGTTTGAAAATTTCTGTTACAGAGGAGATTTTCTGTTGAAGGAAACTTCAAGATAAGCCATGTGGTAGGAGTATCCTATATTAAAGAGGCCTGAGTGTGATCAAACTGTTCTACCAGAGGCAAGGTCAGGAGCTTGTGGATTTCCATAGGAAGGAATTCGGAAACTCAGATGTAGGAGGCCAAGTGATTAGAATCAGTCAATGGGGGACGCTTGTGGGATTCATGGTCTCGCCTTGCCCCATAACCTTCTAAGACTACAATAAAGTCTGTAAAGGTTTATAGCAGAGTTGGTGGCTAGGCTCAGGGTGATCCAGAGTAGACAAGAAGGAGCTAGCAAAGGCACAGGAGTCAGACCACCAGGCCCCACTCACTGGGAATTAACAGACATCTTGCAAGGCTCAAGTGTTCGCCTATGATAAATAAATGTCAGGGTCTGCATCCTTCCCACATAAATCTATAGCACTTATTAGACTTTCTGGTTTATTCAATATTACTTTTACAACATATATGTAACAACTTTTTAAAAAATATCGTAAAGTAACGAATGAGAAACATAAATCATCTTAGGGTCAGAGTTGAGAGGAAGGAACCCTAAAGGCTGGCTTTCAGTCTGTTGAAATCTGTATACTCCAAATATGACTTTACGTTTTTTGTTTGAATTGTGGATAAATTCCAGAACATCAATATGTGTGTAAATATGTATTCTGAGGCCAAAATTTGCGTGAAACTTTGTTTTGGAATAATTTATTATGTGACATTTCTATTTGAGGTGGTTAAAAATTTAAGGATAAATATAAATACAAATTTCAAGTATTACTGTTAAAAGTTTATTTTGTAAATGTTAGATTCACTATTATGAAGTTTTTTAACTAACACCATTTTGATCTTTTACTGTAATTCTCTTAAGAGTTTACTGTTAAATTCTCTTTTTTATTTAAAAAATTTTTTTTAATGTTTATTTATTTTTGTGAGAGGAAGAGAGACAAAGTATGAGTGGGGAAGGGGCAGAGAGAGAGAGAGGGAGACAAAGAACCCAAAGCAGGCTCCAGGCTCTGGGCTGAGAGCAGTGAGCCCGAGGCAGAGCTCGAACTCACAAACTGTGAGATCATGACCTGAGTCAAAGTCAGACACTTAACCAACTGAGCCACCCAGGCACCCCTACTGTTAAATTCTTAAATGCTTCCTTTCTACATTTAGGGAATGATTGAGACCAATAGATGGGGTCAGGAGTGACCAGAAAGAAAATCAGCTTTCCTTATAAGTATGGAATTCTTTCTACTTCTCCATTTAATATAAACATTGCCTTCCTAGCAAACACAAAATTACCGTGTTGTTCGGCAAAGAACAGATTAATTCTGGTTTTTTCTTCTTCTTTTTTTCCCCCTCTATTTAGTATTTGGCAAAACACTGAAGAACTATACTACTGTTTATTCCTGAAAGGATGAATAATTTTAGCCTATAGTAATTGACCTAGTTGTTTTTGTTTTTGTTTTTGTCTTTGGTGTATAGATTAGGGTGTGTAGATTTGTGAATGTCTCTTAGAATAGTATTTCCAATCTTTAGGTACAAACCCATCAGTGAGTCATAAAAGCAATGCAGTAAGTTATGAAACATGTTTAAATGTTTTAAAAATGAAATGATAGAAAATATCAAGAGTTCGTCACACAGTATTGTTCTGGGAAACACATTTTTCAGGTGTGTGTGTGTGTGTGTGTGAGAGAGAGAGAGAGAGAGAGAGAGAGAGAGAGAACTGGGTTGTGGGATAAAAAGAATTTTTGACTATGGTTTGGAACAGCAACAATATTTCTAAATAGTTCATATGACTATTTTTAGAGGATCACCTAGAAATTTCTGATAGCTGAGATAATTGAGCACACTTCCTATGAAGAAATAGGTAGTGAATTATTGTTGAACTCAGCACTCAGACTCAGAAATGTCATTACGGTGGTGTTGAATAAGAATATTAGGTTCACAGATGGCTCTCTTACATCTTTGTCTGAAGTCATTGTCCACTTTTTAATTTGTTGCTTAAACATTTCTTAAAACAGTACATCAGTATATTTTCAGGACATTTAAAAAATTAAAATATCATTGAACTTCTTCGGTTCACGTTTTGACGAAATACAAATATTCCATCATTTTTTCCCTTATTTTTAAAATTTCCTTTGCCTGGAATTCGCTGCTTCCAATTGGTCATACAGGCAAGTACTTTGCATAATTCAGAGATCATTTCCAAGATCACCCCCATAGAAGGGTTTCCTGAACCACCGAATCTAAAATCTGTCCCCTCAGTGTGTCACAAAAATATTGTTTTCTTTTTAGTGCCACTTATCCCTTCTCTAAATTGTCTTGTTTAATAAAATATTGGTTTTCTTCTTTATTCTTCTGGCCGTTCACTCTGAAATCCACCTACCCATCTCTCCAGAATGTAAGCACCATGAAAGCAAGGTCCTTGCCTGTCTGTCCACCGCATGCCTTAGAAAAGTGTTTGTCACAGTCATTCCTCAATGCTTGTTGAGTAGATGACTGATTTAATTTCAGAAATAATGACAAAAATTTGCTTATTACTTTATAAAAACTTTGCAAATGTGGAAATGAAGATAGCTACAGTGATATAATATTTATAATGACATCTTTTTGACCTGGCTTTGCCCTCACTAAGCCTTATCTATTTATTTTATATTTACTCTGAGTAGGAATGTTCCGATTCCAAACCTTGAATGGCTTAGGAAATAATCAAGGGTGGGAAAAAGAGCTTCTTACCAACCCTGACTGGCAATGACATTTAAAACTGGAGTCAACAATAACTATCATGAAGGCAATTGAAATACTTGGAGTTTGTAAGTCAGGTGGATGCTTTGGTGTATTACTGTCTGTCCATCTCCTGTTTTAGGGGTCAATACAAGCCCTCAGTGTATTAAAACCTATTAATATACTACTGAAAGATATTTTTTCAGTAAGAAAATTAATAGAAGCAGACAATTACTATCTCTATTGTACGCTGGGGAAACAGTATATCTGCTTAAATGCACTTATTTGAATGGAAAATAGGTAAATATGAAGTATGCTAAAAAGATATAGGATAAAGCCCTTAAGAAGAAGCTGGCCCTATGTTAAAGGTTAAACACTTCAGAAATAACATTATTTGGGGGGAAATTTTGACTCATTATTTGGGGATAATTTAATTGAGTCTTAAGAAATTCAGATATTGATGGGAGTGAGGAGATCGGGGGCAGGGAAAATGAGTGATGCGCATTGAAGAAGGCACTTGTTGCTATGAGCGCTGGGTGTTGTATGTAAGTGATGAATCACGGGAACCTACTCCCAATGTAGAGAGCACACTGTATACACTGTGTGTTAGCTAACTTGACAATAAATTACCTTAAAAATTCAGAAATATATAACATTTAATAAGTTGGGTACATTTTAATAAGCTGGATGCATTTAATAATAGTGATAGTGATATACATTGGCTATGATGTAGCTTTCTTACTTAGGATATTATTGTGATTATGGAGCCACTAGTTTAAATAGACCGTAGTTATTTGGCAGAAAGATCCTACAATAAATACATTACATCCATATTAATACCAAGGAGCAATTAGTAACTTTCAAGTTGAGATTCAGTTTATTTATATACATCCTTCTCCAGATTCTCATTAAGTGCTACCCCTGTTTGTTATGTTTTAACAGATGTATGAGACACCAAAGAGGAAATATGTCAAATCAAATTGTTTATTATTTGATCTTAAAAGATGATCAAGAGGAGCAAATGTCCAATGTTTAAATTCTAGGACCTAAAATAAATATTTCAGAAGACTCTCATCTTTTGTTGATTGCTGAAATACACAACAGAATCTCACTTCCTCACTACTTAATTTGCTGTTAAGAAATAATTTCTTGAAAAGAATTGCTTTGCCTGACAAAAATGGAAGATGGAAGGTCTACCGAAATAAGCATTATGTGTGTGTGTGCATATAGATATTGATATAGATAGATACAGATATAGATATAGATTGCCCACTTTGGCTGCACACATAATAAAACTGAAATGATACATAGAAGATTAGCATGGCCCCCCATAAGGATGACACACAAATTTGTGAACTGTTCCATATTTTTGCTATAAATGAAAGTTAAGATAGTAATCCTAAGTTTTTATCACAAGAAAAATATTTTTTGTAACTGTATGAGATAATTATGTTAAGTAAACTTGTAATTACTTCATGATATATGTAAATCAAATCATTATGCTGTGTCTCTTAAATGAATGCAGTGCTATATGTCAATTATATCTCAGTGAAACTGGAAAGACTGATTATGCCACAAAGGCACAAACTGAAAGGTAAAAAAAAAATAATCATAGCAACAAAATAATGTCAGTCTATTTTACTGAATACTGAGTTAGTGCAGGTTCTGACCCAGGTATTTTTTCACAAAAATTCTAGGAAGTAGTTAATACCAGTTATATTTCTTCCCAATTTACAAACATAGAAACTGAGAATTTTTTCTTACTTAAACTCCATAAACACTTATACTAGAAGTGCTTAAATACCAGTGAAAGAACTTGGTTTCCAAACTATGACTGGTGAATACAATGTTTCAGGGGGATAATATGCTCCTTCTATTACTGCCACAAAATATTACTTTGGTTAAAAAGAGAATGATTGATTGACTGATTGACTAGTTATGACAACCCTATTTACCCTCACTTTCAAGTCTATTAAGAATTGTCCAGCTGCTACAGGTCTGAAAATGTTTGTAAGTGAGAAAGAATGCCCTTGATAAATGCAGTGTTTTACTCTGTCAAAATGTAACAAAATTTTAAAAAGTGACTATTACTAAAGCACAATTAAACATTTTTTAAGGGCATGGATTTTGGGTTTTAAAATCCATGATACACATTTCAAGTTCTGGCAAATAGCAGAGAATTAGGTCTTCAAAGGGATCCTGGAAGGATGTCTATGGTCAAATGCATTTTCCAAAAGATACTCAATAACTGTTGTTTCCTTATTCTCACAAGGATCACACACTACAAATCTATAGCTATTTGGCCATTGTCATATTACTCTTGACTTACACTCCATTCTTACCATAAACAAAATAGTGACTGGGGACAAGTAGAAGATTTCCAGTTCTTAATTGCATACCAAGAATTACAGAGAACCTTGGTAATGTAAGATTTGAGGTAGATTAGTTTAAAGCCAATGACTTCTTGGCTCTGTCTTTCTCTCAAAAATAAAAACGTTAAAAGAAAAGAAAATGTTATTGAAAGTAGCAACATTTTCAAGCTAGCCCACAAAAGTATCCTCAAACCCAAAATACTTGGGCTCCCTTTGTACCTTTTGGGATATTTATATTGGAATTAAACTACACAACCTTTGAGAGTTACCTAAACACTATTTATACAATCTGCTAATAGCAAATTATGTTCTTAAAAATAGATAATAATTCAATCTATCTAAAAATATTTTGTAGCTAAAACTAAAATTGATAAAATGAATAAAAAAGTATTGGGAAAGGACTAACATACATAATGTTTGTATAATTCTATATTTATAAACTTCTGTTTAGGCTATCTGAGGAAACTCTAATATATAACACAAATTAATGTATATGTATACAAACATGTGTACATACACATGTATGTATACCCAAATCTGAAGGTAAAGCCCATAGTATATGCCAGACTTTCAAAGGAATCTCGTATCTAAGAAACATTAAAGATTGAGGGCATAGAACTCAATTTTAATAAGTTTGTTTTTTTCTTATAACTACTACAGTCTATTATACCAGTCTCTAAAGAGTAACAAATATTTGATAGTTCACAAAATCAAAATTTATGTAAAGTGGTTAACGGGAACATTCTGGAGTCTGTCTGCTAAGTTTTGAATCTCAGTTCTGCCACAGGTGACCACAGACAAATAATAATTTCTAATTGTCTCCTTTTAATTTTTGTAAATTGGGAAATTTATAGGGCTTCCCTTTTAGCTTTATTATGAGGAATAAGGAGAAAACTCGAGTAATACACTTAGACTATTGCTTAGTACAGAATAAATGTTCATAAATGAGTTCTTATTATAATACTTACCTTTGCTGAGTGGAAGCACTTATACAGTTAAAGATATATGCATTGTGTGCTTATTTATTTTGAAATCAACCTGGATTGTATATTTGTCCCAGATACCAAAACATATATAGAATTTATTATCTTTTATGTCACTCTTAAATGATAAAAACAGTATATGATTTAAGAATATATACATTTACACATACATATCCATAGTTAAAATGAACAACCCAGTCTTTTTCTTCCATTGTAGGGAAAAACTCAGTTCATTCTTCCTCTTGTGTGTCTCCTGTACTATTCACACAGCACACTTCATTCTGGCACTTCTGGTCACCAAATGTGTAGGCTTTTTCCCCTACAACAAGCGATTCTCTGAGACATCAGCTGTGTGTCCTATAATTTAAGTCACTTTTAATACTATACCTGGAGATGGTATCAGACCCCACAGGTTAAGGGCTCGGTCTCATGAGACTGTGCCCCCTCTTAATTTCAGATGTCAGTCACAAGGAGTAGGTCTTCAGGTTATTCACCACTTCTGTCTGATTTGGCTATAAATCAGAGGTTCTTGTGACACTTTCTCAGTTTCAGTTGAATTGTTAGAGTGGCCCACAGAACTCAGGAAAATACTTACTTATGTTTACCAGTTTAGTAAAGGATATAATAAAGGACAGAGATGAAGAGACACCAAGGGTCTTGCGGAGTCTGGGTATGCCACTCTCTCGGTGAGGATGCATTGGCCAGCCAAGAAGCAGTCTGAACTCCTCTTATTGGGATTTTATGGAGGCTTCTTCTTCACATAGGCATGATCAGTTTTTTGCTCCATTTCCAGCTTCTCTCCCCTCACTGGAGACTGGGGAGAGGGGCTGAAAATTCACAGCTTCCAATCATGCCTTGGTCTTTCTGGTGACCATTCCCCATTGAGGAGCCATGCAAGAACCCACACAGAGTTGTCTTAATAGAACAAAGGATGCTTACAGTGCTCTTCTTACTCAGGAAATTACAAAGGTTTTAGGAGCTCGGTGCCAGGAGCTGGAGGCAGAGACCAATAAATATAGTTTCTATGATGTCACAGTAATGAAACTATAACCAAGTACACCAATATCAAAAGTTTGGTTACCCTGGGGTGCCTGGGTAGCTCAGTTAGCTAAGAATCCAGTTACGGCTCAGGTCATGATCTTGGGGTTCCTGAGTTCAAGCCCTATGTTGGCTCTGTGCTGACAGCTCAGAGCCTGGAGCCTGTTTCAGATTCTGTGCCTCCCTCTCTCTCTGTCCCTCCCCTGTACATGCTCTGCCTCTTTCTCTCTCTCTCAAAATAAATAAACATCAAAACTTTGGTTCCTTTGGGTAAAAAAGGTTGGACAATATATAGAGAAGAAAGGGAGAGAGAAGTGAGCAAATACAGTGAGATAGCTACATGGATGAATGATTGTATGTTATTTTCTATATGTTTGAACTATATTAATAAAATATAAAATATGTACAAAAGTGCTAGAAACTTTAATGAATCTGGGCAACACTGGTAACTTTTTATTCAGTTTTTACTGTTTCAGAATTGCAAGTTATGATATTATTCCAGAAGACCGTTTTTTTTTATTAAGTATTACCCTTATCCCTCTTAAATATATATTAAATAGGGGCGCCTGGGTGGCGCAGTCGGTTAAGCGTCCGACTTCAGCCAGGTCACGATCTCGCGGTCCG
Source organism: Prionailurus bengalensis (assembly GCF_016509475.1). Classification (NCBI taxonomy): domain Eukaryota; kingdom Metazoa; phylum Chordata; class Mammalia; order Carnivora; family Felidae; genus Prionailurus; species Prionailurus bengalensis. The sequence goes on along the minus strand of NC_057353.1, from coordinate 26,928,132 downwards.
GGAGTTCGAGCCCCGCGTCGGGCTCTGGGCTGATGGCTCAGAGCCTGGAGCCTGTTTCCGATTCTGTGTCTCCCTCTCTCTCTGCCCCTCCCCCGTTCGTACTCTGTCTCTCTCTGTCCCAAAAATAAATAAACGTTGAAAAATATATATATATATATTAAATATATTGTTCACAATATATAATGACTATATTGGATAACAGAAAAATAAGATAAATTCATTCTTTTAGTAAAATAAAACATTTAAACATTGATAAAATCCAAGTGCATGTTATCAGTAGATATATTTTTGCCTTATTAATTTTTCAGTCTGATATATAAGGATATATATTGCACTAAATCGCTAATTATTTAGTTTAAATAGGTCTTTATAATGCCTTGGGATCTTTAATTGATTACAAGGGTTGCTTTTCTGCTTGGGTTTAAGTTACAGTTAGAATTTAAAAAGATCTGCAGATATATACATTTATATACAATACAGACAGTTAGTTACATAATGTTGTTTGGCAATTCCTATGATAGGTAAGATATTTAGATAATTATTTAATACCTACTATGTGCCAAGAGCTGGGATGGACTCTGAGAAGATGACATTTAAGTTAATTACCTTGAGGATGATTTGTAGTCAAATAACTACAAAATTGTGAATTGTAAATTATGTTAATATATCTGTGTAAAAATGTTATAGAAGGTAAGAAAAAGGTGTGAAAAGTCACAGACTGTGATTTATGTGACTTTATTTCTCAAAAGTAAAGCTTTTACATTCCGTCTTGGATACCTCTCTTGCTATCACCTATGCAGGGGCCGGCTGGTGTGGGGGGAGGTGAAATGACTGCTATTTACACACAATAACTAATGAACGAGAGTCTCTTGGAATTGTGCCAACTGATGGCTCCTTGCAGGGGTGGTGATTTGTCTAAATGAAGATTGTTGTCTTGATTAATGAGATAACAAATACAGAAGTATGTGAGATTAGATTCTCTGTTGGAAGGGCAAAATTTCATAGAATAAGCATGCTTTTGAAATAAAAAAAAACATTTTATTTTCTAGCTGACACTTTCACTCTTATTTGCTGTCAATAAAATAGAGCAAAATTGGTTATACGTGTGTCCTTTCATTCCTAATCCCAAGTTTCCTAGTGATACGCCTCTGCACACGCAGAAATATTCACACATCAGAGGATCTATGACCGAAAATGAAGGCCCCCATATGTTGCAATGTAATTAATTGGAGATTATAAGTAAAAGCTAAGCTCGTGACATATTCTATGGGAAAATCATCTTCCTTAAATAACAAGATAATCAATATGCAAATATCTGGTTTCTTGTAAGATTCAGACTATATACTCTAGTATTTAATAATTTAAGTATAGATATAAACCATATATAAGAAGGAATTAATAATAGAAAGCAATAAATGATTAATGAAAAAATATAAGTGAGATAAATGAGTAGAGTGTGCATTACGCAGTACCTTTGCTACTCTTACATGGTAAAGTGTTTTGAATTGATTAATTAGTTTGGGATTGGAGTGAAAGAGGGAACTCTAGCCAGGATTTGAAAGATTGTCACAATTTTGTTAAGTGGAGGAGACATGGGGGTTATTTTACTCATTCATTCAATAATTCATTCATTTAGTCAATTAGTAGGTAAAAAAAAATTTGAGCATCTAAGATGGACATCTAAGTAGCAAAATGGGCTTGTCACTGGATTGACAGATGTAAAGCCATTAGAAATGATCTCTGACCACATGGAACCACAAAGTTCATGATAAGTATTATGAAATAAATGTGCTATAATATTAAAACAGATAACTTTTAATTTTGACTTCTGAGTCACACAGAAAGCTTGTTTGTGAAATAAATATTGAAGGCTAGAAAAATGAATGGAGTGCAGGGACCAATATGTTCTCTGAAAATCAATTTTAGGAGCTCTTTCTGGGTTGCCTGACAATGGTCTCCCTTCCAGTAGCCAAATTCAATGTCCCTCAGAAAAGCCCTGTTTTGGGGCACCTGGGTGGCTCAGTCGGTTAAGTGTCCTACTCTTGGTTTCAGCTCAGGTCATGATTTCATGGTTTGTGGGCTTGAGCCCCACCTTGGTCACTGTGCTGACAGTGCAGAGCCTGCTTGGGATTCTCTCTCTCTCTCTCTCTCTCTCTCTCTCTCTCTCTGCCCCTCCCCTGCTTGCTCTGTCTCTCTCTCAAAGATAAATAAACTTAAAAGAGAAAAAGAAAAGTAAAGCCCCGTTTGTGGGTATGGATGAACTTCTTCACTTCTCATAGAATGTCATACAGCTTGGTCACCCCAAAAGCACAGGAACAGAGGCAGGGGAGAGTTTGTCTTTCGAGTGAAGACTTCAGTCTTTTGGGCCCTTGAAGTCACTGCTTTAGCTGGGCAGCGTTCTCACAGATAATTTTGCACCTCCAGACTCCTCTTTTCATTTAATGCAAATAGGCCTTCATGCCACAGTGAGAAGCAGATAGCACTCTGCAGTGCATCTTCCCCTCTCCTATGTTCTCAGCTACATCCTCATCAAAAAAAAAAAAAAAAAAAAAGTAAATCAATACATTTAAGAGAGAAAAAAAAATCTCATCCTATCTCTTTTCGAAGGTTCCATATAACTGCTCTTACAAATATTTCCTTCGAATAGGAAAATGCACTAAATAATCTTGTAAATAACATCAGAAGTTTACAATAATAATCTGATAAAGTCTATTAGAGGAAATCCCTAAGGCATTCAAGGTGATAAAAGCAGACCCAATATTTGATATATCATTCAGTAGGGAACTCAGACACTGAGTATGAGTATGAGAAACATTTCCAGATACCCTATGCCTTTTTCCAGTCAAGTGTGATACATTTTCTATGTAATCTAGACAGGAGTGATCTAACCTAAGAATTTTAATTATATTATTAGTATCGCCAACCACAAAATTACATTGTGTTCTCCGTTCTATCACATTTTTTTTTGAAAGAGAGAAAATGTGCAATGGGCTAACCTTTACTTCCATGGATCCAAATACACAATTATGGGCAGTGAAGATAGGTGCTGAAGGATGTCATCAGCATGGTATAAATCCGGAGATAGGGAGTTTTCCTTAATGTTATTTTAGTTACCTCCAAACACTGTTATATTAAAGACGTCTCAAGATATATGCAGATAAACATTTGTAGAATGGAAATGTGTGCCCTGGGATTCTTTTAATTGTAGATTCTGTGCAGAGGTGTTTGTATTGATGAAATCTTGCTTTCATGCCTTTCTGTACAATGTTCTCAATTTCTTTAGATGGAAAGATTTCCATATCTGAAATATAAGGCATTGTAAGCAATACAATCCAAAGAATTCTCTTGTCATAAAACATTACAGGGCATCTCCTCCTCAGACATTTGAACTCTTCAGGGAGAAACAAATGTCATAAAAATGGTGCCAGTCTCACAATAGTGGCAATCCAATATGGCTACCTAACTCGTAGCTTCAGATTGTTTTCTGTTTTGCTAACCCAAAGGCTTTTTCCAATGTCCATATTTAATAATGTGACTATTATACAAAAAAATAACCTGAAAGTAAATACTAAAAATCAGGAGAATAGCAGATGAAAAATACATCTGGTGATGCTTCTGTGGTGTTAACAGCTGACATGTAATTAAGCTAACTCTAGCCTAAGCCTCATTATTATTATGCTCTAGTATCTGTGGGCTTTTAATTACTTGGCATGATGTGTGCCAGTGTGCTATTCAAATACCTCTATTTTCAGTTTCATTGTTTTTTGTTATACTTCCACTGTCATCTTTTCTTTTAATAATTTAAAGGTAACGATGGAGAACTTCTAACCCTCATGTCTCTGAATATAAATTTTAATGAAAATGGGTTCAACAGTTTTGATTCTGTTTTCTGTTGTTTGGAACTGACTAAAAGTCATGACTATTTAATAAAAGTGAGAAAAGAATCCAGCAAAGACCAAATTAGAGACACCTTCTAGTAGTTACATTGAAAATCTGTTGTTAAAAAAAACCTGGTTTTTTGGGGCGCCTGGGTGGCTCAGTCAGTTGAGCATTTGACTTCAGCTCAGGTCATGATCTCACGGTCTGTGGGTTTGAGCCCCACGTCAGGCTCTGTGCTGACCGCTCAGAGCCTGGAGCCTGCTTCAGATTCTGTGTCCCCTTCTCTCTCTGCCCCTCTTCCACTGACACTTTGTCTCTCTGTCTCAAAAATAAACATTAAAAACATTTTTTAATCTACTTTTGGGGTAGCCACCTTCATTAACTATCATAGTTGGATCTTCTGGATAATTTGCTGCTGCTTCTACATCAACATTTGCTGCTTCACTTTGCACTTTACGTTATGGTGATGGCTGCTTTCCTTAAACCTCATGAACCTGCTTCCACTAGCTTCAGACTTTTCTGCTGCAGTCTCCTCACCTCTCTCAGTCTTCACAGAATTGAAGAGAGTCAGGGCCTTGCTGTGGACTAGGCTTTGGTTTAAGGGACTGTTGTGGCTGGTTTGATCTTCTATCCAGACCACTCAAAATTTCTCCATAGCAACAATAAGGCCGTTTTGCTTTCTTATCACTTGTGTGTTCACTGGTGTAACACTTTTAACTTCCTTCAGGAACTTTTCCTTTGCATTCACAACTTGGCTAACTCTTTGGCACAAGAGACCTAGCTTTTGACCTGTCCCAGCTTTCAACATGCCTTCCTCCGTAGACTCAATCATTTCTAGCTTTTGATTTAAAATGAAAGACAAGTAACTCTTTCACATAAACACTTAGAGGCCATTGCGAGGTTATTAATTGTCCTCATTTTAATATTGTGTGTCTCATGAAATAGGGATGCTCAGGGAGGGAGGGAAGTGGGGGAATAGCCAGTCAGTGGAGCAATCACAGCATACACAACACTTATCAATTAAACTCACCATCTTGTATGGATGCAGTTGATGGCACCCAAAACAATTAAAATAGTAACACCCAAGATCACTGATCACAGACAAATAAAATAGTAATGAAAGCCATCACAAATATAATAATAATGAACAAAAATTGAAATTTCATAAGAATTACCAAAATGTAGCATAGAGACATGAAGTGAGTAATGCTATTGGAAAATGGCTGTGACAGACTTGCTCAACACAGGGTTGTTACACACCTTCAACTTGTAAAAAGTGAAGTACCTGGAAAGCACAATAAAACAAAGCACCATAAAATAAGGCAGGCTTGTGATATATTTCATAATCAGCCAAAAATCAAATTTTGTTTATTGCATTCTATTTAAGAAGCAGGAAAGTGAGTAGTCTATTAAAAAATGTTATCGGGTCACCTGGGTGGCTCAGTCGGTTCAGCGTCCGGCTTCAGCTCAGGCCATGATCTCACAGTTTGTGAATTCGAGCCCTGCAATGGAATCTGTGCTGACAGCTCAGAACCTGGAGCCTGCTTTGGATTATGTGTCTCCCTCTCTCTCTGCCCCTCCCCTGTTCATGTTCTGTGTCTCTTTCTCAAAAATGAATAAATTAAAAAAAATTTTTTTAAATATTATCAAAGCAGAAAGTAATAATGTCTTTCCTTCCTAAGTTTTTATTTAAATTCCATTTAGTTAATATACAGTGTAATATTAGTTTCAGGTGTAGAATTTAGTAATTCATTGTTTAATAGATCATCCGGTGCTCATCACAAGTGTATTCCTTAATACCCACCACCCATCTAGCCCATTTCCCCGCCCACCTCCTCTCCAATAGCCCTCAGTTTGTTCTCTATATTTAAGAGTCTGTGTCTTGGTTTGCCTTTCTTTTTCCCCCCATGTTTGTTTGTTTGTTTTTCTTAAACTTCACATATGAGTGAAATTATATGGCATTTGTCTTTCTCTAACTGACTCATTTAGCATAATACTCTCTAGCTCCATCCACATCAGCATGAATGGCAAGATTTCATTCTTTTTTATGGCTGAGTAATATTCCATTGTATATATTTACCACATAGAAAGTAATAATTTTAGACAGATTGTGAGGTCATATCTCAATCTGCAAATATTTTGGCACTGAACAGTGAGTCTTATATATCTGTAAAATTCACTTCTATGGACCACATTATATTTTACTGAAGATGTGTTCATGTTCTTGAATCACAAGGTACTTTTGACTTCCTGTTAACCACAATCCTTACCTCCCTCTCTTTTCAAACAAATGCCAGGATTTGTTTCTATATATTTGTATATGCAAGGAAGACTTATTCACAGCTAGGTGAAGACAGATGATGTTCTCTCATGCTAGCAGTGAGACATTAATTGAAAAAGGAAAAGAAGTGTATACTACAATAGAAAGGCTTCTATAGCACACTAAGTGTCTTGGGGTGGGCACTCTAGAGATGGGAAGTTAGAGGAGGATGTAGATGGAACTAGTCAAGAGGATTCAGAAGCCAAAAACATGATTTTTCTCTGGACCCAGTAGTGTCCCCAGGATTGGAGGCTCTAGGAAAATCAGAATATAATAACTAGGTCGACACACAGATGACCCCAAGCTGTATGGTGGCAGCATCTGGGGCTGTACAAGTGGCTTTGCTCATGGAGCATGCAGACAGGGCAGGACAGGAAGAACAGAGCAATCAATACATTGATTGCAAAGGGATTTTGAGAAACTCCCAGAAACTACTAAGCAAATACTTGTGGATAGAGTCTATTTTAAATGGGTGGATGTTTTTGAGATCATGGACCTATGAGCCACATTCAAATTTTATTTTGTTTTTATCCTGTTGAACTTACTTTAGGTGACCAACCTTTCGTTTTCCTCGGAACATAACTGGTGATCTGTCCTTACGGGATGATAGACTAATTTCTTTGTATAAGATTATACTGAGTTTGCTTCAAATGCACATTTGGGCATGTTATGCAAATAGACAACTGTTATAAATCTCAATATCCAGGCTGACACTCTCCAAGTATGTGTGAAACTCAATTTAACTGTTAAAAGTGATTTATTATTTATATTTCCAAATATGTATATGTCTCTGAAAGGTCTGTTTACTGTTCACTCAGTGAAATATACTGAGTATTTGTAAATGAGTAAATTGCTGATCTAAGTCACTGACCCACACAATTCTCTTAGATATTCTGATCATTAACTGGAGGAAATCTGGCTGGTATCTATTGATTTAGTCAAACAGTTTACAACTTCACACAAAGTTATAGTACTAGATTCAGCTTCTTGCCTTAAAAATTCCTGCACAGGATGACAACTGCACTTCTCTCTGTGATTAGAGTTGTCTGCTATATTTAGATACCCAAGGAACTCCAGCATGGACCATCTGCTTTATTCCATGTACTTTTGTTTAGAAACTTTCTAAACTTTTGTTTAGAGTTTGTTTCTATCCTGACTTGATTCACCAATTATTTGCACAGCTCTCAATGCTTTTCTATTTCAAAAGTCTTCCCTACGATAAAGTGGATAAACAGCTCTTTAAGCATCAAGTGCTCAATTATTTTCTTCAATTCTCATGAACAGAGTGTGTATATATATTATTTTGTCTGATCTATGACATCTTTGGAGAAAGAAAGAAGCCATTATCATTAATGGCATTCTAGTGCATTTAATGGGGCACTAGAGTAATCAACACACTGAATCTGTGGCCTCCTTACCTGTGACACACAGGAATATGTTATACAGATTAGTGAAAACCTCAAGAGACACATGTACTCTTTGTATATGCACTTATGTCTAATATGTATATTTATATCTACATCTGCATCATCTATATATCTTTATCTTGTACCTTGTTTTCTTGTACTTTGCCTATTATGCAAGACAACCAAGAACATTGCCTTAGGGGTGCCAGAGTGGCTCAGTCAGTTAAGGGTCTGACTCTTGATTTCAGCTCAGGTTATGATTTTGGCTCAGGTCTTTATTCCAGCTCAAGGTTTGTAGGATTGAGTCCCGGGTTGGGCTCTGCACCGAGCATGGAGCATGCTTAAGATTTTTTCTCCCTCTGACCCTCTCCTCCACTCTCTCTCTCACCCTAAAAAAATAAGAATAAAAATAAAAGAACAGTAGTGCCTTTTGTGCCCGCCTCTCACCACCATGGAATGATGTGACAGTAAGTGGTAAATAGTATACTTTCTGGGCTTATTATTTCCCTTGGTGGTGTATACAGGTTATTGCTTTCTTTTGAAAATCTCTGCTGTGACTACTGCTTCTTTCATGACTTTACAAGATGTTTTTTCCTGATAACGATCCAGAAAAATTTAATTAAAAACAAATTTAAATAGGGCCATAAGCAGAGATCTCCTGTTCCCATTTCTAGCTACAGTTTTCACTAGTTCCTAAGTGAGAAGCTGGAGGTTAAGGTTTTATATTACCTAGTGCTGGTTCCAACTTTACTATGTTTGATTTAACCACGAAAAAAGCTTTTAATGAAGTTATTTAGAGCATTTTCAGGAAATCTTTGTTGTCTTCCAGAAAAATCTGGAGTTAAATAACCCCTTCAGGTATTGCTAAAGAAAAAAATATTTAAATCAGCTGGTGCTTAAAAGACATTTATTTATTTATTTATTTTTTTAAAAAGACATTTATTATGTAAATTCTGATGTTTGCACTTTATGGGGGAGAACACAAGACAGAAATACAATAAATTATTCTCTATTTCCTACAATTGCTTTTCAGTGTAGTACTTCCCATGGCTCTTCACGAAATTTTCTATACTCAGAATCTGGAATATTCTGTTTGAGCAAGTCCTATTTGTTTAAGATAATTGTCTAGAAACTATACTATATGTCATCGATATTAGCAACAGGGCATACAAGTTTCCTAGAATTCAGTACACGTGATGACAGGGGATCAGAAGAACAATTGGATATCTAGGCAAAGCTGTGGAAAAAGTCTGGAGTCTGGACTTGGGTTCACTTAAATTGCTTGACACTCAATATGGTCACCTGCAAAATAATGATAGTAATACTGACTTTTTCCAGAGAAAGGAAGAAGATAATGTGTAAGAAAAACCCTTCCTACACACTTCAGAGTGCTCACAAACACTAGTTCATATTAATGATGACTGTCACAGATAATTTTTCCACTGGTGGGAAATGCTGTCGTCTCTGCAGCATTGATACCAGGGAGGGTATTGCAGAGAACAAGAAAGCTTTGGTATTCTCTAGACCATTGCTGTGTCCAATTTGGGACTGCCATCTGCCCACAGCAGCCTAACCTCTCAAGGTAGACCTGTTGCTGTTCACCACACAGTGTTACAGTAAGGGTCAAAAGAGATTAATTATCCTGCCCTTGTGGCTATAATGCCCTTCATTCACTTTCCCTTTGTCCATGGATGGGATAACTGTCAAAAGCTAGAAAACTCTGAGAACTAACCCCTTGCGATGGCACATCCTCAGCAATGTCACTGGCCACATGTAGATTTCATATTTTATTCTCTAAGGTGAAGTTAGTTTATTTGAAATGTTTGTTTATTTCTCTTTGCAGAAAGGATTGACTTTCTACAATGTCCCTTTTTTATTTGTCTCTTTCCTTGTCTGTTTCCCTTACTCTCTGCTTGAGAGCAGAACAATGATAAATTTATTTCTTGAAAAAAATAGCAAATTGTGAGAAAGCTCTTTCATTAGTTTTTCTTTCTCTGCTTTATTTGCTTCAAGAGATGGAGTAGTCTGAAAGCAAGCCTTTTACAATGGCGCTGGATTTAATAATTATTTGCAAGACTCTACCTTCAAGTGTAGAATTGCACCCTAGCAAATTCCACTAAAAGTGTTATAAATTAAGTAGATGTTCCAATTAGCAATTGAGACTCCCGCAAGCTAACTTTTGAAATAACAAGAGCCCTGAAAATCCAGCTGAGAAACCAGGAAAGGACATTGGAAAGGTTGTCACAATGATGGGATTTTGTCCTGACTGTGCAACATTTTAGTTCCTTTCACTGAAGGTTCTGGAAAAAGGGGCAGATTAAAATCCTTATGGTGGGTCAGGTAGCCTGACAGACTCTGTCTCACTCCATATCAATGATGCTAATCTGTGATAAATATTTGGTCTTTGACCTTCTTTATGCCAACCTTCTTTAATTTGCCTACTTTCCTCCTTTTTTGTTTTCTCCTAATTGCTTCACTTGATTCTCATTCAAACTCACTTAGACAAAAAGAGGTAAAAAAAAAAAAGAAGAAAAGAATATTACAGACATTCATTGAATACATTTAAAAGATATTTAATTAAGTTTTGCCATAGATGCTTCATTATAATTGCTTATTAGAAAAATAGTAATTTTTCTAAGCTTGTTTACAATTTTACAAATTGGAATCTGGGTGGTATTGTGGCAAGAAACGGAATGTATGATCAGAAACCTGGTCGGGTTGACTTGAAAATAAGGTGTGTGTCAACATTTACCACCCTTAGGATGTTGAGCAAGTGATTTAATTTATATATGTGGTGCATCTTATTACTATCACAGTTTCAAAAATGCAAATTCCCTATTTTATATGCAGCTCATCTGCTCTTAAACTGGTATAATATAATGCCATTAATTGAGATTAACTTGAAGTAATGACATTTTACTTTGGAATTAAGTTAATATTTTAAAATTCGTTTTACGATCGGTTAGAACACAGAGCTGATAGTTTATTTCAGAGCCGCCTCTTCAGGCACAGAACTTGGTGTCCGAATGGGGCTCAGAAAGCCCACCTCAGTGCTGTGGGGGAACCAGATGGCCTTCTGAGTTCCCCCCTTGATACGAAGTCTGTGAGTCTGATAATCGCCCTTAACAAATGAGTACCACGTAAAATGTACATATGCTAACATGATTTCCTGCACAAATGTGCAGAGGCCAAAAGTAGATGACATTAGTGCCAGTGAGTATGATAGTCCATCCTGATGGCAAAATAACCTCAGAATCACCTGAGCTCTGGTGCAGCATTCTCTGCTGCCTCTTTTCATCCCCACTCTTTTCTGGTCAACTATCAGCTTCTTCTCTCTAATTGTCATACATGTAGACCATCCTGTGCTCTCTGCACTGGTCAAGGCTCTGGGCCTTGTGCACGTATGTTGCAGTATTTGTTAGACATTGTTTTGTGAGAGGTGATTAATATGTTTGGCTATCCTCCGGCCAAAACACTTAGTTTACTAAAAATCAGATAAGAAGTTCTTATGTTTATGCATCTTTATGCTCCTGATACTTTAAAGTATGCTCATGAGACTTTTTAAATAAATTCTCCCCAAAATCACAGAAGTAAATAATATTTTAGTAAATGTGCTTTAGTGTCTCTATAGCAAATATGCTTTAATATGAAATGCCTTAATGTTACAGCTGATAATAATTAATAAAGGAAATATAAATAAAGCTATGTGTGTAATCCTCAATTTCTAATTGAACATATTGAATCTACACTTGTCTCTCTGGCACCCTAGAAAAAAATGTTCAGTTTTTTAACTTTGATTTTAAATGGACAGCAACTGTTCTCCCTGGGGAAATATTCTCAGCAGAAAATCCAGGAGTCCTATAGTCAATAATACAAGAAAAAAATATGAGAAATGGGGAAAATATCTTCTGAATAAATACATAGGTCAAGAAAAGAATGATATACTTAGAAGCATTTTTATAGTATCTGTACATCCTCTTTTCGGGGCTGGATTTAACAGAGAAATGTCCGGCAATGTGTGACTTGTTGTGATGCTATGGCATTCAAAAGGATACAAATTTTTGAGCAAGGCTGTAAATGATATAAAATATCTCCTTTTAAATCTGAGCTTATACAGTTATATCAACTCTGCAGTTGTAGCACACGTTAAAGTAACTATAAACAATAGTGTTTTCAACTAATAATATCTGGAATCATTTTTTTTATCTTGTAATAGGTAAGTTCAGATCACCCCATAACCAGAGTGTAATGAAATTGTCAACATTTTCTTCATTTCTTCTTTTCCTGACAAATGGTGTGAACATATCACCTTTTTCTCTTAATGGAAAACCTAACTGGAATACGTCAAAATGCTATTAGGTTTTTCATTTTCTTCTACAATGCAATGCTCGGGAATGCATGCAGCCTTCATCTGGGCACCACTGTGGAATATTCCTTGTCCCTGATAAAATGACTGCAAAGGAAAATCAAGCAGAATTGTTCTCAGGTTTGTATTGCTGCTCCTTTGTTACAGTCTCTCGGAGAAAGTGTGCAGGGGGATTATCTGTGCTGCAGGAATACACATGGGTTATGTTAACCAAAATGTGTTTAAAATTTTACCCGAGTTATTTTAATGTGCAAACATGTTTAATGAAAAAGTCTTCATGTCCAACACTACTTATGCATATGCTATATTTTGGAATAAAAGAAAGAACAGTAACATGGACTGCTTGCCATAAGTTTTGAAAGACACTTATTGCAATATTATGTAGGAAGAGGGGAAAATAAAATCAAGTGCCCTCGCCCCATGGGAAATATCTGTAGCCTATTCATTGTTTAATTTATTTTGTCTTGAACTAAACCAATAATGGGATATAAAATAAATCCAAGTGAACATACATGAGACATAGAAGTCAGTATAGGAAATGGACATTGTTTCCATCTAGAAAATTTTACCTATGGATTGCAATTAATAAAAAAGAAAGTAACATTTCCTCCAATGGCAACTTAACAAGAAGAAAACCTTAATTGATATTTTTGTTGACCTGGTAAGCAATTTGATTACCTGCAGCAAAATAGAAACAAGAATACTTAAAATGGAACGTGTGTGTGTGTGTGTGTGTGTGTGTGTGTGTGTGTGTGTCTGTCTCTCTGTGTCTATATATGTATGTATATATCTTTCCTCTAGGACATCAGTTTCTAAAAAAAGTAGTTACATGGCAGAAACACAGATTTTTGAATAATCACCACAAATCCTAATGTCATTTTAGAGAGGTGGTCCAGTGTGACATATGTAATCTGATCATTTCAAAAATCATATAACTTAACAAAAAAGTAATTTGAAGCTATTTTGAACCTCCCTAGAATTCAGCACAACATAAAATTACTTCATGCTTACTTGTATCAATCAGCTTTAAATACTTTAAATTGTTAATAAATGAAGAGACAATTGGCTCTTTTCTCCAGGTCTGTTATTCTTGACAATGCTTTAGTGATTTTTCTAGCAATGTCTGAACAGTAGTATCTTGATTTGCTCTGAATGACAGGTCCAGAGCAAGCATTTCTCCTAATGCTTGGGAAGAGCAATAAATATTTTCTTGGAGCTCTTGTTATGATTTATTTTTAAAATCCTAACTAGAGTTATGGGAAGACTTCATAGTGAAACATTTTCATTTTATGTTCACCTCAACAAAAATGCACCAGCTGGTAGGGAAACTCATTTGAAGTATAGAAATGATGCCACAATATTCAATAACTGAACTTCCTAGAACAAATGGCTATTAAGAATACACAGTACAGTCCTTTCAATCCCCAAATAATTTACTACTAAATGTGGAATGGACGATCTCAGGCCAGAACAAACACATTTACGCTTATGCCCCTTTCTCTTTTCTGTGTCTAAAGAATTTAAAGGCCAAAACCAAATATTTATGCATCACATTTTCCTTAGGAGGATAATTTTATAAGGAAATATATCTTCAAATTGAAAATTAGAATTAATATTGTACAAATTGTGTATATATCCGTTAGAGTGATTTGAGGGCTACTCAGCTACTGTCTTCAAATTTGGCTGATTTAAGGTACAATAGTCACTATGGAGAAATTCACACTTTTTATTCAGGCTCATCAGTGTGCTGAAGCTACTGTCTCAGATAGATATATTTTCAAATCAGGAAAAAATAAAATAAAATGCACCTAGAAATCAAATGTCGAGGTCATTAGCTACCACCATTTGGTCTTGCTGTAATGACATCCCCATTGCGTGCATGGCAATTTGCATACCATTACCCATTATGCTCTGTTCTGCAATTTGGCTTCTGGAGGTCACTGTACCTTGATTTACTTTGTTAAAAGAGAGCATTTTCTAAGCATCAAAGTCATGCTGTTTCAGGGCCCACTATATCTCTGCTGGCAGCTTCTGTGAAAACAAGGTGCAATGACAAATTGAACTGGAAATCCTGAAATTTTAACCATTAAAAAAGAAATCTTTAGAAATATCTCACAATATTCTATTTTAAGAAACCCAAAGGACAAGAGAGCTAAATTGGAAACTGGTGTCTATGAAGTTTTGTCCTTTGGTGCATTTTTGCAGCTATGACATAGATTTCTCAGGCTCCCTTTATTTGTGTGGCATTTATTTGTTTTATTTTTAATTATAGGTGTGAAGTAGCTGCCTCACTGATTCATTTACTTCGGCATTAGCTGCTCATGGTAGATACTCAATCCACTAGATATCTGTCACAATTTTGGATTGGATACCCATTATCGAGATTGATAGCAGTTATCAAACCTCAAAATACGTGTGTGTTCTCTTTTAAATATTAGCTGTCAGAGTGTGATAAGTTGTGTTGGGTTGTATGGAGCAGGGTTGAGCATATGACACAGTGAGGCTTAGTTTTAAAGAGGAACACACTTTACAGCTGAAATCCATGACAAAAGAGAACGGCAGGCCGGATGCCAACGTGCGGAGAAGACAAACACCGGGGGTTCAGTAACCATTCCAGATAAAGGAAAACAATTTGACCTTCCTACTTTTGTCTTATAAAACGATCTGTTTAACTTTTGGCTTTAAAACGAATGAAAGAGAGAAAGAGGGTAAAATGGTCCTTGTTATGCAAGTGGGGAATATGAGCTCTATTGTAAGTGCTCAGGGAGGTCGTTCTGCCAAAGAATTATGAAATTCTTGAAATATGCATTCCGTGTAATGCCAGATATCATGAAAATATGAAAAATATTTCCATTTTCAAGACTTTGTTGAAATTGGTATGGAGCACTTTGGGAACTCATTTTGAAAAAGGACCTTCACTGGATGGGTATCTTTTTTGTCACGTCCTCAACATGCTTCTGTGAAACACCACCTATCGGCTTAGAAACAGTCCATGTTGGCATATCCAAAGTCCAGTTTACTTAATTTGTCTTAGCGATTTTATTTTTTCCACTCCTGACTAGTTTTCAATATTTTGCTTACATATTTTTTTCTGCAGAAATTTGCACATTAATTCTATCTAATTGGCTACTCTACAACCTTTATTGTATCCTTGCAGAACAGACAGCTGTAATAGGGAAGCGCTGGCACAATGTTGCCTGTTTAATGGCTACTTTAAAAGTATATAATTGTCCCTTTGTCCACACAGTCTAACAAAGATGCTGTCCTTCTGACAAAGAGTAACTGCTAATTTTATTACTATCGTGTTTTATAGCTTCAAAATATGCTAGCGGAGAGTTCACTTGTAACCAAGCAAATGCGGTGTTTTAATTAAGCGGAAACTTGAAAAGGAAGGCTTCTGCAGAGAGGCTCAATTGCTTCCCACAACCTTTATGAAAAGGGCAGGGTGTTAAAACAAACCTCCCACTTTTATTTTCAAAGGAGAAAAAAAAATCAGAGCTAAAGATAATCTCTCCATTAGTATTATTAATAGTGTTCAGCTTTCTTGACATGCTTTAGAAGCAGACAGACTTGTCATGAGCATCACATTTGCAAGCACTGTCACGGCTCCTGAAGGCTCTGGTGAAAGCAGGGAAGTGTGTTAACTGTAACTGCGAACGGCCTTTGGGGAACAATAGGCTTACCTGAGACTGTGCCTGGCTTTTCAAAATACGAGTTACTATATTATACTCCATACTCACGTTAGTAAGCATACAATACTTGACCCAGCATCATTTGGTGAAGTACCATTTCCGATTCTAATCTCCTCTCTCATCCCCTTCGGATCATCTGGTTTGAGCCTTAGAGCATTGGCTCACAGAGCTGCGATTCCAGCATGCGTGTCCAATGTTTCTTGCACCCGGGCTTAGTTACTCAGATTCATGGGTGTCTGTTTTCCCTTTTCTCCAAAATGTCTGACTTGTTGGTTCTGTTCAGTCTTCTAGCATTTTGGTGACATAAATAATTACCTAATAAAACTCATGGTATTTAGCTAATAGCTGTTGGTGATCCCAAGGTTTGCAGAACAACTGTGTCATGAAACTCTTCAAGCATATCAGAAGCACTCAACAAGAACAATGTAAAATTTTTACAGAAATGGCCGTAACTAGGATATAATTTCTGTTTCACTGTTCTGTTTTATAATTAATCTGCTCTATGTTGCTGGTGTCATTGCATAAAATACCTTGTAATGGCAGTTTCTCTATGCAGGCTGGCCAAGGGAATGGGCTAAATTTACATGACTGGATTTTGTTCCAACAGAGCAGTGGCTGCAGCATAATCAGTTTGAATAAGTAATCAGCTCGGATATTGTTTTGAGATTTGTTTTTTCCTTAGGTCAAGTAAGTCCCTAACTGACATACTTTTATAGAATTAGGCAAGGACTAACTGAGTTTGGCATCTAATCTGTTTTAGCCAGTAGTTCATTTTATCTATTGTCTACATCCATTGGGAGCCCAAGCTGCCTATCATATAAACAATGTGTGCTCTATTTCTTTGTAGAAATGGTATAAACTTTTGTTACAAAGATGAAATATGAAAGTAAAATATTTTGTATAGTCACATGAAATATAGAACAGAAAAACTGTTATGGAGAAAAGAAGTGTCTAAAAGCAAGACAGGTACACGCATATACCCACACAAATATCAGACATAGTGAAACAAACAATGAAAAGATCCATTAAATGTTAGAGGGATGGGTAGCATTATTTTAACTCTCTTTTTGTGATTTGCAGAGGTATACTTAATATACACTATAATGTTCATGAGGAACGTGTTTTGCTCTGTGAGATTTTCAAACCTGTAGCACAGAAGATCACTTTAGAATGGGATTTTTACTGGGTATCTTTCTATTTAGATTCCTAGGTAAGAATATCACAGCATCATATACAAGCCAACTGACATGTGGATTCTAATTTTGAATATAACATTGAGGCATTGCAGTCTTGAAACAGAAGATATTATAGGATGCAAAAAAATAAGGAATATTAATCCACTATTATAGCTGTTAAAATGTGATACACATTAAAAAAAATAGAAGGTAACCAAGGAAAGGAATATGGATTATCTTTCTGGATAAATTTGAGAGGGTCAAGTAAATTTTCAAAATATTTTACATTTATTTTAATCCAGAAGGAAAATGTTTTCAAGTTATTAGAACTTGACTTTATAAAATCACGTAAGTACTCCCGCCTCTACATACACAAATGTGTGTGTGTACGTGTTTAGTGTTTGGGAACACATGTACATTTACACGTACACTCACATATCACTGTAATGGCTTTTCTTCTTTTGTGAATTTAATTTGGAAATACTTAAAATAAAATAAGAAATGGTAATGAACTTGTTCCTACATATGATAAAAAAGAATATAAAATCAATATAACATTATCAGGACATTAGAAACTAATGTGGCTTCTAGGCCATAAAGGAATCCACAGGCGTAATATGGTTTCATCTGTTGTTATTTTTCTCCCACTGAGCAGTCCTCTCTAACTCTCAGCTCTGATGCCCAGGGAAAGTAAAACACAGCAGCTGAATTTCACCCACTCACCCTCCACCTGACTTGTGGATAA
The DNA here is from genome assembly GCF_016509475.1 of Prionailurus bengalensis. Classification (NCBI taxonomy): domain Eukaryota; kingdom Metazoa; phylum Chordata; class Mammalia; order Carnivora; family Felidae; genus Prionailurus; species Prionailurus bengalensis. Next base: position 26,910,549 of record NC_057353.1, on the reverse strand, counting down.
AGATAACAGTTCTGGTCCCTGTTGCCTTCACTTCTTTCCCTGAGATGACTTAATTCATCACAAACAGAGTAAGCAATAAAAACTAAGGCTGAAGCTTGTGCTTTAGTATGAACATAAACTGTGCCTTATATATATTCAAATTCCTGTCTAGTTGGAGGAAATATTCATGACTAATATTAAACTAAGCCCAGAATTAGGCAAAATGCAACAGACATATATTGAAGTGAGCATTTTATTATGTGCCGTGTCAGTCAGATTAAAGAAAAGAGTGCGTGACACCAACAGGATATTGCATGTATATCAAGCAATCTATTTATATGTGACAGGGAGGGTTTGATTTCTGGAGAGAGTGACAACCCAATGAAATAACAGCTTGCCTTCAAAATTACTATAGTATAAATGTACATCTTTTAAGATGGAATTTTAAATTACAATTAACAAAATGTAGATAAATACGCTTAGGAATGAATAGTGACATACAGAAAAAAGGGGATGGAGAAATCTGTACAAATGCAAAGGCTTTTCAAGCCATCAGTGCTTGTGTCCAGCACAGAATACTGGAGGAGACTTTCTATGTTCCTTAACAATCTAAGAGCCAGACATTTCAAACAAGTTAACATTATGCTGCTACTCAAACAGAGAAGGGTGCAGGTATAGGAGGTAGTTAATCATCAACTGGGAAAAACTAGGAAGTAAAATATAAACACTACTCTTTTGTTAGCAATAGATGATCAGGAAATGATTATATTCATAAAACTCAGGTCTACTTTATTCTTTACATTGACATTTTTTCAAATGAAATTATATATTTTGCTCCACAAATAGCCTGCTTCTATTTCTTTAATTCTTTCCCTACTTATTAAGGGATAAGGACTGAAAGAAGGCAGACTATTGTGCTAAAAGTGTGTAATTACTGTTTGTCTTTCATAAAGGTGGCCTTTGGAAGAGAGAGAGAGAGACACTAAAGTTGAAACCACTAACTTCATTACCAGCAAAGATAAAGTGCAGTGAAACAGAAATTCTTTGAGTTCACAATCATTACACTCGGATGCTCTTACCAGGTTCTGGGATAAGAGGAAAGAACAATCAATGGTCAATTGACTTTATTTCCTTTTTTTAAATTATAATTTGTATGACTTTTACATGTTTCTAGGATTAGCTGAGCAAACCACACAAAGACCACCTGACATGCAGTCCATAAAGTACGTTAAATGAGAAAAACAGTTTGGATGTGATGCTCGTCAAGCTGGGTTCTCATAGCAGCAGCTGGAATCTCCTGTCTTTCATTTCCAGAGATTTAGGCAATATCCAAGCAATGCATGTGGGGGAGCTACAGGACAGAGGCAATCAGAGCTGGCTTTGTACATCAATAATGGCAAACCGTATTTTCTCATAACCTTTCCTTCTTTGTTCAAAAGGGGACTTCCATTTTAAACTGTAATCTGTGACTTTTGAAACGGACATTAAGGCACCTTGCCGACAAATACTTCTGGCTGATTTTCTTTCTGTCCCTCTTGCTGGTTTAAAAGAAAATCATCATGGCTGTCTTATGTGCAGGTGAAAGGTACCAGACCTTCAGGAGACAATTAAGCTCCCCTCCACATTAAGATTCTTTGACGGGATTAAGTTTTTAGAAAATGCTAATCAGTGTGGTACGCTAATATTACAGTTCAGTGAATATTGTCTGTGTGTCCTCAGATCGAGCCATTTCCACAATACTCAGACTAAGATCTTGGATTGGGTATTTTCTACTTCCAATTTCCTTTTCCATTTTGCTTTACTATCTGCAAGTTCTGAATGCATTGCCAATGCCATCTTAATCATGAATGGACATTCAACAATTTAACAACAAGTGATGACTTAGAAACTATAAAACTCTAAGACAAAAAGTATGGTAAAGATGATTTGTTATATGCAACTGGTCATTGTCGCATCGTCTTGACCATCCCAAGGTAGAAAACTTCATGATGTTTGCTTGGGAATGATCCTCTGTCTCTCTCTCTCTCTTTCTACTCCCCTTAAGAGTAAGACTTTTTTAGCTGCATCATTGGCATATAGGTAACACACTGGCTAAATCTTAGAGAAAAGTGTGAGAGGTAACATATTTGGCTCCTATATGGTCCATCACCCACAATAAAAAACATATCTTGCTTGAATACCTCATATTAGACAACCTCAAATCATCCTAAATCTTTTGGGAGAATTTTGAGAATTTTCATCTTGAAAACACTTATGAAGAGTGGGGGGAGGGGAGGGAGAGGAAATAAACAACAGTATTTTGTAAGGTGTATTTTTAAATTGGGTTCCAATATTTTCTTTTGGGTAGGTTTACAATTTGCAAGGCCATATGCCATGGGCAGAGTGTAACCACATCTGGCATGTGTACCCTCTAAATAAAAAGCAGGAGGTGGTTAGTCATCTGGTGAAACGATTTTGGTATACTGAACCTCCAATTAATTGAACAACAAACCTCTGAGTAAGACACAGAAGAGTGGTTTCTTTTTTTTCCCCCCCTAGAACATTAGAAGACACAAGATATTTGGAGATGACAGGTCATTCTGATTGCCTCATAAAACTAAATACATATCCAAAGATAATGATTGTGAAAAAGCATTGGAGTAGTCGGGGTTCCAAATACCTCGATTTATTTGGGGACCATGAAATCAAATTCTAAATATGTATATTGTTTTGTTTATGATGATATTGCTACTAGCTTCCTCATATGTAGTGTTATGGCAGCAGTATTAAAGCTTTTCCTGAACCCCAGTCCTTTGTCTTCTCAATATGTTGAAGTCTGTCTTCTGAAGAACCTATTAGTGTTCCCAGTTCTCCAGATATAAGAAGCCTTTATTCAGATAATACCCTATATCTGATACAAAATGAATGCACTGGGCATGGTGAGAAGTGGTAAATGTTTGAACGTCTTAGAAGCAACACCAAAAATTCTTATTTAACCTAAACGCATTCTGTCGCTTAAATAATGTGAGTAAAAAGAGTCATTGGAAAATAATGGTATATAATAAGTAATATGAAGAAAGAAATGACTTTTTATTGACAGGGCAATTTAGGCCTAGTCTAGTGACCTAAACTGGCAAGAAATATAGAAAATTCAGCTAGCTTTTCCTGACCTTCCCTAATGATGTTTTATTTGGGATTAGTTTACTTCATTAATTGTATAGAAGTTACTTCATCTGCTAGTAACTATGCAGTGTTTGCAATTATTTGGGAAGACTGCAGACAATAAATGACTAGACTAAAAACCTAAAGAGAATGCTGGAGAAGTGTGTTTGTATTCACCTTTGAAAAAACAAAGCCTAGCTCAATTTTTGTTCCATGGGAAATGCTTCACAAATTGTTTAATAACTGAATGAGTAAATGAATAACTACACAAATGGATAAACACAGAAATTTGAACGTGCAGTTGCAAAAAGGTAAAATAAAAAGCCAAAATTGGACTTGGAATCATGATAAAAATATTGAATGATATTAAAAATTATTTATATTTAAAAAGGGATTTTTTTAGGTTTCGACATTTTTTATCCAAGAGTATGCTAGGCAGAATGTTATCAGGACTGTTCCAAAAGAGTTTCAATTGGGGTGTCTGGATGGCTCATTCGGTTAAGCGTCCGACTTTGGCTCAGGTCATGATCTCGTGGTCTGTGACTTCGAGCCCCTTGTGGGGCTCTGTGCTGATAGTTCAGAGCCTGGAGCCTGCTTCAGATTCTGTATCTCCTTCTCTCTCTGCCCCTCTCTCATTCACCCTCTATGTCTCTCTCTCTCAAAAATAAACAAACATTAAAAAAAAAGAGTTTCAATCAAGTTTTGCCCATTGCTGTTCTCCTGCAGGCACCCTGTACTTGAGCATAGTAATGGTGTATAGCCGCCTATACTTTTGAACATACCGTTCCCTCTGTGCCTTGCTCCTTTTCCCAAACTATATTATTCCTTCTTACTTTGTGACACTCAACCTATCCATTGTCTCTTTGGCATTTTTCTTACGTCCTCAAGTCCGTGACCACTGGTTCACAATACTTAGACAACCTCCAAAATCCCATAAGACTCAGAACATATGTTTCTGTTGTCATATTTCAGGAAGATATTGTAGTGGTACATGGCATTCTGTATCTTTTGAATTAGTCCATGTCTTATTCATTTGTTGTTTCAAATTTTTTAAGTGTGTATTTATTTATTTTGAGACAGAGCATGAGCAGGAGAAGGGCAGAGAGAGAGAGAGAGAGAGAGAGAGAGAGAGAGAGAGAGAATCCCAAGCAGCCCACCTGAGCCTGGATAGAGAGAATCCCAAGCAGCCCACCTGAGCCTAGATCCTATGACCCCGAGATCACGACCTAGAGATCACGACCTCTCAAGAGTTTGGCGTTTAACAGACTGAGCCACCCGAGAGCCCCTATTCATTTCTTTAACAAAATAGTTAGCACTGTTTCTGATAGATGGACAATCAGTACATTTGGTGACTTAATCTACACAGAGGTGGGGCCCCTGGGTGGCTCAGTAGGTTCAGCTTCTGACTTCAGCTCAGGTCATGAACTCACAGTTCTTGAGTTTAAGCCCCGCCCTACCGCTGTCTGTGCTGACAGCTCAGAACCTGGAGCCTGCTTCTGATTGTGTCTCCCTCTCTCTCTGTTTCTCTCCGGCTCACACTCTGTCTCATTCTCTTTCTCTCTCAAAAGTAAATAAAGATTAAACAAAAAATTTTTAATAAAAAAATAAATCTAGACAGGGATGTACAGATACAAAAATTTTACAGGGATGTAACAGATACAAAACAGTCCTGACAAAATAAGTTAAATTACCTGGGATGGAAGAGAATACATATTATGCTAGAAAGCGAGTGTTAAAAATACATAAGGACAGGTAATAACACGCGTGATAAGGACAGACACATAATAACAAAAGTATACAAGTTACTCATAAGGATTCGACTTTTGGGTGTTTAGTAAATGCATGCAAACAAGAATTACTTTTTCAGTTTAAATTTTTGAGCTAGTCTCCCAAATGAGTTGTATGTTAACCTACCAAGGTCACCCCTGCTCTTGAAAACACTTGGAAGTTAAATAAGCCTTTTGTTTTGTTGTGTTATGTTTTGTTACATTTGCAGAAAATGTAACCCTTGCCATTTATAGCTTTTGAAATTAATTGTACTTTTCTCTGTGGTCTAGCATATGATTGGTTTGTAAATGTTTATGAATACTTAGATATGAGGTTTGGCAGATAAAAGTTTGACATATATGTGTTGTATCTTATATCATTCTTATCAGTATATCAACAACATTCATCTCTGTTTTTAATTATATTTTGTCCATTAAGACTACTAGAATGTGAGTAATGATGTCATTCTCCCATAACATTTTTACTTGTGCTATTTTTTCCTAGTATTTCCCTATTTTATAATAGTAATGTGGTGGTATTTAGCACATGTAAGTTCAATGCTGTCATAGTCTGTGTAAATTATATGCATTAAATGTTCACCAATAGAGGGGTGCCTGGGTGGCTCAGTCAGTTAAGCGTCCGACTTCGGCTCAGGTCATGATCTCACGGTTTGTGGGTCAAGCCCCTCTTCAGGCTCTTTGCTAACAGCTCAGAGCCTGGAGCTTGCTTCGGACTCTGTGTCTCCCTCTTTCTCTGCCCCTCCCCTGCTCTCTTTCTCTCTCTCTCTCTCTCTCAAAAATAAACATTACAAAAATTAAAAAAAAATAAATGTTCACCAATAGAAAATAACCTTCTTGCTCCATTAATTCTTTTTTCCCCATTAAGTATTTTGACCTGAAATTTTACTATCCCTTACACCCTGCTTTAATTTTGTTTACATTTGTTTGACATATCTCTTACCATTTTCATTTTTAAGTCTTTTTTATTTTATTTTAGGTACTTAATATATATTTAGATTTTGGCTGATTTTACTTCTTACTATACACAGTGGATTGAATTGTATCACTTTATCTTCTACATTTTTGTTCTATGTTTCCACTTTAAGTGTCTCCTTGATATTTTTTGTTTGTTTTCTGGATTTTATTTATTTTTTACTTTCTGTATTAAAGGTAAAGATGTGATTAGTGGGGCTCAGCATACTGGCAATTACTTTTCTGTGTACTCACAACAGATTTAAATTCCCAGGCATCTAAAACACAATGACAAAACCAAACCAAAAGCAATGGTCTGATAATACCACAATGTAATATGGACTTTTGTGGACCCATTGTAATCAAGAAAGGTTTTACATCTTTTTGGAGTCTGTGAATTAAGCTGTTCAAGTGCACACTTGCCACATGGGTGGTTTCACTCTCTTCTTTCTGCATTATTCTCCATTCTCTTACCTTGTTTCATCCAAACAGCATACAAATTCCAGCCAGAAAAGCTATCTGACTGTGGCTAGAAGAGTAGGGCTCTGGTTTATATCATTCAACTGTTGTTCCTGCCACTGCTCTTTGCCTTCATGAGGTGTTGCTGATGAATACTATGATGGTACTGTCTGCTAAGATCACTGCTATTTGTCTATGAGGCAGCAAAGATCTGCTTGTCTGTAGTGTAGGAAGCACTTTTTGAAGGATGCCCAATCTGTAGTGATATCATGATCTCAGCACAATTGTTGTCCCAGGGTACCATTTGCATGGAAAAGGATGAACCCTTTCATACTGCAAAATTTTTCCAGCAAAAGCACTTGATTGTATGTTTGAGTACGGTTTCCAATACTTTTTCCTTACTTTTTTTTTTTTTAATTTCTTGGTATGTCGAGTTGAGTTTCTGTTCTTTCTATAAGATCCTTTCTTATATGTTTCTGTATGTTCTATTTTTAAATAGACTTTATCTTTTATAGCAGTTTTAAGATCACAGCAATATTGAATGGAAAATAAGAGATTTCTCATATATCCCCTGCCCCCATACATGCATAGCCTCCCTTATTATTAACTTCCCCCACCAGAGAAGTACGTTTGTTACAATTGACAAACATATATTGATGCATCATGATAATCCAAAGTCCACTGTTTACACTTAGAGTTAATTCTTGGGATAGGTACATTCTATGGGTTTTGACAAATATACAATGATATGTTTACATCATTATAGTTTCAATACAGAACAGTTTCACTCACTAAAAATTGTCTGTGCTCTGTGTATTCATCTCCCCTTTGCCCTGAGTACCTAAAAAGACTGTTGATCTTTTGATATATATATATATCTTTTGACCATTGATCTATATGATATAGTTGGAATCATGCAATATGTAGCCTTTTCAAGTTTGCTTCATTCATTTAGCAATATATATTTAAGTTTCTTCCATGTCTCTTCATGACTTTATAGCACTAAATATTTCATTGTCTGGATGTACGACAGTTTATTTATACATCCACCTAATGTAGGGCATCTTGGCTGATTCCAAGTTTTGGCAATTATGAATACAACTGCTATAAACATCTGTGTGTAGGTTTTTGTGTGGACATAAGTTTCCAACTCCTTTGGGTAAATACCAAGGAATATGAATGCTGGATTGTAAGATAAAAGTATATTTAATTTTATAAGAAACTGGCAAACTATCTTCCAAAATGGCCATACTATTTTGCATTCCTACCAGCAATGAATGAGAAGTCTTGTTGTTACACTTCTTCACCAGCATTTGGTATTGCCAGTGTTCTGGGTTTTTGCCATTCTAATAGATGTGTAGTGCTATCCCATTGTTGTTTTAATCTGTACACCCCTGATGACATATGACATGGAGTATCTTTTCATATGCTTATTTGTTATCTATATATCCTCTTTTGTGAGGTGTTTGTTAAGGTTTGAGCTCATTTTCTATTTGGGTTGTTTATTTTCTTATGTTGAGTTTTAGGAGTTCTTTGTATATTCTTCGATAGATATAGGTCTATTCAGATTGCCTATTTCTTATCTGGTGAGTTTTGGCAGATTGTGCCTTTCAAGGAATTGGTCTATTCCATCTAAGTTATAAAATTTATCAGCATAGAGTTGTTCATAGTGTTCCTTTATTTCCTATTAATGTCCATGGGATCTGTAGTGATGTCCCCTCTGTCATTACTGATATTAATAATATGTATATTTGCTCTTTTTTTCTTAGCCTACCTAGATAGAGGCTTATAAGTTTTATTTATCTTTTCAAAGAAACAGCTTTTTGTTTAGTTGATTTTCTCTGTTGATTTCCTATCTTCAATTTCGTTGATTTCTGCTGTAATTTTTGTTATTTCTTTTCTTCCTACTTTGGATTTAATCTGCCACCCTTTTCTAGCTTCCTATGGTGGAATATTAGATTACTGATTTTAAATCTTTCTCTTTTTTTGGATATATGCATTCAATGCTATTAATTTTCCTCTAAGCACTGCTTTTGTATGTCCCACAAATTTTGATAAATTGTGCTTCCATTTTCAGGTAATGAAAAATATTTTTTAATTTTTCTTGAGATTTGTATTTATCCATGTAGTATTTAGAAGTTTGTTTTTTAATCTCCAAGTATTTGCAAATTTTCCAGATAGCTCTCTGTTGTTTATTTATAGGAACAGACATTGTATGATTTATGTTCTTCTAATATTGTTAAAGTTCGTTAAGAATGTAATCTATCTTAGTGAATATTTCATGTTAGCTTAGGAAGAATATGTATTCTGTTGTTGGATAAACTAGTCTATAGATATCCATTAGATCAAGTTGATTGATGGTATTGTTGAGTTCAACTATATCCTTACTGATTTTCTGTCTGCTGGTCTGTACATTTCTGATAGAGGGATGTTGAAGTCTCCAACTATAATAGCAGATTCATCTATTTCTTCTTACAGTTCTATCAGTTTTGCCTCACATCTTTTGATGCCCTGTTGTTAGGCACATAGACGTTAAGGATCATATGTCTTCTTGGAGAACTGACCCCTTTGTCATCATGTAATGCCACTCTTCATCCCTGATTTTTTTTTTTACCCCGAAGTCTGCTTTTTCCAAAATTAATATAGATACTACTAATTTCTTTTGATTACTATCAGCATGGTATATCTTTCTTCATACATTTACTTTTAAACTATATGTATCTTTATATTTAAAGTGGGTTTCTGGTAGGCAACAGAGTTGGTTCTTGTTTTGTGATCCACTCTGACAATCCCTGTATTTTAATTTGTGCTTTTAAACCATTGATATTCAAAGTAATTTATATATATTTGCATTAATATTTTCCATATTCTTCTTCTCTATTTGTTGCCCCAGCTCTTTGTTTGTCTCTTTGTTTTCCACATATTTGCTGCTTTTTGTGGTTTCAATTAAGCATTTTCTCTCCTTCTTTAGCATGTTGTTATGCTTCCATTTTTACTTTTTTTTAGCAGTTGCCTAGAGGTTGCAATACTCACTTTCAACAAATCCAAGTTTACTTCAAGTAACACTATACCTATCACTCACAGGTAATATGAATACTTTATAATAACAAAATAATTCTAATTATTCCCCTTTGCCTCACATATAATTACTGCCATTAATTCCAATTTTACATGAACATAAATAAAAATATATATGCACTAATATATAACATACATAAGCATACATAGCTAATAAGTTTTGCAATTATTATTTTGAATAAGCTATTATTTGTTAGATTAATAAGGAACAAGAAAATAAAAACTTTTATTTTAATTTCACATATTCCTTCTCTTGTGTTCTTATTTTCTTTATGTAGATCTGCGTTTCTGATACTACAGCAGCCTAGAATGTACCTTCAATTTCAAGGACCTCATCTGTCTTGTTCACTATTATGTATCCAGCCCCTAGAACATTCTCTAAATCCAGAAGGCACTTAATAAACATTTATTGATCAAATGAATAGAAAATAAATGAATATTCTATAGAATATTGCTTTTACCTTTATTGCAAATGTCACACTTACATCACCATCACAGAACCTAAGAACAATATGGCTGCATATGTGTTCCAAGGTATTGATGCTGTTAGCATCAAGTAACATTTAATGAAATTGAAGAGAAAAATTACTAAATGTTTTCTTACCCTGAAAATAGGTGGCAGCTTTGCATTCTAAAATATATGATTGCTCACAGACTGACCACAGTTAGGCAATCATACAAAGAGTTTTAAGACATTATTAAACGTATGTTATAGCTGCCTTTAAAATGCCAATCTCCAACATCCACAGGGATTTTAATCTCCCCACAAACACATTAAAAGAACAAAAATATCCAAGTTTCTCTAAAGCTAAAAATCCCATGAAAACCCAAAACTTGAAAAATGGAAGAAAGCAAGCTGCAGCATTTTCTGTTATTTACATCTTAAGATTCTTAAGCATCCCTTCATTGGTCTAAAGCTATAAATGAAAGTGAACTTTATGTTACAAGCATAGAACTTCAGAATAAACTGGGGTAATTTTTGAACTAAGGAAATACAGTTATAGAGTCCCTTTCAAAAAGTATACTATTTTTTTGTGCCTCAATTCTGATTATTACTGTAAATCTTTAATTTAATTGGTGAGAGTGCATATAAGTAAGAAAACCTTTGGTATTACATTTCTATCAGGCTTGTCATCTGTAAAAAGAAAAGTTTTGTTTCCACCCTCACACTGAGGGTAACTGAGATGTCATATTCTTAATAGTTTGAGTTTCTTAGAGAAGAATATCTATATAAACATAAGATATTGGAGTGCCTGGCCAGTGGCTCAGTAGGTTAAGTATCCAACTTCAGCTCAGGGCATGATCTCCCACTTTTTGGGTTCCAGCCTCGTGTCAGTCTCTGCTCTGACAGCTCAGAGCCTGGAGGCTGCTTCAGATTCTGTGTCTCCCTCTCTCTCTGCCCCTCCCTGGCTCGTGCTCTGTCTCTCTTTCTCTCAAAAATAAATAAACATTAAAAAATATTAAACAAAAGCATAAGATAGTATTTTAGGGAAATTTTAGAACATTGAAAAAAACGATTAAAAAAAAAGTAATAAGAACAATAAAGGCTCTCAGAATTACAAAAAAACACCTTCCTTCCCAGGAGCCTGTTTACATGTATCAAAGGTCAATAGGAAAAAAAATCAGTGGTATTTAATTACAGAATTTGTGCATAGACGGTTCTGATGGAAATAAGAATGTTTAGTATTGCACACTGAAACTAAAGGCTACTAGCCCAAATATTTGTACATGCTTAATGGCCCAGTTTTGGATGTTAAAATGCCATAGCTTTCCATGTTTGCCCAGGTTTTGGCATGCGAGTCTGAGAAAACCATTTGTCTGTGAAAAACTCTCATTTGAACAAAGATGGACTTAAAAAAAATCCATACTAGAAAATGCTGCAACCTGCTGAAATTAATTTGAGTAATTTGGAGAGATGTTTATTCATCACAGCAGTTCCAGAGATGTATATTATTATCAATTGGCCTGTTCCTATGGTGAACGGGAGTGAAGAGAAAGAGCTTTCTGACAGTAAAGTGCTTCACCGCAGGGACTAGATTAACTCTTTATGAGCGATGGGTCTTATGTACAAGTAACCTCTTCTATGGTGCTAAGTGGTTTCCTAGAGACTAGATGAAGTTAGTTTATCAAACTGCAGCTATAATAACAAAAAATATATATAATTTCCATTTGCTTCAAATGCTTTCTACAGCATATTTTGTTTGTATAATCACAAATTCCATATTTAAAACACATAAAAATGTTTGCACACAGAGAAGAAAAAGTACTACTTCCAGAGACCAGTGAATAAAAGAGTTTGCTGGAATCAATATATTTTTTTGTCCCATTGCTTATGTATTACCTGAATTACCTGATTTTAAGACAGACATCTTTGCTTTTTTTTTTTTTTTAAAGGTCAATGACGGTGTGGTTCAATCTGTACCTCAAACTGTTTTGAAGATACTTAGGGAAAAAATAGTTTTCTAGTACATGAAAGAGTTTAGTATTCTTCATTGAGAATTGAAATATCAGGACATAGCAACAGACGTAAATTCAATTGATTAGAGTTCATTGTTTATAAGTAAGAGAATACAATGTTTGCACAATTTATTTTGCTTTTCTTAAATTCATTTTGAGGTTTCTGAAAATTGTTTATATTACATTATTTAAAATTTTTTTTTAACTTAGTGAACTTTATTTACCCAAACCTTCCCCTTCTTTGTCAAGTTTTGATATTTATGAATCCATACCTTCCAGACAGTGTTTCATAAGCTTCAAAAACTGAAGAGTTTATGTAAATAGCCTATAGTTCTTTCAACTGGCCTTACCCTTTTAATTCTTAATGTGCTTATTACTCTCTCTGATATATATACGTATACACATACACGTATGTCAATATATATGCGTAAACATAAATACGAATGGACATATATTTGCAGAAAGAGAAAGCGATGGATAATGATAAGTAGATAACACCCAGTCATATTGTATTTTTGTATGATGTTTTTGAGAATAAAAGTTCTAGTGGTTATTTTCCTCCATTGCTTTTAGAGTGGCCAAATGCCTATATCACAAAAATATATAATCTGTATTCTTGAGACACAGGTTACATTTCACTAAATCACCCACTAGTAAAGCAACCTTGTTATTGTGACCAGACACACCTTTTTTTGTGTCTTGCATCTCATTGTCATTTCATTTCTTCAGTTGAGCTCACTGGCTGCTAGAGTGGAACAAGTTTTTTGAAATTTAATGGAAAGAACTAAAGCCATTGCAATGAAAACTGGCAAAAACTGCCACTCTTGGGAGTTTGATTTCTGATATAGACATAGATACAGACAGACATAGATAGATATAGATATAGATATAGATATAGATATAGATATAGATATAGTTAGTTATAGGTGAGATAGGTATAGATCAACAGAAAAATGTTGAATACCTACTATGCACTGGCCTCCACTGGACACTATGATAAACTATACTTTGAAAGATTCAATCAGAAAGATGGGAAAAGTTCTGTTGTTTGCTAGTACTATTTATTTATCCCATTCTTTCTTTCTCCATTGTCACCTCCCAAAATGAATGAAAGACTCAATGTGACTTCTCCCTAAGCTTCTCATTTCTTCTTTACATCTATCCTTGATGAGGTTAGAGGAAGACAGAATGGGGAGAAAATAACTATGTACTTGGATTTTTAAAGTGTGCAATAAATAGCATTTCCATAGTCCAGGGCTAAAAATGGTCATAAGTAAAAGTTGGGAAAAATCAACAGGGGGTTTCAATGAAATTTAATTACAATACCAAAAAGAAAATGAGGACAAGATGAGCTCAGATTAATTAAAATAATGAAAAGCTGCCTACAGATAATCAAGCGTTGACTGTAAAATCCAATTTTGGTAAAATAAAGACCCTGACAAAATAATCCTACCATTTTATTTAGGTTTGAACAAAATATTTATTTGTATGTTTTCTTATATTAGTGTCATATTTCTTCAGCGTAAAAAGCTCCCAGAATTTTAAACTTGTCATCATTTTGGATTAATTAATTAATTTTTATTTCTTCAATGTATTTACTTTTGAGAGAGAGAGAGAGAGAGAGAGAGAGAGAGAGAGAATGAGAATGAGAGCAGGCAAGGGGTAGAAAGAGGGAGACACAGAATCTGAAGCAGGCTTCAAGCTTTGAGCTGTCAGCACAGAGCCTGACTCAGGGCTCTAACTCATGAACCATGAGATCATGACCTGAGCTGAAGTCAGACCTTTAACCGACTGAGCCACACAGGTGTCCCATCTTGGATTAATTTAAGTGAAACTCTATGTGAGCATGAATATCTAGGAAAGGGCATATGCAAATTCTGGTAATAATAGTACAGTGATCAAACAGGTATATGTGACGTTGCTATTAATACCACTTTTGAAATTATTTCCCTAGGGCATTAAATAATCAAATCAAATTTTTAGAACAGTGATATGACAGCAGTGTATAAAGCAAATCTACAGAGCTAAAAATCATTTTGTTAGCATCTCAGAAATTCATACTTTTATCTGCTCCTTGTTAGTGCCAGTGTAATAATTTATAAAAGGTCATAAATTGTCCTCAGGCAATGAAATGAAATGAAAGGGAGATGATAAATATGGTAAACATTAAATACTAAAATTTGACATCGTAAATGAACCGTGCTGCCTTAGACCTGGAGGTTCCTGCCGCGATCATCTTTAGAAATCCCTCTAGCATGTTCTCAAGCATCACCTGTTCCTATAAGGACAAAGTTTTAGCCTGTTAATAGGGCATCCCCATCCAAAGGCCAGATCTCCCTTCTATACAGTTTGGGTTCCTTAAATTATCTGCAGCTTCCAGAGGATAACTCATATGCCAAGGCCACTAAGACAAGCTGGTCTGGACTCTAAGTCAGGGTCTAATTTCACAATTTGTGTCCTAAATACTTGCTGTACAGAATTAGTGATTTATGAAATCTTGTAATTAGAAAATTCATGCCATGGTTTTAAGAACCTAGAAAATGAAAATATCATTCTAAGTTTCTTAGTTTTTCACTATATAAATTCTTAAATACTATATTCTAGATATCTACCACCATCTTCACTCAGAAGCTGGTTAGATTCTGTCAAAGCTTAACTAGTTATTTTTAGTGTTATTCAATTCTGACCAATTTGATTTGATGATTAGAAGTCCAACTATATTTTCCTAAAAGTAACAATTATTACCTGTTCCAGCAGGTGTCAGGCATTATGCATCATGCCCTTAAGTCCACACTGCCTAATATGGATTAAACTACACTAGATTCCTTTGATTAGTGTTTTCATACATGTCTTTTATTCCTGTATTTTTTTCCCATTGTTTTGTGCCCTTATATTTAAAGGCACTTATATTTATATTTGTTTCTCTTGTTTTTTTAAATTGTTTTTAAGGTTTATTTTTGAGAGAAAGAGAGAGAGAGAGCAGGGGAGGGGCAGCGAGAGAGGGAGAGACAGAATCCAAAGCAGGCTCCAGGCTTTGCTCTGTCAGCATAGAGCCTGACGTGGGGCTTAAACTCACAAACTGGGAGATCATGACCTGAGCCAAAATCAGACACGTAACTAACTGAGCCACCCAGGCGCTCCTAAAATACATCCCTTGTAAGGAGCATTTATTTTTATCCATTCTGTTGATGTCTTAATTGGAACATTTAATCCATTTATATTTAATATAAATATTTATTTATTTCTATAACTGCATTATTTATTTTCCAATTACCTCACATTTTTCCAAATATTTAAACTAGCTTATTTTCCACTTATACTTACTTGTAAATTACCCTTTCTTTTACCATTCTTACATTTCTCTAGAGATTACCAAATGCATCCTTACCATATTATAGGCTACTAGTTTATAAGTAATGCTATTATTTGGACCATTTTAATTGTGTGTGTGTTTTAAATTTTCTGCCTTTTATACTATCATGCCATTTATTTTAATTCTACATTTTGTTTCCCAAAGACATTATTACCATTATTATTATATAATATATTCAACAATCATTTAAATCAATCCATGTTTTACCCTCTCAAATGGTCTTCAACATTTGCATGTTTCTCACTAAGATAATTTTTCTTATGCCTGAAGCACCCCCTTCATTATTTTTTCTGATGCAGTTTGCCTCTAAGGTTTGACATTATGGAATTCTTTTTAATTTCCTCTTCACTTTTGAGAGAAACTCTTGCTGATCATATAATTCTAGGCTGTTGGTAATTTTCTTTCGGCAGCTTAAAAGCAATATTATACTGTATACTATTTTACATTACTATTCTTAAGACACAAACTACTTGTCTTATTGATGCTGTTTTATTTTTTTAATGTTTCCTTTTATTTTTGAGCGAGAGAGAGCAGGGGAGGGGAAGAGAAAAAGGAGACAGCAGGCTCCAGCTGTCAGCACAAAGTCCAACACAGGGCTCAAACCCACAAACCCTGAGATCATGACCTGAGCCAAAGTCAGTCACTTAACTGACTAAGCCACCCTGGCATCCCAATGTTGCTTCAAAAGCAATGCAGTTTTATCCCTCTATCTGTTTTTTAAATGTATTCTTTGGTTTTGTTTTTAGAATCACACAGATTTTTGAACATATGGCTTCATATTTGTCATTATTTTGCAAATTATCAACTAGTGTCTATTCAAATATAGTTTCTACTTTAGTTTCTCTCTCCTTCTCTTCTAAGACTTTAATTACACATATTATTTTTCAGGCTTTTTCATATATTGTCTTTTTTTTGTGCTCTTAGAGCATTGTCCTGGGTACTTTCACTCCACCTATCTTTCAGTTCACTAATTTTCTCTTTGGCTGTGTCCAATCTTCTGCCAAATCTTTCATAATTTTATATCATTTTTAATTTAAAAATCATAAATTTTTTTATAAATTTTAATTTTTAGTAATATATTTCACCTATTTTTTAACATATTTATTATAGCTATTTGAAATTCTATGACTGCTTTCTATTGTTCTCTTTGCTGTTTATTTGTTTGTGGGGTGTGTGTGTGTGTGTGTGTGTGTGTGCATGTAGGTGTGTTGTGCCTATTTCTTAGTATATCTAGTAATTTTGGGTTGAATATTATGCTTTCTGTATGATAAATAATAGAGATTTTTGATGATGTGATCTTCCTCTAGAGAGGATTTATTCTTTCCTCTGATGGGCTGATAGAGTTAGGTATAAATTACCTTAATTCAGTGACTAATCATCTGATTAAAAGTTGGATTAGACTTTTTATAAGGTTTCACTCATCTCTGGTTTATTCTGGCTTTTAGAACACAAGTCTCCAGGGATCTCAAATGAAAAGTTGTACTGCTTACTGAGGACCTTCCCTTTCAATAGCTCCTGAACTAATTTTTCTTTTTTCTCTTTTCTTGGGATTGAACAAAAGTCCATCCTTGTCTTCAGATTTTTACTTAGATTTTTAACTTCTTTTTATGTGCAGCTTTAAGAATTTGTCTAATGCCAAGAAGCAAAATTGTTGAATATAAAGTTCACTTCTTTGAACTTCACTCTTTAGTCAACTCTTGGTTCCACATGTCTTGGCTGCTTTGATAGCTCCTACTCTATTTTCTACAACTCCAACCCTATATAGTTGCCAATTTTTCTGCTTTTGTTAAAACCTTCTATGGCTCTTATTTGTAGGCTTTTGTTTCACTTCTTGGGATTCAGCATAATGCCAATAATTAGCAATTATGCCAGGAGAAAATTGGCTTCTGGTCTATGGGTTCTCTTCTTTCTACATTTTTATTTTCCAAGATCTTAGCCTCTCAAGTTCTCATTGACTTGGCAGCTCACCAGTATCTTTAAACATAATTAAAAAGTAATGTACCTGGATTTTCCAAGTATTTTTAAATGTAGCATTAGTCTGTTACAAGACAAATACATCATAGTCTCAAATCAAGTCTTCAGAAAAAAATAGTTTATGAAAGAGAAATATTAATTTCTATTGTAGTGTTAGAAATTTATTAAACTAACAACAAACTGAAAAATGACCTCCTGCTTAGGTGAACAACTTATCTTGTTTTAATTATCTCTTTTCCAATTTCCAATTTAGAAGGTTTTAACATTTAATACATAAAACTATTCTGCTTTCTCTAACCATAGTCCATCTCCAGTCCATGCAACTAATGCTTAAATATTTTATTATATAAATAAATCATGGGGTGCCTGGGTGGCTCAGTCGGTTAAGTGTCTGACTTTGGCTCAGGCCATGATCTCTTGGTTCATGAGTTCGAGCCCCATGTTGGGCTCTGTGCTGACAGCTCAAGCCTGGAGACTGTTTCGGATTCTGTGTCTCCCTCCGCTGCTCATGCTCTGTTCTGTCTCTCTCAAAAAACAAAAACATTAAAAAAAATCATGGAAAATTGTTATCTCTTCTGTAAATAAAGTGTTCTAATCTAAAGTTAATGTACTTATGCTAAGAATAAAGTCACTATACACTTGGGCTTACATTTTAAAGTCCTTCCTCTATTATACTTCCTCTGAATCTTTTCATTGGCTGGTATCATAGATAAGATATTTTAGAACCAGTCCTTAATTACTTCACAGGCCTTCTATTTTTTGGCATTGGCATTATGCAAAGAAAACATATTTGCTTTTTTTAATTTGGGTCTTTTCAGGCCTTATTTGACAAAGTGGAATACAAAGAAACCCTAAAGTGGATACAATCGCATGCATGACTAACTGTAACATGGAGAAGACAGAACTACACATTAAAGTTAGGCTACAATGCTCATTCTGTTGACTTCAGAATGATTACATATAAATAACACTCTAAAACGTACAAAACCTAGTCCACTAATATTTTTTTACAAGAAAGTATCTAGTTAAATAGGCTTTAAATAGTTTTAATAGCATTCAGATTATTAGTTTAAAAATCTCCAATCTTCAGGTATGTTCTTATAGTCAATGATTACCTATACAAGCTCAATTTTTACAGATTATGGTCATAATAAAGTTCTGATAAAATGTTCATTAAAGAATTTCAATATATATGTACATATAAATACATATGTATATTTAATGCTAAGTTCTATCTATAGAACATCACCCTTAGATTATGAATATTCTATGAAAATTCATTATTCTAATTATTTTCTTTCAATATGTGGAAAGCAAAGTAATTTCAATAAAATTAGAAGAGACATATCCTATAAGGAACAAGGAACATATTTCTATGTCAAGGGTATCCACAGAATTGGTCTCGATACGTTTATGTTTAAGTCATTTACTTTATAGATATACTTATTTCTTATTGAATATACAAATAGTCTTCTGCCATAATAATAAACATCTCAAAGAATTATTATGTTTATATATTCATAAACAGAAACAAAAAGAAAGCAGTTCAAATATTTGATTGTGATATATGATGACATATTGTGACAAAAGCAATGTATGGGGCTTAAAATTTTCCAAGGACACAACATTCAGAAAACACTATGTGATATAATAAAGGATAAACACACTCTTTATGTGCCACAAGACATAGGTAATTTGTAAGTTCAATTTTTGAATAGTGTTTAAAAATGAGCGAAAACTAATTCTATTTTCAGATGGAGCATTCTTATATGACCTCCATGTTGTTTTTGTGCACATGTTGATTGCCATTGAGAAGTAAGTGAGAAATAACATTGAAGTAGATTGAACACATTGTGAAGACACATTATTTTCCACTGAACATATGTTTAACTTGTGTGAATTCCAATTTCTTTATTCAGAAGTTGGATTAACTGTGTAAAGCCTTGTCTCAAATACCGCCCTAACTGTCTGCATTTTATTAATATGTGATTAAGTAAATGTTGACTGAGCTAGGGCTCAGACTGGGAGATTCTTAGTGAAATAATAAGGACACCAAATGTGGTTTATGTAACAGAACTAAACTAAACACATTTAGTTTTCCAGAGGTTAACGTACAGGATTTTGAAGAAGAAAGTCACATAATAGTATAAGGCCTACTTCCTGGTTTTGTTATAGATTGAAATTGCCCAAGATAGATTCAGTATTCAAAGAATTTCCTGCAACATGAACATGACTGGAAAAATAATTTTCGACATTAAATTTGGTGAACTGCTGAACTTTGTTAATATTTTTTGCAGTGTTCAATTTAATTTTAATAAATTGCATAGCTCTGGCAGTGGAGTGAAGTCTAAAGATTGAAAGCCTGAATAGGTCAAAGGAAAAGTTGGCTTGCCAATGCAAGCCTGTTAAAACACTAACTAGAAAATTAGGCAGGAAAAACAGTTTAAAAAAATATTGTGAGTATCTTTGATCATCAGCTGGTTGAAAAGAAGTAATATGACAAACAGGAAATTACAAAGAATAACTATTTTGACTGTAGTGGAAATAGCGACTTAGGTAGCCACATTTCAAACTAAATGCGGAATATTTTCCTGGAATTTAAAGAAAAAGTATCCAGATGTCTAAACATTCTACTCAATGCAGCTTTTATTTGGAGTTTGGCAAGCCTTCAGAAAACTAGTAGTCAAGTTTAGTTGGAATACTTTTTCCAGCCTATTTACATAATTTCATACGTATTTTATGCTTCTGCATTACATTTTTTTTTAGCAGTGGCCATATTTAATTTTAGGCTTTCTGCAAATTTTAGGCTTATATTTGCTTGGATGAATTATTTTATTGCTCCCCATCAAAATGCTTTGTGGATAAACTTAATATTTAAACCTGTGAAAACTACTGCAAACATCAGTGAAGACAACCTTACATAATATCATTAAGCCCTCTACCGAGTGTCTCCATGTAATGATCCCACACTGCTCTCAAATAGAAAAAAAAAATCCCCCTCCAAGGAAGGGATGGAAATACTCTTACAGATTTTACACAAATTTGTTTGTTTTTAGTATTTAAAAATAACATATAAACAAAAATTACTTTATGGATAATTACAGCATACTGGACATTTTGGTTCAGTATAATTACATGATAAAAACTTCCCTTATAAAGTTTTTATTATGAGAATATAAAAATACAAAAGAACTAGCAGGTGTTCTAAATGATTGTAAAAATAGCAACAAAAGTAGCAATTGAATTTATTTATTTGAATTATCTGATTAAAATTTAATTACTGTTACGCTTTGTGTCAGATACTACAATCATGCCAATTTTTAATATGAAAAAGCCATATGGAGTTTTAGTGCTGTGCCTACGGTCACAAAGCTAGTAAAATTTAGAACCAGTATTCAAATCCATTTAGTCTGATTATAGAGACTACACTGAACCACTCTACTAGCAAATAAAAAAAGGGGAAGAGAGAATAAAACAACAAAACAAAAAGGATCAGCAAACAATTAAGCCAAATCAGTTGAAAATGTGGCAACATTTGAGAGAGCCATATTCATATGTTTATGGATACATGCAAGGTAACACTAGGAAAAGACAGAAAAGAAACAAAATAAAGAGTTCTTGATCTCAGGGAATTGAGTCTAGGTGAAAAAGTATACCAATCAGAGTTCTTAGTTGTAAGCAACAGAAACTGATGGCTTTTTAATCAGAAAAGAAAAATGTTGGAAGTATGCCATGCAGCTCACAGATGCCTGGGGAATACTGGAGTACTGAGTGAAAATGGTCACGAACCAAACAGCCTGTGCAGATATGATCACCCACCAAACTATTCCAATGAAGTTTCCCTGTTATCACCACTAGACTCACGAAGCTGCACATGCCATCATTTAAGAGGGCACTGGATGCTAGAGGCATGCTCTGGCACTGCTAAAACTGGGTGTTGCCAGTGTCCTTTCCAGAGAAGAATCATTATGGTCTATGGTCAAGCAGTCAGTCTCTACGAAGGGCCAGTCATAAGGCCAATGATGTTTCTAAAAGAAGAGAACTTGTCTACAGAAAATCTATAGTTTTGCTCTAATATTTTAAGGGTATGTGCTTTCACTTACCTATACAGTCCTGCCATGGGTTTCAAAAGCCATCCCTATAAACAGGAAGAAGAAATCAGGAAGAACCTTTACTACTTTTCTCAGAATTCTCCTTCACTATATAATGAAACATCATTTTAACATCCTGTTTTCCACATGACTACAGGAGGCAATATTTCTAAGCTATCTGTGACTACCTGACAGCCATCCTCTTTCTGATGCTTTCCAGTAACGTTTTCCTCATGTCCATTTGAGCCCTCAGTGATAGTGTCCTAAAATTCTAGATTTTTACCAACAGTCCGGTTAGTAAACTTTCTCTGTTATACCCCTCAAAATTCTTCCAGCCTTGACTTCCAGTTTCTGTCCCAGCATGTAAGTATCTTAGAAGTCACACCCTGTGGTAACAAGTTAAAAATTGAACAGAATGAAAATCAACAAGTCATCTAAGATCCTTTAGAGAAATGCGATCACACAGCAAACTGCACCCAAAAGTTGGAGACACAGACAGGCAGACACAGCAGATCACAACTAGGGCAGCAACTTTCTAGATATGAGTGTCAGGGCAGGAAAACTTCAACTGTAATTGGTGAACCACTGGAGCCTCAGTGTAGACAACTCTGAGAATTAAAAACTCTAGGGGACCCAATCGTGGTGAGTTTTATATCCAGGAGTTCTCCTAGGTCCTCTCAGTGAATATCAGACAAAAATATCCCTCATGCTTCTGGCAGACAGAGGGGGAAAAGGAACCATTTTGAAATACTTGAGAACATTCTGGTTTTTTTTTTAAATAATTTTGTTTGAATAAGATTCTTCTTTTATGAATATTAGCAGGTGTTGAATTTTATTTATTAATTTATTTTTAATGTTTATTTACTTTTGAAAGAGAGACAGAGCACAAGCAGGGGAGGGGCAGGGAGACAGGGAGAATTCGAAGCCGGCTCCAGGCTCCCAGCTGTCAGCACAGAGCCCGACGCGGGGCTTGAATTCACGAACCAAACCGTGAGATCGTGACCTGAGCCAAAGTCATAAGTTCCACTGACTGAACCACCCAGAGATCCCCAGACTATTCTGTTCTTAATAAGGCCTGCCTTTAGAAAGAACTATTTAACCAGATCCTAAACTGTTGGAGTCTTATCAGAGCTTAACCTACTTGAGTCAGGTGGGGATGCCAAACTCCAGACTCTCTAGTCACCCTGTCTCACTAAGCAGGAGGGTGGAGTGAGGTATGAACTAGTGAAGGGCACAGTCCAGGGAGGCAGGCTCACCAAAAGAAGACTTAATCCTAGGACTAGAGGATACTTACCCTTCCTGATACCTTAGCAGTATCAGGGTAAGTTGAACATCTGAATGGCAAAAGAGCACCTTTGAATATAATTTTAAAAAAATCATTGTAAAGTTACAATGTTATATATTCTATAAGGTTATATGTCACAAAGTGTAGCTGTGCAGAAATGTTTTCACTGAATGAAGAAAAAACAGATGCTTCAAACTCTTTAAGACAGTATCTCGTGGCCTCAATTCCATTTTTTTCCATATTTTTGTTTCTATTCAACAAAGGAAGTAAGTATTTATCCCTTCAAGATATAGAATGAGTACAGGACCCAGCTGAGTAATTTTCAGCTAAGTATTATATTGCTTTAATATCAATAGGATAAGAATAGTTTCTTAGGGGAAGTTACAGTTTTATGGCAAAAGCATTAAAAATCAAAACCATGCTCTCTGAGAAGCCCTGAGACTTGTTTTCTTATATAGTGTCATGTCAGAAGAATCTTTGTCTTTCCCCCCTGTTATTTTCTCCTTTAGTTGTTTGCTAGTGGTTATTTGGCTCTTCCTCATCTCAGCCTTCTTTATAGTTCATATTGTAATATTACATATAATACTCAAGAGAAACTAAAGAAAAGGCAGTTCCTGCCTCAAATATAGAAGTGGCTTTTGTAGTTAAATCAGGATATATTGTGTCTCTTGGCTACCTTATCTTTAAAATGGGAACACTTAATTTAGAAAATATACTGAGATTTAGATAACAACAAATAATCTACACATAATCAAAAGAAAACATTTTTTAATGTTTATTTATTTTTGAGAGGCAGGGGAGGGGCAGAGAGAGAGGGAGACACAGAATCCGAAGCAGTCTCCAGGCTCTGAGCTGTCAACACAGAGCCCGATGCGGGACTCAGACCCACAAACCCCAAGATCATGACCTCAGCCAAAGTCAGATACTTAACTGACTGAGCCACCAGGTGCCCCAAGAGAAAACACTTTTTAAATTGCCAAGTCCTCACCTATGAAACTATGTCTGCCATTTTTTTCAAGCTGTTTCTGAAGCTGCCTGGTTTTCTGCTTCAAGTTTTTGCTCTTCTTGTTCCTTCATAATGAACTAAATGCAGTTAGTCACATAATTTTGTTGGGGTGTTATGACTTTGTTAGATTAACATTTGTTAAAGGAGCACAGGGTGCTGGAGGTGGTGAGCCACAGTTCAATGGTTCAACAATGGACCAGTAGAGAAATTGAAATAGAGAAACTTATTACTCAGCAGTTCTGGAAGAGTTACACGCAGTGCTGCACAGGGTGACATGGGGAGGTCAAGGCATGGTACAGGCAGAAAGAGAGGCAGGTGTCGGGGCACATGCTTTTATTATGGTCTGTGGATGGAGTACATTAAAGTTCCTGTCCAAGGCCTAATTGGTCAATTCAAACCAAAAAAAGAGCAGGATTTTGGTAAACTACATGGGGATTTTATCTAAGGGGCAGCACAAGGATTAGGCCCTGGGAGGCAGGGGAGACTGTTGGGGAAGTCCTATCAGCAACTTACATTTGCCTGTGGCCCTGAGGGCTGTTCTCTTGGTCATGCAGTTGCACAAGGAGACCAGTGTCAGGTTAAGACGCGCCCCCCCACCCCCACCCCTGCACCCACCACAGGCTGCTTAGCCAAACAAAATGGATGATGAGGCAGCAATACCATGGACTATCTTAGCTAAAATCTTGATATGAGTTATTCCCATGTTAAATTCTAGGAATGGTTGCTGAATCTCATTGAAATCTCTTAAGACTTTATTTGGAGATGTAATTCTTTTTTTTTTTTTAATTTTTATTAATTTTTATTTTTTTAATACATGTTTGAGAGAGAGAGATAAAGAGACAGAGCATGCACTGTGGAGGGGCAGAGAGAGAGGGAGACAGAATTTGAAGCAGGCTGCAGCCTCTGTGCTGTCAGCACTGAGCCCAACGCACAGCTCGAACTCATGAACCGTGAGATCATGACTGGAGCCGAAGTCAGATACTTAACCGAGTGAGCCACCCAGGCGCCCCTGGAGATGTAATTGTGTTCAGATAAATTGTGCACTCTGCTCTTCCTAGATGCTCACATCATCATGCCTACTACCACCAGCACTGCCATCCCCTGTAAACGATGTGCGCACCATCAGATCAATGCTTCATTCTTTGTGGATCCACTTGGGCTCCTATTGCTGCAAGCGTTCTCCGACTGTGCTTAATTTTTTGCTAGTCTCATAACATACTTTAGCATGAGTGTAAGTAGAATCACCTTTTGTCTAATCTTTACTCATGGACTTTTTGCATTTTATATCTGTGAAGTACAGAAGAGCTCTAAAAAAGAGAGAGAAATGTTAAATAAAAACTTAAGTGTTCTTGAGGGTGCTAAAAGACATGGGTGCCACATTTCATTTTTGTTGTTGATATAAACCTGAGATGGCATTGCTGTCACGCCCGGTATTGAGCTTCAGGAACTGAGGCCTCCAGAAGCCATGAAACTTGCCCAAGATAGCCTACCAAGCAATCTACTGACATTGATTCAAGCCCAAATCCTCTAACAATGATTAATCTTCACCACAATACTACTGCACATCCTCCTGTTCTGGATCCCTTTCATTTAGACTCAGGTAAGATTTGGCAGAGGGGAGGTGAGGAGAGCAGAGATGGTAAACAGGGCTCCCTTTGCTTTCAGGGGTCTCAATGTGAGGTATATTTATTGCAGAGTGATTTGTAATAGTCCATCAAGAGAATCTATTTTCTTAATGTGAAGTAAACATAGGTAAAGAGTATAGATATTTGATCATCCCAAGGGAAACTGTTGAGACCTTTGTCCATTTACCATATCATAAATTCTATAAAAGTATACCACTCCTTTCATAAGATTAAATAAAGCATAATGGGAACATGTTACATAACTTGCTTTTAATGACAATTATGCCTTTAAGGTGATGCCTGGGGAACAACAAAGCCATGTTGATATGTGGGGGGTTGGGCAGTTCTTTCATTTTCTTTATTAGTGAAGAGACTTAGCCCAGCCTAAGGAGAACATGATTAAAATTTATGCTTTACCTACATTCTCAAATAATTGAAATCACCAATGTCAAACTACAAATGCCAAGAGTTTTTTGATCCTTTGTCAGAAACCAGTTCAAGTCCAGCAGAAAAACTAAAATCTCAGGCCACTACTGTGTAGTCTTAATGAATCACACAAAGAGTTTCTGTGACTGAAAGGTGTAGGAAATGGCTGATGTCGGAAGCATAGAATACCAAGTAGTGTAGGAGGTGCACCATGGGCTATAAATTGCTGAAAATATTGGCCATTATATCAGCCCTTTCCAGTAAGCTACTGAAATTCTTCATTAATGGGAACAAATTATTTGGTATAGATACTTTAAAAAATTCAATTTTTTAAAGATAGCTGTGAAGATAGCTGTGTTTAAGTTTACTTAATTGATTTGTGCAAGAGTATCATAAGCTTTATAGCCAGTGTTTTATTTCAGTTGTTAACTTTACACTTTAAGGAAAAATTCACCAGCCATTTCAGGGGGAAATATATTTGAAGAAAATGGTATATTGTTAGTGATTCTCAATCTTTTAAAATCCAAGCTTACTTTGATAAACAGATACTTGTCACATCCATCTTAATATTAGTTTGAAATCTTATGATAAATTATAGCACATGACTACTATAAAAGCAAAAAAACAAAACAATAATTATTTTGAAAAATGTTTTTAAGATTATCTGAACTTCTGGAATATGTACATGACCTCTTATGAGACTCTATCCTTATTTCATGTCTGGTACTTTCCTTCTCCATTTGAACATTTAAAAATAAGTTATTTAAATTAAACATTAAAAATCAATCTGTCCCACTCTAGAAAGAAGTTGAAAATACAAATCAAAACCACAATGAGATACCACCCCACACCTGTCAGAATGGCAAATGAACACCTTAGGAAACAACAGATATTGGCGAGGATGTGGAGAAAGGGGAGCACTTTTGCACTGCTGGTGGGAATGCAAACTGGTGCAATCACTCTGGAAAACAGTATGGAGGGTCCTCAAAAACTTAAAAATAGAACTACCCTATGGCCCAGCAATTGCACTACTAGGAATTTATCCAAAGGATTCAAAAATGCTGAAACAAAGGGGCACATGCACCCCAATGTTTATAGCAGCTCTAGCAACAATAGCCAAATTATGGAAAGAGCCTTCATGTCCATCAACTGATGAATATATATATATATATATATATATATATATATACACACACACACACACACACACATATATATACATATATATATGTATGTGTGTGTGTGTGTATATATATATATATATATATATATATATATACCATCTCTAGCTAGCTAGCTAGCTAACATTCAATGGAATACTACTCAGTGATGAAAAAGAATGAAATCTTGCCATTTGCAACAACGTGGAATGAACAGGAGGGTATTATGCTAAGCGAAATAAATCAGTCAGAGAAAGACATCAAATGAGTTCACTCATGTGGAATTTAAGAAGCTCAACAGATGAACATAGGGGAAGGGAAGGAAAAAGTAAGATAAAAAAGAGAGGGATGCAAACCATAGGAGACTCGTAAATAGGACAAACAGGATTGCTGAGGGGTGGTGGGTGGGGGCATGGGTTAAAAGGGTGATGGGTATTAAGGAGGGAACTTTTTGGGATGAACACTGGGTGTCATATGTAAGAGATGAATCACTGGGTTCTATTCCTGAAGCCAAGACTACACTCTATGTTAACTAACTTGAATTTAAATTAAAAAAAATTAGGGAAAAAAAAACAAGTGGAGTACAGAAACCAAAGAGAAACATGCCACCGGCAGAATGAGAAACTTTGGAAGTCAGATGTGGTTAGACAACTGCATTTGAGAAACAGGACAGGGAAGAAGGAGCATGGCAGCACGATGTTAGCATGAGGAGGAAGGATGTCAACAATGCAATAGGACATGGAGAAGGAAAAATGGAGAATATACACACTGAAGATAACTTGCAAATTGATGGTTGAAAAGTTGCCTTGAATCAGAGTGTAGAATAAGGGAAAATTAGATTATTTGTACATGTATTAAAGCTTCACTAGACAATGTGATGGGCACATGTATTGGTTGCAATTGTGTCACCCCAAAATTCCTGTCCATTTGGAACCTTAGAATATGATCTTATTTGGAAATTGGGAATTTGCCAGATATAATCAAGTTAAAATGAGGTCATCCTGGGTTAGGGTGGTCCCTAAATTCAGAATTATTGGTGTCTTTACAGAAGAGGGAAATTTGGATAGTGAGACATGGACGCAGAGAGAATGCTATTTGAAGACACAGAGACACATTCAAGGAAGAACACCAGGTGAAGACGAAGGCATGTATTGGAGAGAGGCAGCTTCAAGCCAAGAAATGCCAAAGATTTCCAGCAATCATCACAATCTAGGAAGAGGAAGAAAAGAGTCTTCCCTAGAGCCTTCAAAGACAGAGCACGACTCAGCCAACACCTTCATTTTGGATTTCTAGCCCCCAGAACTGTGAGAGAATAAATTTCTGTTGCTTTAAGTCTTCAAGTTTGTGATAATTTCTTCCAGCAACCCTAGGAAATTAATACAGCACATGTGAAGATACGGGGGGGGGGGGGGGGCACAGAGAACTTATCACCTAAAGATGACACAACCCTAAAGATTATAGGCAGAAATTGGTGAGGATGCATTTAGCACTGACCGAGTGGAAGCCTGATTCAGATTTCAAAAATTTTACTCTCTTGAAAAGATTTTCACTGTATTGGGAAACAGAGTCTCAAGCCATCTTAGCTTAAGGACTTCTTGTTAGAATGGTTACTTCTCCTTTACTTTAATTTTACATTTTCTAGAGTAGTGAACTGCCAGATTACAATTCGGCAACTTGTTCATCTCTTATAGGAGAGGATGTCTTTAAGCATTTAAACGTCATGTTTTACGGTTTCCATGGCAATGATGCCTCACTAAAAATTAATAAATTGAGAGCCATGGGTGTCTTAAGCATGGTATGCACATCTGTGGGGCCTGATCACCCCTGGGCACTGATAAGAGAAATAATTCTGAAGGAACCGATAGCAGGATTACATGACCACTCAACCATGACCTTCAAATGCCCACTTTCCTATTCCTAAAACTTGCATATCACCATGTCAGACTCTACATACACATATGATCATGTGAAATAATTTCAGAATTGAAAGGAGTTCTTATGGTTACTAAATCCAATCTCTACATTAGTGAGTCTCAAATAGTTCAAAAGAGCCCCAGAGGTGGTTCTGCAGAAGTGCCTGAAATAACCCCATATCTGTTTCCACTTCAGTTAGACGCCCTGAGTTAATCTGTTTTTAGAGTGAACTTCGTAAGATTCTATTTGAAAGAACATTTCTAACACACACACACACACACACACAGAGTTTGAAAACTGCTTCACCTTGGTCCATGTTCTATCTCTGTACCATAATGAAGGAGAATAATATGGACTTTTCTAAAAGTGAAGTGGTACAATAGTAATTCTAAATAGAGTGTGAAAAATTAAAAATATGTAATATAATTTCTAGAACAATCAATAATGCAAAGCAGTATAATTTCCCTCCTCAATATTACAAATAACCCAAAGGAAGGAAAAGTTGGAACAATTTGACAACAACAAGAACAGCAACAACAACAAAAAAAAGGATGGAAAACCAGAAATCAGATTATTAACGTAATGAACCTAAGTGCAGTCATATTTAAAAGTATGCTAAATGTTGATGGGCTAAACAGTCCAAATGGAATGCAGTGACAGCTAGAATGGATTAAAAAACAAGATACAACTATATACAGAATTGATGTAAAACAGTAAGGAGTTATGCTTTGAAAAATAGAGTACTCTCTGTGGTAAAGAGGGCATTTCAAAATAATGAAGGATCAGCTCATCAGAAAGACATGATATTCATAAATCTTTATGTACCTTATATTCAAGCAGCAAAATAGATGAACCAATAACTGATAAAATATCAAACACAGAAATGTAGAAATTTCTATTAACATAGAAAATTCCATAATTATATATAGTTTAACACCCCGCTCTTGGCAATTAACAATAACTTGATAAAAATCATTAAACATGTAAAAGAAATGATCAACACTGTCAACCACTTTGACCAAATTTTAATTTGAAAAACTATGTGCAACGGTTGTGGAACACACATACTTTTCAAATGTCTGTGGTCTGATCACCAAGACCTGCCATAAGCTACCTATTAAACAAGTCTTAATAAATCTAAAAAGATTGCAATCATAGTATATTCTCTGACCACAATGGAATTAAAACAGAAATCAATAATGATGAGATATCTAGGGATAATAAATATTTGGAAAGTAACAATACACTTCTGAATAATTTATGAATGAAGTAAGATTTTAATATATTACCTATATAGAAAATCCTAAAGAATCTGTGAAAAAAAATGACTAGTTTAAAGGATCTATAAGAAACTAGTATAAAAAAACCTAAAAATTGGATTTAGTAAGTTAGCAGCACACACAGAATGTGTACAAAAGTCAATTGTATTTTTCTATACTAGTAGCAAAAAATTAGAAAAAAAAGGTATGAATTATATTTATATGGCTCACAAACAAAATATTTAGTGCTACATTTAAAAATAGATACCTTTTGGGGCACCTGGGTAGCTCAGTCAGTTGAGTGTCTGACTCTTGATTTCAGCTCAGATCATAATCTCACAGTTCGCAGGTTTGAGCCCCGAGCTGGACTCCGCACTGAGAGCCTGGAGCCTGTTTGGCATTTTCTGTCTCTCTACCCTCCCCCACTTGTGTGTGTACACACATGTGTGTGCTCTCTATCAAAATAAATAATAAAAATTAACTTAAAAAATAGTTACCTTTTGGGGAGCCTGAGTGGCTCAGTCAATTAAGCATCTGATTCTCGATTTCAGTTCAGGTCATGACCTGACAGCTTAAGAGTCAAGTCCAGAGCCTGCTTAGGATTCTCTCTCCCTCTCTCTTTGTCCCTCTGCCTGGTGCATGCATACACGCATGTGCCTTCTCTCTCTCCCTCAAAATAAATAAATAAATTAAAAAAGATAGTTACCTTTTCAAAATTGAAATATAATTGATATACCATGTTACATTATTTTGAGGTGTATAATAAAAAGTTACCTTTTTTGCAGGTGAGAATACTAATGTCTATCCTCAACAAATTTCAAGTATGTAATACATTATCATTAACATTGACATCATGCTATACAATAGGTGTTCAGAATTAATTCATCTTATAACTGAAAGTTTACACTATTTGATCAATATCTACCTTTCCCCCCACCCACAGCCTCTGGTAAATACCATCTACTCTCTGTTACTGTGTTTCTTTCTTTTTTTTTTAAGAGTCTACATACAGGTGAGATTATGTGATATGTCTCTTTCTATGTCTGACATATTTTACTTAACATAATGTCCTCCAGGCTCATCTCTGTTGTCACAAATAATAAGAATTCTTTATTTTTCAAATATAATTCCATTGTGTGTGTGTGTGTGTGTATACACACACAATAGTATACAGTATGAATATGCTATATATACATATGTATATATAAATTCATATATGTAAATTACATACATGAATATATCTACCACATTTTCTTTATCCATTCACCTGTCGACAGATTTTTAGCATATCTTGGCTACTGTGAATAATGATGCAATGAAAATGAAAGTACAGGTATCTCTTAGAGATGGTGATTTGAATTCCTTTGGATGTATACCCAGAAATGAGATTGCTGGATTGAAAAAAAAAAAAAGAAAGAAAGGTAACTACAGGATATGATGAATATGTTAATTTGTTTCATTGTGGTAATCATTTCACAAAGTATACCTATATCAAAACATAGTGTTGTACACCTAAAGTATATATAATTTTACATAAGAAAGGAATAAATATAAAAAATAAATGTAAAAAGTTTAAAAATGAAAATAGCCATGTAGGACTTCTACACTGCTGAGACATTGCTAAGAGAAATTAAAGACAACCCAAATCAATGCAGAAATACACCATGTTCATATATTACAAAGCTCAATATTCTTTTTTTAAATTAATTTATTTATTTTGAGTGAGAGAGAGAGAGAGAGAGGGAGCATGAGTGGGGGAAGGGCAGAGAGAGGGAGAGAGAGAATCCCAAGCAGGATCTGTGCTGTTAGCACCATAGATACAGGGCTCAGTCTCACAAACCATGAGATCATGAATGCAGCTGAAATCAAAAGTCAGACTCTTAACCAACTGAGTCACCTAGGTGTCCCCAACGCTCTATATTCTTAAGATGTTATTTATCTTCAAATTTGTGTATAGAGTCAACACAATTCTGATGATAATTTGAGCGGGTTTATTTATAGAAATTGTCAAGATGATTCTGAAACATATATTGAATCACAGATAACTAGAATATCCAGAGCAGTCTGTAAGAAAGAATAAAACTGGCAAATTTGACTACCTGACTTCAGGAATTATTATAAAGCTACAGTAATCAAAGGAGCATGATATTGTCATGAATAGAATAATAGAACAGAATCAAGAGCTCAGAAAGAAAATCACACCTACATGGTCATTTGATTTTACAAAAGTGCCAAAACAATAAAATAGAAGAAATACAAGTCTATGCAACAAATAATTTTAGAATATCTTTATATACATATAGAACAAAGTTGCACCTTTCCTCACACTATATGCAAATATTATAGTAGAAATCTATATCTAAATGTAAGAGTTAAAACCGTAACTATTTAAATAAATTTTTGTGACCTAAGTGTAAAAAAGTTTTCTTGTTAAAAAATAATGAAATAAAACACTTGACCAACAACAGCAAAAGTTTTCTTGGACACATCACATAAATAAATAATCCAAAAAATGACAATGAAAGTCATCAAAGTTAAAAACTTCTGTTTATCCAAGACCACACTTTAGAAAAGAAATAGGCAGACCACAGACCGGTGAAATGATTCACAATATATGTATGTGACAAGGACTGGATATCCAAAATTATAAATAATTCTTATAATGTAACAGTAAAAAGACAACCCAATAAAAATTGGGTAAACATTTAAATAATTACTTCACAAAAGAAAATATGATAAGAATCAAGAAGCACATAGAAAAATGCTCAACAT